>NC_088401.1:85125777-85433277 GCF_034236695.1 Oncorhynchus nerka | reverse complement strand
CAGAACTATAAGACAAGACACAGAACTATAAGACAAGACACAGAACTATAGGACAATACACAGAACTATAAGACACAGAACTATAAGACAAGACACAGAACTATAAGACGAGACACAGAACTATAAGACGAGACACAGAACTATAAGACAAGACACAGAACTATAAGACAAGACAATACACAGAACTACAAGACAAGACACAGGACTATAAGACAATAAGCAGAACTGTAAGACAAGACACAGAACTATAAGACAATACACAGAACTATAAGACAAGACACAGAACTATAAGACAAGACACAGAACTATTAGACGAGACAGAACTATAAGACAAGACACAGAACTATAAGACAATAAGCAGAACTATAAGACAATAAGCAGAACTACCAGACAAGATGCAGAACTATAAGACAAGACGCAGAACTATAAGACAATAAGCAGAACTATAAGACAATAAGCAGAACTATAAGACAAGATGCAGACTTATAAGACAATAAGCAGAACTATTAGACAAGACGCAGAACTATAAGACAAGACGCAGAACTATAAGACAAGACACAGAACTATAAGACAAGACACAGAACTATAAGACAAGACGCAGAACTATAAGGCAAGACACAGAACTATAAGTCAAGACACAGAACTATAAGACAAGACACAGAACTATAAGACAAGACACAGAACTATAAGACAATAAGCAGAACTATAAGACAAGACGCAGAACTATAAGACAATAAGCAGAACTATAAGACAAGACAGAGAACTATAAGACAAGACACAGAACTATAAGACAAGACACAGAACTATAGGACAATACACAGAACTATAAGACACAGAACTATAAGACAAGACACAGAACTATAAGACGAGACACAGAACTATAAGACGAGACACAGAACTATAAGACAAGACACAGAACTATAAGACAAGACAATACACAGAACTACAAGACAAGACACAGGACTATAAGACAATAAGCAGAACTGTAAGACAAGACACAGAACTATAAGACAATACACAGAACTATAAGACAAGACACAGAACTATAAGACAAGACACAGAACTATTAGACGAGACAGAACTATAAGACAAGACACAGAACTATAAGACAATAAGCAGAACTATAAGACAATAAGCAGAACTACCAGACAAGATGCAGAACTATAAGACAAGACGCAGAACTATAAGACAATAAGCAGAACTATAAGACAATAAGCAGAACTATAAGACAAGATGCAGACTTATAAGACAATAAGCAGAACTATTAGACAAGACGCAGAACTATAAGACAAGACGCATAACTATAAGACAAGACACAGAACTATAAGACAAGACACAGAACTATAAGACAAGACACAGAACTATAAGACAAGACGCAGAACTATAAGGCAAGACACAGAACTATAAGTCAAGACACAGAACTATAAGACAAGACGCAGAACTATAAGACAATAAGCAGAACTATAAGACAAGACAGAGAACTATAAGACAAGACTCAGAACTATAAGACAAGACACAGAACTATAAGACAAGACACAGAACTATAAGACAATAAGCAGAACTATAAGACAAGACGCAGAACTATAAGACAATAAGCAGAACTATAAGACAAGACGCAGAACTATAAGACAAGACACAGAACTATAAGACAAGACACAGAACTATAAGACAATACACAGAACTATAAGACACAGAACTATAAGACAAGACACAGAACTATAAGACGAGACACAGAACTATAAGACGAGACACAGAACTATAAGACAAGACACAGAACTATAAGACAAGACAATACACAGAACTACAAGACAAGACACAGAACTATAAGACAAGACACAGAACTATTAGACGAGACACAGAACTATAAGACAATAAGCAGAACTATAAGACAAGACACAGAACTATAAGACAAGACACAGAACTATAAGACAATAAGCAGAACTATAAGACACAGAACTATAAGACAATACACAGAACTATAAGACAATAAGCAGAACTATAAGACAAGACACAGAACTATAAGACAAGACACAGAACTATAAGACAATAAGCAGAACTATAAGACAAGACACAGAACTATAAGACAAGACACAGAACTATAAGACAATAAGAAGAACTATAAGACAAGACACAGAACTATAAGACAAGACACAGAACTATAAGACAATAAGCAGATCTATAAGACAAGACACAGAACTATAAGACAAGACACAGAACTATAAGACAAGACACAGAACTATAAGACAATAAGCAGAACTATAAGACAAGACACAGAACTATCAGACAATAAGCAGAACTATAAGACAAGACACAGAACTATAAGACAATAAGCAGAACTATAAGACAATAAGCAGAACTATATGACAAGACACAGAACTATAAGACAAGACACAGAACTATAAGACAAGACACAGAACTATAAGACACAGAACTATAAGACAAGACACAGAACTATAAGACAAGACGCAGAACTATAAGACAAGACACAGAACTATAAGACAAGACACAGAACTATAAGACAAGACACAGAACTATAAGACAAGACACAGAACTATAAGACAATAAGCAGAACTATAAGACAAGACACAGAACTATAAGACAAGACACAGAACTATAAGACAAGACACAGAACTATAAGACAATAAGCAGAACTATAAGACAATAAGCAGAACTATAAGACAAGATGCAGAACTATAAGACAAGATACAGAACTATAAGACAAGATACAGAACTATAAGACAAGATACAGAACTATAAGACAAGACACAGAACTATAAGACAATAAGCAGAACTATAAGACAATAAGCAGAACTGTAAGACAAGATGCAGAACTATAAGACAAGACACAGAACTATAAGACAATAAGCAGAACTATATGACAAGACACAGAACTATAAGACAAGACACAGAACTATAAGACAAGACACAGAACTATAAGACAAGACACAGAACTATAAGACAAGACGCAGAACTATAAGGCAAGACACAGAACTATAAGACAATAAGCAGAACTATAAGACAAGACACAGAACTATAAGACAAGACACAGAACTATAAGACAATAAGCAGAACTATAAGACAAGACACAGAACTATAAGACAAGACACAGAACTATAAGACAATAAGCAGAACTATAAGACAAGACACAGAACTATAAGACAAGACACAGAACTATAAGACAATAAGCAGAACTATAAGACAAGACACAGAACTATAAGACAATAAGCAGAACTATAAGACAATAAGCAGAACTATAAGACAAGATGCAGAACTATAAGACAAGATACAGAACTATAAGACAAGACACAGAACTATAAGACAAGATACAGAACTATAAGACAATAAGCAGAACTATAAGACAATAAGCAGAACTGTAAGACAAGATGCAGAACTATAAGACAAGACACAGAACTATAAGACAATAAGCAGAACTATAAGACAATAAGCAGAACTATATGACAAGACACAGAACTATAAGACAAGACACAGAACTATAAGACAAGACACAGAACTATAAGACACAGAACTATAAGACAAGACACAGAACTATAAGACAAGACGCAGAACTATAAGACAAGACACAGAACTATAAGACAAGACACAGAACTATAAGACAAGACACAGAACTATAAGACAAGACACAGAACTATAAGACAATAAGCAGAACTATAAGACAAGACACAGAACTATAAGACAAGACACAGAACTATAAGACAAGACACAGAACTATAAGACAAGACACAGAACTATAAGACAATAAGCAGAACTATAAGACAATAAGCAGAACTATAAGACAAGATGCAGAACTATAAGACAAGATACAGAACTATAAGACAAGATACAGAACTATAAGACAAGATACAGAACTATAAGACAAGACACAGAACTATAAGACAATAAGCAGAACTATAAGACAATAAGCAGAACTGTAAGACAAGAAGCAGAACTATAAGACAAGACACAGAACTATAAGACAATAAGCAGAACTATATGACAAGACACAGAACTATAAGACAAGACACAGAACTATAAGACAAGACACAGAACTATAAGACACAGAACTATAAGACAAGACACAGAACTATAATACAAAACGCAGAACTATAAGACAAGACACAGAACTATAAGACAAGACACAGAACTATAAGACAATAAGCAGAACTATAAGACAAGACACAGAACTATAAGACAAGACACAGAACTATAAGACAAGACACAGAACTATAAGACAATAAGCAGAACTATATGACAAGACACAGAACTATAAGACAAGACACAGAACTATAAGACAAGACACAGAACTATAAGACACAGAACTATAAGACAAGACACAGAACTATAAGACAAGACACAGAACTATAAGACAATAAGCAGAACTATAAGACAAGACACAGAACTATAAGACAAGACACAGAACTATAAGACAAGACACAGAACTATAAGACAAGACACAGAACTATAAGACAATAGGCAGAACTATAAGACAAGACACATAACTATAAGACAAGACACAGAACTATAAGACAAGACACAGAACTATAAGACAATAAGCAGAACTATAAGACAAGACACAGAACTATAAGACAAGACACAGAACTATAAGACAAGACACAGAACTATAAGACAAGACACAGAACTATAAGACAAGACAGAACTATAAGAAGCAGAACTATAAGACAAGACACAGAACTATAAGACAAGACACAGAACTATAAGACAAGACACAGAACTATAAGACAATAAGCAGAACTATAAGACAAGACACAGAACTATAAGACAAGACACAGAACTATAAGACAGAAATAAGACACAGAACTATAAGACAAGACACAGAACTATAAGACAAGACACAGAACTATCAGACAATAAGCAGAACTATAAGACAAGACACAGAACTATAAGACAAGACACAGAACTATAAGACAAGACACAGAACTATAAGACAATAAGCAGAACTATAAGACAAGACACAGAACTATAAGACAAGACACAGAACTATAAGACAATAAGCAGAACTATAAGACAAGACACAGAACTATAAGACAAGACACAGAACTATAAGACAATAAGCAGAACTATAAGACAAGACACAGAACTATAAGACAATAAGCAGAACTATAAGACAAGACACAGAACTATAAGACAAGACACAGAACTATAAGACAATAAGCAGAACTATAAGACAAGACACAGAACTATCAGACAATAAGCAGAACTATAAGACAAGACACAGAACTATAAGACAAGACACAGAACTATAAGACACAGAAATAAGCAGAACTAAGACAATAAGACAAGACACAGAACTATAAGACAAGACACAGAACTATAAGACAATAAGCAGAACTATAAGACAAGACACAGAACTATAAGACAATAAGCAGAACTATAAGACAAGACACAGAACTATAAGACAAGACACAGAACTATAAGACAATAAGCAGAACTATAAGACAAGACACAGAACTATAAGACAAGACACAGAACTATCAGACAATAAGCAGAACTATAAGACAAGACACAGAACTATAAGACAAGACACAGAACTATAAGACAAGACACAGAACTATAAGACAATAAGCAGAACTATAAGACAAGACACAGAACTATAAGACAAGACACAGAACTATAAGACAATAAGCAGAACTATAAGACAAGACACAGAACTATAAGACAAGACACAGAACTATAAGACAATAAGCAGAACTATAAGACAAGACACAGAACTATAAGACAATAAGCAGAACTATAAGACAAGACACAGAACTATAAGACAAGACACAGAACTATAAGACAATAAGCAGAACTATAAGACAAGACACAGAACTATCAGACAATAAGCAGAACTATAAGACAAGACACAGAACTATAAGACAAGACACAGAACTATAAGACAATAAGCAGAACTATAAGACAAGACACAGAACTATAAGACAAGACACAGAACTATAAGACAATAAGCAGAACTATAAGACAAGACACAGAACTATAAGACAAGACACAGAACTATAAGACAAGACACAGAACTATAAGACAATAAGCAGAACTATAAGACAAGACACAGAACTATAAGACAAGACACAGAACTATAAGACAAGACGCAGAACTATAAGACAATAAGCAGAACTATAAGACAAGACACAGAACTATAAGACAAGACGCAGAACTATAAGACAATAAGCAGAACTATAAGACAAGACACAGAACTATAAGACAAGACACAGAACTATAAGACAGGACAATTATAATGAAAAAGAGGAAATCTTCTACGGATGAGAACAGGCATAGTGAAAGTAGTCAGCTTGTTGATCACAGCATGAAGGAATTAAGGCCTAAGGCTTCAGGGACAGATATGGAAAAGGAAACGATGCAGATTTGATAAACACACAATTAGAACTGAACATAGACTGATTAGACATCCCAGTTTGACTGTAATGTGTATAGACATACAAGTTAGAATGTCATGTGAGTAGATACATTATACTAGTTAAACAGTAATGTGATAGATATACTAGTTAGACTGTAATGTGAGTAGATATACTAGTTAGATACACCGTAATGTCGAAAGACATAGTAGTTAGACAGACTAATGTCATTAGATATACTAGTTAGACAGGAATGTCATTAGATGCAATAGTTAGAATGTAATGTGACTATTTATACAGTTGAAGTCAGAAGTTTACATACACTCAGGTTGGAGTCATTAAATCTTGTTTTTCAACCTCTCCACAAATTTCTTGTTAACAAATTATAGTTTTGGTAAGTCGGTTAGAACATCTACTTTCTGCATGACGCAAGTCATTTTTCCAGCAATTGTTTACAGACAGATTATTTCACTTAGTTGACTGTGCCTTTAAATAGCTTGGAACATTCCAGAAAATGATGTCATGGCTTTAGAAGCTTCTGATAGGCTATTTGAAAAAATGTGAGTCAATTGGATGTGTACCTGTGGATGTATTTCAAGGCCTACCTTCAAACTCGGTGCCTCTTTGATTGACATCATGGGAAAATCAAAATAAATCTCAGGAAAAAATAATTGCCGACCTCCACAAGTCTAGTTCATCCTTGGGAGACATTTCTAAATGCCTGAAGGTACCACATTCATCTTTACAAACAATAGTATGCAAGTATAAACACCATGGGACCACGCAGAAAGGAAAATGAGGAAGTAAGGACAATTATGTGGATATATTGAAGAAATATCTCAAGACATCAGTCAGGAAGTTGAAGCTTGGTCGCAAATGGGTCTTCCAAATAGACAATGACCCCAAGAATACTTCCAAAGTTTTGGCAAAATGGCTTAAGGACAACAAAGGCCCATGGGACCTCAAAGCTGTCATACTGCTCAGGAAGGAGATGTGTTCTGTCTCCTAGAGATGAACGTACTTCGGTGTGAAAAGTGAAAATCATCCCAGAACAACAGCAAAGGACCTTCTGAAGATGCTGGAGGAAATAGGTACAAAAGTATCTACATCCACAGTAAAAAAAAAAGTCCTATATCGACATAACCTGAAAGGCCGCTCAGCAAGGAAGAAGCCACAGCTCCAAACCCGCCATAAAAAAAATCCAGACTACGGTTTGCAACTGCACATGTGGACAAAGATCGTACTTTTTGGAGAAATATTCTCTGGTCTGCTGAAACAAAAATAGAACTGTTTGGCCATAATGCCCATTGTTATGTTTGGAGGAAAAAGGGGGACGCTTGCAAGCCGAAGATCACCATCCCAACCGTGAAGCACGGGGGTGGCAGCATCATCTTGTGGGGGTGCTTTGCTGCAGGAGGGACTGGTGCACTTCACAAAATAGATGGCATCATGAGGAAAGGAAATCTTGTGAATATAATGAAGCAATATCTCAAGACATCAGTCAGGAAGTTAAAGCTTGGTCGCAAATGGGTCTTCCAAATGCACAATAACCCCAAGAATACTTCCAAAGTTGTGGCAAAATGGCTTAAGGACAACAAAGTCAAGGTATTGGAGTGGCCATCACATAGCCCTGACCTCAATCCCATAAAAAATGTGTGGGCAGAACTGAAAAACCGTGTGCGAGCAAGGAGGCCTACAAACCTGACTCAGTTACACCAGCTCTGTCAGGAGGATTGGGCCAAAATTTACCCAATTTATTGTCGGAAGCTTGTGGAAGGCTACCCAAAATATTTGACCCAAGTTAAAGTCAATGCTACCAAGTACTAATTGAGTGTATGTAAACTTCTGACCCACTGTGAATGTGATGAAATATATAGAAGCTGAAATAAATAATTCTCTCTATCATTATTGTGACAATTCACATTTTTAAAATCAAGTGGTGATCCTATCTGACCCGAAGACAGGGGATTTACTAGAATTAAATGTGAAGAATTGTGAAAAACTGAGTTTAAATGTATTTGGCTAAGGTGTATGTAAACTTCCAACGTCAACTCTACTAGCTAGATACACTGCAATGTCATTAGGCATACTAGTTAGATATACTGTACTGTGATTAGACATACTAGTTAGATGTGAAAATATGTTGTTCTGCCCCTTGAACAAGGAAGTTAACCCATTGTCCCTAGGCAGTCATTGTAAATAAGATTTTTTTCTAAATAACTGACTTGCCTAGTTAAAGAAAGGTCAAATAAAAAAAGAAAACATCTTAATACAGTAGGAGACAGTAACTCACTGTACTCATCAATAACAGCTCATCTCAATGCAGTAGGAGACAGTAACTCACTGTACTCATCAATAACAGCTCATCTCAATACAGTAGGAGACAGTAACTCACTGTACTCATCAATAACAGCTCATCTCAATACAGTAGGAGACAGTAACTCACTGTACTCATCAATAACAGCTCATCTCAATACAGTAGGAGACAGTAACTCACTGTACTCATCAATAACAGCTCATCTCAATACAGTAGGAGACAGTAACTCACTGTACTCATCAATAACAGCTCATCTCAATGCAGTAGGAGACAGTAACTCACTGTACTCATCAATAACAGCTCATCTCAATGCAGTAGGAGACAGTAACTCACTGTACTCATCAATAACAGCTCATCTCAATACAGTAGGAGACAGTAACTCACTGTACTCATCAATAACAGCTCATCTCAATGCAGTAGGAGACAGTAACTCACTGTACTCATCAATAACAGCTCATCTCAATACAGTAGGAGACAGTAACTCACTGTACTCATCAATAACAGCTCATCTCAATACAGTAGGAGACAGTAACTCACTGTACTCATCAATAACAGCTCATCTCAATACAGTAGGAGTCAGTAACTCACTGTACTCATCAATAACAGCTCATCTCAATGCAGTAGGAGACAGTAACTCACTGTACTCATCAATAACAGCTCATCTCAATACAGTAGGAGTCAGTAACTCACTGTACTCATCAATAACAGCTCATCTCAATGCAGTAGGAGACAGTAACTCACTGTACTCATCAATAACAGCTCATCTCAATACAGTAGGAGACAGTAACTCACTGTACTCATCAATAACAGCTCATCTCAATGCAGTAGGAGACAGTAACTCACTGTACTCATCAATAACAGCTCATCTCAATGCAGTAGGAGACAGTAACTCACTGTACTCATCAATAACAGCTCATCTCAATACAGTAGGAGACAGTAACTCACTGTACTCATCAATAACAGCTCATCTCAATACTGTAGGAGACAGTAACTCACTGTACTCATCAATAACAGCTCATCTCAATGCAGTAGGAGACAGTAACTCACTGTACTTATCAATAACAGCTCATCTCAATGCAGTAGGAGACAGTAACTCACTGTACTCATCAATAACAGCTCATCTCAATACAGTAGGAGACAGTAACTCACTGTACTCATCAATAACAGCTCATCTCAATACAGTAGGAGATAGTAACTCACTGTACTCATCAATAACAGCTCATCTCAATGCAGTAGGAGACAGTAACTCACTGTACTCATCAATAACAGCTCATCTCAATACAGTAGGAGACAGTAACTCACTGTACTCATCAATAACAGCTCATCTCAATACAGTAGGAGACAGTAACTCACAGTACTCCAGATCGGTCTGGCAGTCACATTAACCATCTAAGTGGGGTTCAATCAAGTGCAGTCTTTGGTGAGGGAATTTGCCTTTCCCAGTATCCGTCCATCAGTGGCAAAATGATTTATATTGATTTCATGTCTGGAGGCCTTGAATTCTGCAGCTGAGAGTGATGGGCTGTGATTCACCTCCCTGTCTGTGACAGACTCAACCTAAGGTACAGAAGGACAGAGACCCAAATGGCACCCTATTCTCTACATGGTACACACGTTTTACCGGATCCCAATGGGCCCTGGTCAAAATGAGTGTACTATATTTGGAATAGGGGGGTCATTTGGTACACAGACGAGAAGAAGAAACTGTTTTTTACAGGTTTGTTTTTTTACAGGGTTGGCCTTTCAAAGTGCACAAAGCACCAGAACTCATAACATAGGCTACAATCACAAAGGGACGATTCGCAGTTTAGCACAATGCAGCAGTTTCTAAAATAATACAGACAGGAAGTTCCCCAGCAAGACATATCACAAAGATGAATGCATATAGTAACCATGTTGTGCTTACAAACAGGAAGTACTTACAGTAACCATATCATGCCTACAAACAGGAAGTACCTACAGTAACCATGTCGTGCCTACAGACAGTAAGTACCAACCGTAAACATGTTGTGCCAAAAAAAAACAAGAAGTATCTATAGTAACCATGTTGTGCCT
Source organism: Oncorhynchus nerka (assembly GCF_034236695.1). Classification (NCBI taxonomy): domain Eukaryota; kingdom Metazoa; phylum Chordata; class Actinopteri; order Salmoniformes; family Salmonidae; genus Oncorhynchus; species Oncorhynchus nerka. The sequence goes on along the minus strand of NC_088401.1, from coordinate 85,422,540 downwards.
ACAAACACGAAGTACCTACAGTAACCATGTTGTGCCTACAAACAGGAAGTACCTACAGTAACCATGTTGTGCCTACAAACAGGAAGTACCTACAGTAACCATGTTGTGCCTACAAACACGAAGTACCTACAGTAACCATGTTGTGCCTACAAACACGAAGTACCTACAGTAACCATGTTGTGCCTACAAACAGGAAGTACCTACAGTAACCATGTTGTGCCTACAAACAGGAAGTACCTACAGTAACCATGTTGTGCCTACAAACACGAAGTACCTACAGTAACCATGTTGTGCCTACAAACAGGAAGTACCTACAGTAACCATGTTGTGCCTACAAACAGGAAGTACCTACAGTAACCATGTTGTGCCTACAAACAGGAAGTACCTACAGTAACCATGTTGTGCCTACAAACAGGAAGTACCTACAGTAACCATGTTGTGCCTACAAACAGGAAGTACCTACAGTAACCATGTTGTGCCTACAAACACGAAGTACCTACAGTAACCATGTTGTGCCTACAAACAGGAAGTACCTACAGTAACCATGTTGTGCCTACAAACAGGAAGTACCTACAGTAACCATGTTGTGCCTACAAACAGGAAGTACCTACAGTAACCATGTTGTGCCTACAAACAGGAAGTACCTACAGTAACCATGTTGTGCCTACAAACAGGAAGTACCTACAGTACATGTAGAATGCGCCACACAAATGACCATAAATATTCCACACAGTTATAAGCATAAATCTTTTATATAAGGGTGCCTGTACTTTTTTTTCCTTTTTTTTTTAAGCAGGAAAACCAACAAATGCAGTCTGGCAATCTTTATAATTTCAATGCAGGCAATAATCCATCAAAAGTTGTGCATAGTATAGGAGACACCACAATCTTAAAAAATAATAATTCTGCCATCATTAGCAACCAATGTTACCAGCGTGTACCAGATTTACATGTGAGTTGCTTTGTGTACCCGCCCCGTAGAACACATTCAATTAAAGTCAATTAAATGTGAAATTTGATTAATTTAATTTCAGCTGTTTACATTAGGCTATATGGTCAACTCTGTCATGACTTGTGTTGCCTCCTGCAGAACCTTCTAACCAAAAAACAATCTTCTTGGGTGAATTACCACTGAGTTCTTGTTGTTATTCAATTTACCCTGTTTTTCAAACTTCTCAAACTTTATATTAAGCTACTCATATAAGAGCTGTTTATTGACTACTAACTTGAGATACATGTGTGTAATTGAATGCATGATCACAAATGACTGTTGTATGATATTTCCATCTAAAACAGAAGACATCAAGTTAAGATTTGACCTGTAGAGAGGATAATATAGCCTGAAATGGTGATTTAGCTTAAAAAGTTATATAAAATTGAATTTCTTAGGGTATTGTTTCAAACTCTTACAAAAGAACTGTCCTTCTACATACATATTTGAAACACACTGTTTTTCTTCTAATGACAGAGCATTACACAGCTTCATCTGATGTGGTTTATTGTTACAAACACAGTCAGTATTGGAAGGCCTCTCGCCTGCAGCATTGGACGAACAAGTGAGCCACATTCCCTTCTTGTGTTGCCTTAAACAGTTGGTCCCTCTTGATCATCAAGATGCCCAGTTCTTAGAAAGATAGCAATTTATTTCACAGTCACCCGCTGAGATATATTTTGTTTTGAATATCAAAGTGCCACCCCCCCCCCCAAAAAAAAAAATCTATGATTAAAAATAGTATAATGATACAAGAGACACTGTGTCTGATTGTCTAACTCTTCAAACATTCGATTGAAAAAAAAAAAAAAAAAAAAAATGTAAATACGCATTCGCTCCGCTTTCTCACAGGCTGAGGAAACTTGGTTAGAAAGAAAATAAACAAACAAAAAAGCCTTATTCTTTCTTCTGTATATTAACAGCCTTCTTAAATAACACCCTCTAGTTGTAAAGTCAATAATGAAGAAAACAAAAATGAGCTGCTCCCTTGTTTTGTTGTTTGAGATTGAAATGTTTTCTGTTTGAAGTGTGTTTTTCAGAATGGAGGATTGGGCTTGTAACCATGGTCGCTGTTTTTCCCTCTAAAGAGATTTACATAAAAAACCCTTAGTCTGGTAACTTTTGAATAGATTCTGGCTGAAGTAGACTTAGGATGTGAGACAAAATGCAATCCTCTGGGGGGGAGGTGAGCCTTACCCGGTCTGTCTGTCTGTCGGTCTGTGTGTCTACGAGAGCAGCAAATCCGACTTGGTTTGGTAAACAGAGGCTCCAGGGAGTACTCTCTAGCTGGGTTCCAAATGATAGCCTATTTCCTATATAGAACAGTACTTTTGACCACAGCCCATATCCCCTGGTAAAAAAAGTACAGCGCTATATAGGGAATAGGGTGTCATTTGGGATGCATCACCGGTTAGCATGCAGGCTGCCGGGGACTAGATGGAGCCCTCGGTGATTCTAATAGTTTAAGCTCATTGAAATCTGCATAGAAAATGCCAATAAGGCTGCATGCCACCAAAAACACCCCAAAACACTCTTCAGTTTGCTGGACTGGAGCAGAGCCTGTGGAACACTCACAGTGACATTCTATATTCTAATGCTACATACTTGTGCTGCTGCTGCTGGCTACAAGTAGGCAATCACTGCTGCTGCTTCTGGTCACAAGTAGGCTGTCACTGCTGCTGATGCTGGCCACAAGTAGGCAATCACTGCTGCTGATGCTGGCCACAAGTAGGCAATCACTGCTGCTGATGCTGGCCACAAGTAGGCAATCACTGCTGCTGCTTCTGGTCACAAGTAGGCTGTCACTGCTGCTGATGCTGGCCACAAGTAGGCAATCACTGCTGCTGATGCTGGCCACAAGTAGGCAATCACTGCTGCTGATGCTGGCCACAAGTAGGCAATCACTGCTGCTGCTTCTGGTCACAAGTAGGCAATCACTGCTGCTGATGCTGGTCACAAGTAGGCTGTCACTGCTGCTGATGCTGGCCACAAGTAGGCAATCACTGCTGCTGATGCTGGCCACAAGTAGGCAATCACTGCTGCTGATGCTGGCCACAAGTAGGCAATCACTGCTGCTGATGCTGGCCACAAGTAGGCAATCACTGCTGCTGCTTCTGGTCACAAGTAGGCAATCACTGCTGCTGATGCTGGCCACAAGTAGGTAATCACTGCTGCTGATGCTGGCCACAAGTAGGCAATCACTGCTGCTGATGCTGGCCACAAGTAGGCAATCACTGCTGCTGATGCTGGCCACAAGTAGGCAATCACTGCTGCTGATGCTGGCCACAAGTAGGCAATCACTGCTGCTGATGCTGGTCACAAGTAGGCAATCACTGCTGCTGCTTTTGGCCACAAGTAGAATATCATAATGGTGTATTTTAGTTTCGGCTATGCCCATTTTTTCTCAATTTCCGCCTGTATGACGTGAATGTATGAAACCTGTGCCGGTGGAAAAATATTTTGATGTGGGGCGCCGTCCTCAAACAATCGCATGGCATGTTTTCGCTGTAATATCTACTGTAAATCGGACAATGCAGTTGCATTAACAAGATTTAAAGCTTTCAACCGATATAAGACACTTATATTTACCTACATTTTTAATATCCATAATTTTTATGATTATTTATTTGAATTGCGCGCCCTCCAGTCTCACCGGAAGTTGACCCGCTAGCGGGATGCCTAGCCCTAAAATGAGTTTCTTCTGGTCACAAGTAGGATATCATAATCCCAGGCTGCATCACATCTGGCCGTGATTGGGAGTCCCATAGGGCTGCGCACAATTGTCCCAGCGTCATCCGGGTTTGGCCGTGGTAGGCCGTCATTATAAATAAGAATTTGTCCTTAGCTGACTTGCCTAGTTAAATAAAGGTAAAAAAACAAACAAATAAATACAAATAATGGTGTCCTTTTAATTTCTAAATGATTCTGTTGTTGTTTGTTGGGGGGTATGTCAAGAACAATTGAGATTACACCTGGTGCTACTGTTTTCAATGATATAGAACACCTGTTATATGGCACCTATTCCACATATTAAGTTCACAGCTATACACAAAGTCCTTCTAATACCCTCCTGTGCTAGGAATGGTAACAAACATTATAATTGACAGATTACAGTAGTATTGAGGGTCTGAAACAGGAAAACTAAGAAATCTGCTCAGTTGTCAGAAGACAGTCTCCTCGCGATCTGCTTGTTTCTCTTCCTCTATAGGAAACACCTGGCATTTATCTTCATCAGTTGTCCGGACATCCCTCCCTACAAAAGCCAGACGGAAGAGTATCAACTCAACAGCACATTTTTCAGAAATGGCAGATCCAATTTTATACAGGTCCATGAGTGACCCCCCCCCCCCCCTCCCTAACTGTTGCTGTGCTGACCCTTCACTCATTCTGCAGCTATTCACGGCCGCGCTGAAGGTTCTGAAGATTGTTCTGTCTCGTTTGCAGCACTGGGTAATGTGCTTCTCTTTGGCAACAACGGGGGATGTGCTCCAATGAGAGACATCCTAAAGAGACAGGGAAACTCTGAGAACATGAAAAACTTCCCAATAATGAACTTGAGACCGTAAGATTGAGTTTTGACATTTTGCTAGATAGCGCTGTCTCTCTCTCTCTTTTTTTTCCCAGTCAGTGTGATGTGCTTAAAAGAAGACCAATTTTAACAATCATTAACATCCCAGAATATATTTGGCCGCTGCTATGCTAATAATATGTATTTTCCTAGTTGGAGGAATGCGTGATATTATGCAGCATTTCGTTTTTGTCCTATAGTACTTTGTACCCACATTGATCCATACATTCCATACAATTTTATCTGTATCTCAATGAGGGCATTTAAGCAGCAGCTCCATAGGACAGTGTGTTTATATATGGAACCAAGGCGATGTGCTGTGTGTTGCCTGGCAGCTCCTGTTATATAAGATAGGAGCTGTATGTTGCATGGCAGCTTCTGTTATATAAGATAGGAGCTGTATGTTGCCTGGCAGCTTCTGTTATATAAGATAGGAGCTGTATGTTGCCTGGCAGCTTCTGTTATATAAGATAGGAGCTGTATGTTGCCTGGCAGCTCCTGTTATATAAGATAGGAGCTGTGTGTTGCCTGGCAGCTTCTGTTATATAAGATAGGAGCTGTGTGTTGTCTGGCAGCTTCTGTTATATAAGATAGGAGCTGTGTGTTGCCTGGCAGCTCCTGTTATATAAGATAGGAGCTGTGTGTTGCATGGCAGCTCCTGTTAAATACGATAGGAGCTGTATGTTGCCTGGTAGCTCCTGTTATATAAGATAGGAGCTGTATGTTGCATGGCAGCTTCTGTTATATAAGATAGGAGCTGTATGTTGCATGGCAGCTTCTGTTATATAAGATAGGAGGTGTATGTTGCATGGCAGCTTCTGTTATATAAGATAGGAGCTGTATGTTGCCTGATAGCTCCTGTTATATAAGACAGGAGCTGTATGTTGCCTGGTAGCTCCTGTTATACAAGATAGGAGCTGTATGTTGCCTGGCAGCTCCTGTTAAATAAGATAGGAGCTGTATGTTGCCTGGCAGCTTCTGTTAAATAAGATAGGAGCTGTATGATGCCTGGCAGCTCCTGTTATATAAGATAGGAGCTGTATGTTGCATGGCAGCTTCTGTTATATAAGATAGGAGCTGTATGTTGCCTGGCAGCTTCTGTTAAATAAGATAGGAGCTGTATGTTGCCTGGCAGCTTCTGGTAAATAAGATAGGAGCTGTATGTTGCATGGCAGCTTCTGTTATATAAGATAGGAGCTGTATGTTGCATGGCAGCTCCTGTTATATAAGATAGGAGCTGTATGTTGCCTGGTAGCTCCTGTTATATAAGATAGGAGCTGTATGTTGCATGGCAGCTTCTGTTATATAAGATAGGAGGTGTATGTTGCATGGCAACTTCTGTTATATAAGATAGGAGCTGTATGTTGCCTGATAGCTCCTGTTATATAAGACAGGAGCTGTATGTTGCCTGGTAGCTCCTGTTATACAAGATAGGAGCTGTATGTTGCCTGGCAGCTCCTGTTAAATAAGATAGGAGCTGTATGTTGCCTGGCAGCTTCTGTTAAATAAGATAGGAGCTGTATGTTGCCTGGCAGCTCCTGTTATATAAGATAGGAGCTGTATGTTGCATGGCAGCTTATATAAGATATGTTGCCTGAAAGCTCCTGTTATATAAGATAGGAGCTGTATGTTGCATGGCAGCTTCTGTTATATAAGATAGGAGCTGTATGTTGCATGGCAGCTTCTGTTATATAAGATAGGAGCTGTATGTTGCCTGGTAGCTCCTGTTATATAAGATAGGAGCTGTATGTTGCCTGGGAGCTCATGTTATATAAGATAGGAGCTGTATGTTGCATGGCAGCTTCTGTTATATAAGTTAGGAGCTGTATGTTGCATGGCAGCTTCTGTTATATAAGATAGGAGCTGTATGTTGCCTGGTAGCTCCTGTTATATAAGATAGGAGCTGTATGTTGCCTGGGAGCTCCTGTTATACAAGATAGGAGCTGTATGTTGCCTGGCAGCTCCTGTTAAATAAGATAGGAGCTGTATGTTGCCTGGCAGCTCCTGTTAAATAAGATAGGAGCTGTATGTTGCCTGGTAGCTCCTGTTATATAAGATAGGAGCTGTATTTTGCCTGGCAGCTCCTGTTATATAAGATAGGAGCTGTATGTTGCATGGCAGCTCCTGTTATATAAGATAGGAGCTGTATGTTGCATGGCAGCTTCTGTTATATAAGATAGGAGCGCTATGTTGCATGGCAGCTTCTGTTATATAAGATAGGAGCTGTATGTTGCCTGGCAGCTCCTGTTATATAAGATAGGAGCTGTATGTTGCATGGCAGCTTCTGTTATATAAGATAGGAGCTGTATGTTGCATGGCAGCTCCTGTTATATAAGATAGGAGCTGTATGTTGCCTGGCAGGTCCTGTTAAATAAGATAGGAGCTGTATGTTGCCTGGTAGCTCCTGTTATACAAGATAGGAGCTGTATGTTGCCTGGCAGCTCCTGTTAAATAAGATAGGAGCTGTATGTTGCCTGGCAGCTTCTGTTAAATAAGATAGGAGCTGTATGTTGCCTGGCAGCTCCTGTTAAATAAGATAGGAGCTGTATGTTGCCTGGTAGCTCCTGTTATATAAGATAGGAGCTGTATGTTGCCTGGTAGCTCCTGTTATATAAGATAGGAGCTGTATTTTGCCTGGCAGCTTCTGTTATATAAGATAGGAGCTGTATGTTGCCTGGTAGCTCCTGTTATATAAGATAGGAGCTGTGTGTTGCCTGGCAGGTCCTGTTAAATAAGATAGGAGGTGTGTGTTGCCTGGTAGCTCCTGTTATATAAGATAGGAGCTGTATGTTGCCTGGCAGGTCCTGTTCTTTAAGATAGGAGCTGTATGTTGCCTGGCAGCTCCTGTTCTTTAAGATAGGAGCTGTATGTTGCCTGGCAGGTCCTGTTCTTTAAGATAGGAGACAGATACTAGAAGTGAGAGACAACAGAGTGTGATGAGCACTGAAGCAAAAATGCAGCTAGGGAATCTGTCCAGGAATCAAAGTACTGACAAGTTGAAGGGAAGGATTCAAATGCACAAACACACCCAGTATTTCTCTCAGACCCCGGGGTTGGAGGAGCACAGCCTAATCGAATTCCGCTTAGCTATTTTCAAGCTTGGCTTGCTCGCATGTAAAACACAGTTTTTGCAGATATAATGTGCTCCCTTCAAAGAGGACAGCCACCTTATATTTTGACCCAGTTGGATAACCACACTTTCCTAAACCTGCAGGCTATATCTCCACACACAATACCTTCCTAAGGAGTAGGATTCCTATCCGATCCTCCAGAGATCCAGACTACAGTATGATAAAGATGATTCAAATCAGAAGAGAAGCTTCAGGGTTCTGCTCAGACTGTGATGGTTCCATGCAGTATTATCCTGCAATCATCTTCTCCTGAAATATAAACAAGGCCTAAGAATAGATTCTGGGGCAGGTGTGGACATGGGGAGGAATAGACATGCGTGAACAGGTTTTATCTAGTCATGCATATATGTAAATCAACAGTCCGTGGAAACCACAATCATTCTTCATCTTTGACTTTTCAGCATTTGTTTAGCTAAAAGAGCCTTATTACACTGCAACATTTCCTAGAGACAGTCATTGTTTTATGTACCACCAATCAATTAGGTTACATTGACCTAGTTCCCAAAGCCGTATCATTTTCTCCTGATGGACACCGTCAAACACGACTCTAATATGCCTGCTGATAAGTGACATGAAAATCAATGATATTTTGAGGAAAAACGATTACAATTTAAAAACCTGCAGACAGACAAGTATCAAAGATAATGATTGATAAAATAAAAGTTATCTTTGCCAATTATTCCTAGCTGTGCTTATCAGGGATAACATGGCCGTAGAGCCACCGTGCAGAATAGGAATGAGCTTGTGACGTTTGGCTCGCCGTTTGGCCTTGTCCTTCCACTGAACAAAAATATAAACACAACACGCAACAATTTCAACGATTTAACGGAGTTTACAGTTCATATAAAGGATGTCAGTCAATTGAAATAAATAAATTAAGCCCTAATCTATGGATTTCACATGACTGGGAATTGGTGCTGCCATGGATGGGCCCTGGAGGGCATGCCCTGCCAACCAGGCTGAGATTTTTCCCACAAAAGTGCTTTATTACTGACAGAAATACTCCTCAGTTTCATCAGCTTGTCTCAGATGATCTCACAGGTGAAGAAGCCGGATGTGGAGATCCTGGGTTGTCATGGTTACACGTGGTCTGCGGCTGTGAGGCCTAAAACTACAATGGAGGTGGCTTATGGTAGAGAAATTAACATTAAATTCACTGGCAACAACTCTGGTGGACATTCTTCCAGTCAGCATGCCAATTGAACACTCCCTCAAAACCTGAGACATCTGTGGCATGCTGTTTAATCAGCTTCTTGATATGCCACACCTGTCAGTTGTGTGACAAAACTGCACGTTTTAGAGTGGCCTTTTATTGTCCCCCAGCACAAGTTGCACCTGTGTAATGATCATGCTGTTTAATCAGATTCTTGATATGCCACACCTGTCAGGTGGATGGATTATCCTGGTGAAGGAGAAATACTCACTAACAGGGATGTAAACAAGTTTGTTCACAACATTTGAAAGAAACACGTTTATTTTTGTGCTTATGGAACACTTCTGAGATCTTCTATTTCAACTCATGATTCATGGCACCAACACTTTACATGTTGTGTTTATATTTTTGTTCATGCTAAATAAAAATGTAAACAAAGAACACAGTATGTGTCGTCCTCAAGGGCCACAATAACCAGATACAACAGCATTACTTTTAAAGACACAGATTTTCTTTTACACCATAACGACTCACGTCAGGAGACATTGAAGTGGCAAGACGAAAAAGGCTCTGGTGGTCCAAAGTGAACCCCTTTATCATGGCCAATTCAAATGCCCAATACTTGTGTACTTTACTATAGTTGAGTATTCCCTTCTCCCTGTAGTGGTCACTCATTGCTTATACTCTGCACGTCATGTCATCCCTGGTATTTGGTCCAGATTTCTGATGCTTATGATCAAATCAGAGTGAATGCAATGGGCACTGCCAGGGGACTCCAGTACAAAGGTTCAATGTTGAACTGAATGCTGATGTATGCTGGGACTTCACAGCACCTGCTGGGACCCAGATGTGATGTGGTTGGGTTTTACAGGGTAGCTTGTGGAGCAATACCTCAGGGGGTTTCTTGCCACAGCTGGGGAGAGTAGGGGCTTATGCCTGATCGGCACTACACATCTATCTAAGCTATTGCTCTCTGGTTTAGGCTACATATAATATTGGTGTACTGTAGTGTAACATCTATCTAAGCAATTCCTCTCTCGTTTAGCCTACATATAATTTTGTTAAACTGTAGGTGTAGAAAATGTGTATCTTCATGAATGTGGGATTTGAATGTACGGTGGAAATCACATCTATTGTACTCAGTAAATGGTTCCATTTAGCTGTTCTAGCAGCTCTCTTATGACAGCATGTTTTTTGTTTATTTTTTGTTCTAGGTAGTATTACCATTCAAGGAAAGACCCAGATGCAGAGAACGTCGAATTAACAACAGTTTTTTAATCCAACAAGGGAGGCAGGGGTCAATAGTCCAGATAGGTGGGGCAAAGGTACAGGACGGCAGGCAGGCTCAGGGTAGGCAGAACATGTAAAAACCAGGAAGACTAGAAAACAGGAACAATCGAGCGACAGGAACTGAGGGGAAACCACTGGTAGGTTTGACAAAACAAAACGAACTGGCAACAGACAAACAGAGAATACAGGTATAAATACACAGGGGATAATTGGGAAGATGGGCGACACCTGGAGGGGGGTGGAGACAATCACAGAGACAGGTGAAACAGATCAGGGTGTGACAGTCTCTGGGTTATATTCGTTAGAAAGAGCTTGACATTTTAGATTTGATCATTTACTCGATGATGGGCTTGAATGGAATCTGTTCAAAGCTTTGTTGGATAACCAGTAGAACTAGTCCTCAAGGAGGGATTATTCAGAGGGACATGGATTGCTGAACCCTTTGGAACACAAAGGCTCTGTTCCAAATCGAGAGCTCAGAATTCTACGGTTCTATCTACAAAAAGATGATTCTGAGACTGGCATTAAAGCTCCGATATCTCATGTTGTCAGAAATGATTTTATAGTATTCTTTTGAAGACATGAAGGAAGGTATTTAGAATACTACATAAGTAGAGAACATTGAACCAGAACAAGGCTATGTCAATAACTCACAACAACAATGTAGATAGAACCTTATAGTCCAACGCTCTCAAAATGTCATCCTACTCACGTAGTGCACTTACATAATGCACTACCCCATAGGCCCTGGTCAATGGAATAGGGTGCCATTTGTGATGCATCCAACATTTCAGTCACACTGCCACATCAGATGGTTTCTGTGTTTCTCTATTTCATTTGAATGGGGCGGGACTTTCAACTCATTTTGATTGAGGTGTTGAGGTAAACCAGTTCCTTCTAGCATTTAATACCAGAGACCGGAGCTCAGATTGATCAACACTCAAGGTGAAATGACAAAAAAATTGAGCAGAAAGGGGCAAGATAATGATCAGGAGTTGTGACAATTTAGACAGCCCAGCCCAGCCTACTGCTTGTCTCTTGTAGGAGACATAGCGTACATAAACTGATATGAAGTGGCGAGTAGCCAGGCGGGAGGGTCTAAAAACTACAATGACCTGTCATTTACCGTGAATGTTGCCCGTAGCAACCTAGAGGCTCAGTTTGTGTAAAGAAGACATGTTGCCCGTAGCAACCTAGAGGCTCAGTTGGTGTAAAGATGACATGTTGCCCGTAGCAACCTAGAGGCTCAGTTTGTGTAAAGAAGACATGTTGCCCGTAGCAACCTAGAGGCTCAGTTTGTGTAAAGAAGACATGTTGCCCGTAGCAACCTAGAGGCTCAGTTTGTGTAAAGAAGACATGTTGCCCGTAGCAACCTAGAGGCTCAGTTTGTGTAAAGAAGACATGTTGCCTGCAGCAACCTAGAGGCTCAGTCTATGTAAAGTAGACATTTTACTGGAGGCTCAGTCTGTGTAAAGAAGACATGTTGCCTGCAGCGACCTAGAGGCTCAGTTTGTTTAAAGTAGACATGTTGCCCGTAGCAACCTAGAGGCTCAGTTTGTGTAAAGAAGACATGTTGCCCGTAGCAACCTAGAGGCTCAGTTTGTGTAAAGTAGACATGTTGCCCGTAGCAACCTAGAGGCTCAGTTTGTGTAAAGAAGACATGTTGCCCGTAGCAACCTAGAGGCTCAGTTTGTGTAAAGAAGACATGTTGCCCGTGGCAACCTAGAGGCTCAGTTTGTGTAAAGTAGACATGTTGCCCGTAGCAACCTAGAGGCTCAGTTTGTGTAAAGAAGACATGTTGCCCGTAGCAACCTAGAGGCTCAGTTTGTGTAAAGAAGACATGTTGCCCGTAGCAACCTAGAAGCTCAGTTTGTGTAAAGAAGACATGTTGCCCGTAGCAACCTAGAGGCTCAGTTTGTGTAAAGAAGACATGTTGCCCGTAGCAACCTAGAGGCTCAGTTTGTGTAAAGAAGACATGTTGCCCGTAGCAACCTAGAGGCTCAGTTTGTGTAAAGAAGACATGTTGCCTCCAGCAACCTAGAGGCTCAGTTTGTGTAAAGAAGACATGTTGTCTGCAGCAACCTAGAGGCTGAGTCTATGTAAAGTAGACATTTTACTGGAGGCTCAGTCTACGGGCAACCAACGTTTTACTGGAGGCTCAGTCTGTCTAAAGTAGACATTTTACTGGAGGCTCAGTCTGTGTAAAGAAGACATTTTACTGGAGGCTCAGTCTGTGTAGAGTAAACTTTTTTCATGGAGGCTCAGTCTATGTAAAGTAGATATTTTACTGGAGGCTCAGTCTGTGTAAAGAAGACATTTTACTGGAGGCTAAGTCTGTCTAAAGTAGAAATTTTACTGGAGGCTCAGTCTGTGTAAAGAAGACATTTTACCGGAGGCTCAGTCTGTGTAAAGAAGACATGTTGCCTGCAGCGACCTAGAGGCTCAGTTTGTTTAAAGTAGACATGTTGCCCGTAGCAACCTAGAGGCTCAGTTTGTGTAAAGAAGACATGTTGCCCGTAGCAACCTAGAGGCTCAGTTTGTGTAAAGTAGACATGTTGCCCGTAGCAACCTAGAGGCTCAGTTTGTGTAAAGAAGACATGTTGCCCGTAGCAACCTAGAGGCTCAGTTTGTGTAAAGAAGACATGTTGCCCGTGGCAACCTAGAGGCTCAGTTTGTGTAAAGTAGACATGTTGCCCGTAGCAACCTAGAGGCTCAGTTTGTGTAAAGAAGACATGTTGCCCGTAGCAACCTAGAGGCTCAGTTTGTGTAAAGAAGACATGTTGCCCGTAGCAACCTAGAAGCTCAGTTTGTGTAAAGAAGACATGTTGCCCGTAGCAACCTAGAGGCTCAGTTTGTGTAAAGAAGACATGTTGCCCGTAGCAACCTAGAGGCTCAGTTTGTGTAAAGAAGACATGTTGCCCGTAGCAACCTAGAGGCTCAGTTTGTGTAAAGAAGACATGTTGCCTCCAGCAACCTAGAGGCTCAGTTTGTGTAAAGAAGACATGTTGCCTCCAGCAACCTAGAGGCTCAGTTTGTGTAAAGAAGACATGTTGTCTGCAGCAACCTAGAGGCTCAGTCTGTGTAAAGAAGACATTTTACTGGAGGCTCAGTCTGTGTAGAGTAAACTTTTTTCATGGAGGCTCAGTCTATGTAAAGTAGATATTTTACTGGAGGCTCAGTCTGTGTAAAGAAGACATTTTACTGGAGGCTAAGTCTGTCTAAAGTAGAAATTTTACTGGAGGCTCAGTCTGTGTAAAGAAGACATTTTACCGGAGGCTCAGTCTGTGTAAAGAAGACATTTTACCGGAGGCTCAGTCTGTGTAAAGAAGACATTTTACCGGAGGCTCAGTCTGTGTAAAGAAGACATTTTACTGGAGGCTCAGTCTGTGTAGAGTAAACTTTTTTCATGGAGGCTCAGTCTATGTAAAGTAGATATTTTACTGGAGGCTCAGTCTGTGTAAAGAAGACATTTTACTGGAGGCTCAGTCTGTCTAAAGTAGAAATTTTACTGGAGGCTCAGTCTGTGTAAAGAAGACATTTTACCGGAGGCTCAGTCTGTGTAAAGAAGACATTTTACCGGAGGCTCAGTCTGTGTAAAGAAGACATTTTACCGGAGGCTCAGTCTGTGTAAAGAAGACATTTTACTGGAGGCTCAGTCTGTGTAGAGTAGACATTTTACTGGAGGCTCAGTCTGTGTAGAGTAAACTTTTTTCATGGAGGCTCAGTCTATGTAAATTAGATATTTTACTGGAGGCTCAGTCTGTGTAAAGAAGACATTTTACTGGAGGCTCAGTCTGTCTAAAGTAGAAATTTTACTGGAGGCTCAGTCTGTGTAAAGAAGACATTTTACCGGAGGCTCAGTCTGTGTAAAGAAGACATTTTACCGGAGGCTCAGTCTGTGTAAAGAATACATTTTACCGGAGGCTCAGTCTGTGTAGAGTAGACATTTTACCAGAGGCTCAGTCTGTGTAAAGAAGACATTTGACTAGAGGCTCAGTCTGTGTAAAGAAGACATTTGACTAGAGGTCATACCTCCCATTTTGTTTGTTTTTTTTGTTTTATGAAAGTCTAATGCCACCAAATGCTCTACAAGTTTGCTTGAATCGTAAATGATCTTGTTCTATTGAAAATCTGGGCAAGAAGAGATATTCTGTAAGTACTGCGAAAAGATCTGTGAGCTCTTGGTGAGCTTTATAACACCTAATCCTGCCAATACCGCGCTGCAGTGCCAAGGTTTATTTTCTTGTACCTTGGTACACACTTTTAGGAACAGTTGGAATATGTTGTTTGTGTTTGGAATATATTGTTTATGGTTGAAATATGTTGTTTGTGTTTGTAATATATTGTTTATGGTTGAAATATGTTGTTTGTGAAATTATGAATGTGGCAAGATCATCAGAATTTTGAGTGGCCATCTTTTAATTTGACAAGGGTTATTCTTGAATTGTGTTGGCATTTGTGTCCTTTGCCTTTGCAACCATGATAAAACACTTTAAAATTACAAATGGTTTGTTAAGGCCCCTAGAGTCGATGTCTAATTAGCATAACAAAACATCCCCATAAAAATAGGCCAGTTTAAGGTACGGATATCAGTTTTTCTTTATTGGATGCAAGACTCATCTGAATGTCCCCCGGTACCAGTTGAAGAAATTCAAGTTAGTATATATGGAGACTTTAGTTAGAAAAAGAAGGTGCAGGACAGACACTTCAGAACAATCTTCCTTTAAAAACAATTTTGGGAGTCTATTTGTTGTTCAATGTAGTGAATCTGTTGTCCAAATTTTAATTAACCTGTTTTTGCTTTGTCAAAATAGGGCATTGTATGGAGATCGATGAGGAAAAAAAACGTTGTAATCAATTCAACACCGTTCTCTCGAGAGGACTGAGAAGTTTGTAAAACACAGGAGGCTGCCTCATAATTTTTTTATTTACTCTTTATTTAACTTGGCAAATCAGTTAAGAACAAATTCTTATTTACAATGACGGTCTACCTCGGCCAAATCCAGATGACACTGGGCCAATTGTGCGCTGCCCTATGGGACTCCCAATCACAGCCAGATGTGATGCAGCCTGGATTCAAAACAGGCAGTGATGCCTCTTGCACTGAGATGCAGTGAGTTAGACCACTGCGCCACACAGGAGCCCATAATAACGGCTGGAACGGCGCAAATGGAAACCATTTGTTTGATGTATTTGATACCATTCCACTCAAGCCATTCCCATAAGCCCATCCTCCCCAATTAAGGTGCCACCAACCTCATGTGATGTAGAAGACCAGCAAGCCTTTGTGAAATAACATCAGCCATCGGCATACAAGGAAGTCTCACAGCCAGTTTGAATGGCCTCCTCCAGTTGAACACTTCCAGTCACACAACCCGTCTCCCTCCCACAACATGCTGGTCCAGAGTTCACGACTACTACTACATCATGTCTCCCTCCCACAACATGCTGGTCCACAGCTCACGACTACTACTACTACATCCTGTCTCCCTCCAACAACAAGCTGGTCCATAGCTCACGACTACTAGTACATCCTGTCTCCCTACCCAAAACAAGCTGGTCCATAGCTCACGACTACTACTAGTACATTCTGTTTCCCTCCAACAACAAGCTGGTCCACAGCTCACGACTACTACTACTACATCCTGTCTCCCTCCAACAACAAGCTGGTCCAGAGTTCACGACTACTACTACTACATCCTGTCTCCCTCCCACAACAAGCTGGTGCACAGCTCACGACTACTACTACATCCTGTCTCCCTCCAACAACAAGCTGGTCCACAGCTCAAGACTACTACTACATCCTGTCTCCCTCCAACAACAAGCTGGTCCATAGCTCACGACTACTACTACTACATCCTGTCTCCCTCCAACAACAAGCTGGTCCACAGCTCACTACTACTAGTACATCCTGTTTCCCTCCAACAACAAGCTGGTCCACAGCTCATGACTACTAGTACATCCTGTTTCCCTCCAACAACAAGCTGGTCCACAGCTCACGACTACTACTAGTACATCCTGTTTCCCTCCCACAACAAGCTGGTCCACAGCTCACGACTACTAGTACATCCTGTCTCCCTACCCAAAACAAGCTGGTCCACAGCTCACTACTACTAGTACATCTTGTTTCCCTCCAACAACAAGCTGGTCCACAGCTCACTACTACTAGTACATCCTGTCTCCCTACCCAAAACAAGCTGGTCCACAGCTCACGACTACTACTAGTACATCCCGTCTCCCTCCCACAACAAGCTGGTCCACAGCTCACGACTACTACTAGTACATCATGTCTCCCTCCCACAATAAGCTGGTCCACAGCTCACGACTACTACTAATACATCCCGTCTCCCTCCCACAACAAGCTGGTCCATAGCTCACGACTACTACTAGTACATCCTGTCTCCCTCCCACAATAAGCTGGTGCACAGCTCACGACTACTACTACATCCCGTCTCCCTCCCACAACAAGCTGGTCCACAGCTCACGACTACTACTAGTACATCATGTCTCCCTCCCACAATAAGCTGGTGCACAGCTCACGACTACTACTACTACATCCTGTCTCCCTCCAACAACAAGCTGGTCCAGAGTTCACGACTACTACTACTACATCCTGTCTCCCTCCCACAACAAGCTGGTGCACAGCTCACGACTACTACTACATCTTGTCTCCCTCCAACAACAAGCTGGTCCACAGCTCACGACTACTAGTACATCCTGTCTCCCTACCCAAAACAAGCTGGTCCACAGCTCACGACTACTACTAGTACATCCTGTTTCTCTCCAACAACAAGCTGGTCCACAGCTCACTACTACTAGTACATCCTGTTTCCCTCCAACAACAAGCTGGTCCACAGCTCACGACTACTACTAGTACATCCTGTTTCCCTCCCACAACAAGCTGGTCCACAGCTCACGACTACTACTAGTACATCCTGTTTCCCTCCAACAACAAGCTGGTCCACAGCTCACCACTACTAGTACATCCTGTCTCCCTACCCAAAACAAGCTGGTCCACAGCTCACGACTACTACTAGTACATCCCGTCTCCCTCCCACAACAAGCTGGTCCACAGCTCACGACTACTACTAGTACATCATGTCTCCCTCCCACAATAAGCTGGTCCACAGCTCACGACTACTACTAATACATCCCATCTCCCTCCCACAACAAGCTGGTCCATAGCTCACGACTACTACTAGTACATCCTGTCTCCCTCCCACAATAAGCTGGTGCACAGCTCACGACTACTACTACATCCCGTCTCCCTCCCACAACAAGCTGGTCCACAGCTCACGACTACTACTAGTACATCATGTCTCCCTCCCACAATAAGCTGGTGCACAGCTCACGACTACTACTACTACATCCCGTCTCCCTCCCACAACAAGCTGGTCCAGAGTTCACAACTACTTACTAGCACATCATGTCTCCCTCCCACAACAAGCTGGTCCACAGCTCACGACGACTACTAGTACATCATGTCTCCGTACCCAAAACAAGCTGGTCCACAGCTCATTACTTCTAGTACATCCTGTCTCCCTCCATCAACACGCTGGTCCACAGCTCACTACTACTAGTACATCCAGTCTCCTGCGCTCCCGCTCGTACTGATGGCCAGTCACCTAGCGTAGAATGTCATTAATCCAATGTTACCCATTTTGATTTGTTCCAGTGTTGCAGAGCTGGTGAAGTTCCTAGCACACCGCAACCTCCTCACAACTGGACTCACCAAGTTCAACGACAAGCCAGAGAACTACTGGGCTTAGAAGTAAGAATTCTCTACTCCCGTTGAAGGGCCAGAATCCACTGAGCATGTGAGAAGTGTAAACTTTACAAACAAATGTACAATGTTCAATCACCCTATTACGCGCAAGGCCATTAAGATTAAGGTCATCATTAAATGTTCCACAAAAACATGTTTTTACCTGATCAAGTGTATTTGTGGTCTACGCTATGTAGGAAAAACAAAACGAGCTCTGAAAACAAGGATAGCAGAACACAGGAGTCATATCAGGACTCTTGACCAGAGAAAGCTGTGGCTGTGCATTTCATGGAGGCTCTTCACAGCATTAGCTCTTTGAGATACAGTGGCTTGCTAAAGTATTCACCCCCCTTGGCATTTTTCCTATTTTGTTGTCTTACAACCTAGAATTAAAATATATTTTTTGGGGGGCTAGTATCATTTGATTTACATAACATGCCAACCTCTTTGAAGATGCAAAATATTTGATATTGTGAAACAAGTAAGAAATAAGACAAAAAAGCGTGCATAACTATTTTTTTATTATTTATTTCACCTTTATTTAACCAGGTAGGCAAGTTGAGAACAAGTTCTCATTTACAATTGCGACCTGGCCAAGATAAAGCAAAGCAGTTCGACACATACAACGACACAGAGTTACACATGGAGTAAAACAAACATACTGTCAATAATACAGTATAAACAAGTCTATATACGATGTGAGCAAATGAGGTGAGAAGGGAGGTAAAGGCCATGGTGGCAAAGTAAATACAACATAGCAAGTAAAACACTGGAATGGTAGTTTTGCAATGGAAGAATGTGCAAAGTAGAAATAAAAATAATGGGGTGCAAAGGAGCAAAATTAATTAATTAAATAAATACAGTTGGGAAAGAGGTAGTTGTTTGGGCTAAATTATAGGTGGGGTATGTACAGGTGCAGTAATCTGTGAGCTGCTCTGACAGTTGGTGCTTAAAGCTAGTGAGGGAGATAAGTGTTTCCAGTTTCAGAGTTTTTTGTAGTTCGTTCCAGTCATTGGCAGCAGAGAACTGGAAGGAGAGGCGGCCAAAAAAAGAATTGGTTTTGGGGGTGACTAGAGAGATATACCGGCTGGAGCGTGTGCTACAGGTGGGAGATGCTATGGTGACCAGCGGGCTGAGATAAGGGGGCACTTTACCTAGCAGGGTCTTGTAGATGACCTGGAGCCAGTGGGTTTGGCGACGAGTATGAAGCGAGTGCCAGCCAACGAGAGCGTACAGGTCGCAAGGATGGGTAGTATATGGGGCTTTGGTGACAAAACGGATTGCACTGTGATAGACTGCATCCAATTTGTTGAGTAGGGTATTGGAGGCTATTTTGTAAATGACATCGCCAAAGTCGAGGATTGGTAGGATGGTCAGTTTTACAAGGGTATGTTTGGCAGCATGAGTGAAGGATGCTTTGTTGCGAAATAGGAAGCCAATTCTAGATTTAACTTTGGATTGGAGATGTTTGATATGGGTCTGGAAGGAGAGTTTACAGTCTAACCAGACACCTAAGTATTTGTAGTTGTCCACGTATTCTAAGTAAGAGCCGTCCAGAGTAGTGATGTTGGACAGGCGGGTAGGTGCAGGTAGCGATCGGTTGAAGAGCATGCATTTAGTTTTACTTGTATTTAAGAGCAATTGGAGGCCACGGAAGGAGAGTTGTATGGCATTGAAGCTTGCCTGGAAGGTTGTTAACACAGTGTCCAAAGAAGGGCCAGAAGTATACAGAATGGTGTCGTCTGCGTAGAGGTGGATCAGAGACTCACCAGCAGCAAGAGCGACCTCATTAATGTATACAGAGAAGAGAGTCGGTCCAAGAATTGAACCCTGTTGCACCCCCATAGAGACTGCCAGAGGTCCGGACAGCAGACCCTCCGATTTGACACACTGAACTCTATCAGAGAAGTAGTTGGTGAACCAGGCGAGGCAATCATTTGAGAAACCAAGGCTGTCGAGTCTGCTGATGAGGATGTGGTGATTGACAGAGTCAAAAGCCTTGGCCAGATCAATGAATACGGCTGCACAGTAATGTTTCTTATCGATGGCGGTTAAGATATCGTTTAGGACCTTGAGCGTGGCTGAGGTGCACCCATGACCAGCTCTGAAACCAGATTGCATAGCAGAGAAGGTATGGTGAGATTCGAAATGGTCGGTAATCTGTTTGTTGACTTGGCTTTCGAAGACCTTAGAAAGAGTGACCATGGTCAAGAGTGTCCCCCCATTTGAAGAAGGGGATGACGGCAGCTGCTTTCCAATCTTTGGGAATCTCAGACGACACGAAAGAGAGGTTGAACAGGCTAGTAATAGGGGTGGCAACAATTTCGGCAGGTAATTTTTAGAAAGAAAGGGTCCAGATTGTCTAGCCCGGCTGATTTGTAGGGGTCCAGATTTTGCAGCTCTTTCAGAACATCAGCTGAACGGATTTGGGAGAAGGAGAAATGGGGAAGGCTTGGGCGAGTTGCTGTTGGGGGTGCAGCGCTGTTGACCGGGGTAGGAGTAGCCAGGTGGAAAGCATGGCCAGCCGTAGAAAAATGCTTATTGAAATTCTCAATTATCGTGGATTTATCAGTGGTGACAGTGTTTCCTATCTTCAGTGCAGTGGGCAGCTGGGAGGTGTTCTTATTCTCCATGGACTTTACAGTGTCTGTAATGAATTTCCTCCTCCTCCTCCGAAGAGGAGAGGCGAAACGGATCTGAGGACCAATATGCGTCGTGGTAAGTGTCCATGGTTCTTTTTAATGCGTTACTGACTACAAAAAACAAGAAATGTGAAAACTCAAAACAGTCCTATCTGGTGCAAACACAGAGACAGGAACAATCACCCACAAACACACAGTGAAACACAGGCTACCTAAGTATGATTCTCAATCAGAGACAACTAATGACACCTGCCTCTGATTGAGAACCATACTAGGCCGAAACATAGAAATACTCAAATCATAGAAAAACAAACATAGACTGCCCACCCAACTCACGCCCTGACCATACTAACTAATTACAAAACACAGGAAATAAAGGTCAGAACGTGACAGTACCCCCCCCCCCCAAAGGTGCGGACTCCGGCCGCAAAACCTTGACCTATAGGGGAGGGTCTGGGTGGGCGTCTGTCCGCGGTGGCGGTTCTGGCGCGGGACGCGGACCCCACTTCACCATTGTCTTAGTCCGCCTTATTGTCCGCCTCCGTGGCTTTCTCACCATGGCAACCCCTCTCAATGACCCCATTGGACAGAGGGGCAGCTCGGGACAGAGGGGCAGAAGCTCTGGCGCCTCTGGACTGAGGGGCTCTGGCGCCTCTGGGCTGAGGGGCTCCGGCAGCGGCGCCGGACAGGCGGGAGGCTCCGGCAGCGGCGCCGGACAGGCGGGAGGCTCCGGCAGTGGCGCCGGACAGGCGGGACGCTCCGGCAGCGGCGCCGGACAGGCGGGACGCACCGGCAGCGGCGCCGGTCAGGCGGGACGCTCCGGCAGCGGCGCCGGACAGGCGGGAGGCTCCGGCAGCGGCGCCGGACAGGCGGGACCACCTGCAGGGAGGAGACAGAGAGACAGCCTGGTGCGTGGGGCTGCCACAGGAACCACCAGGCTGGGGAGACCTTCAGGAGGTTTGGTGTTAGGAGGAGCCTGAAGGACCGGGCTGTGGGGGAGCACTGGAGCTCTGGTGCGCAACCTTGGCACGACTTCCCCAGGCTGGACAACTACTCTAGCCCGGACCCTCCAGAGTGCAGGCACAGGTTGAACCGGGCTGTGGGTAAGCACGGGAGATCTAGTGCTTACTACACGCACCTCTCCCTTTGGCTCCACTCCCACATTTGCCCGGCACGAGCGGAGCGCAGGCAGAGGACGCACTGCACCCTCCCAGCGCCCCGGAGACACAGCACGCAGAGCCGGCGTAGGATAACCTGGACCAAAACTGCGTACCGGCGACCAGACCCGCTGAGCAGGCACCATACGCCCTGGCTCAATGCCCACACTCGCATGGCACTTTCGGGGGGCTGCCCTATAGCGCACCGGGCTATATGGTGTCCAGAGCACAGCTGGGGGCAGAGGGTGGTCTATAGCAGGCGGCAACGGTGAGAGACTTGTTTTTAGAGAGGTGGATTTTTAAAAGTAGAAGTTCAAATGGTTTGGGTACAGACCTGGATAGTAGGACAGAACTCTGCAGGCTATCTTTGCAGTAGATTGCAACACCGCCCCCTTTGGCAGTTCTATCTTGTCTGAAAATGTTGTAGTTTGGAATTAAAATTTCAGAATTTTTGGTGGTCTTCCTAAACCAGGATTCAGACACAGCTAGAACATCTGGGTTGGCAGAGTGTGCTAAAGCAGGGAATAGAACAAACTTAGAGAGGAGGCTTCTAATGTTAACATGCATGAAACCAAGGCTATTACGGTGACAGAAGTCGGCAAAAGAGAGCACCTGGGGAATAGGAGTGGAGCTAGGCACTGCAGGGCCTGGATTCACCTCTACATCGCCAGAGGAACATAGGAAGAGAAGAATAAGGGTGCGGCTAAAAGCAATAAGAATTGGTCGTCTAGAACGTCTGGAACAGAGATTAAAAGGAGGTTTCTGGGGGCGATAAAATAGCATCAAGGTATAATGTACAGACAAAGGTATGGTAGGAT
Source organism: Oncorhynchus nerka (assembly GCF_034236695.1). Classification (NCBI taxonomy): domain Eukaryota; kingdom Metazoa; phylum Chordata; class Actinopteri; order Salmoniformes; family Salmonidae; genus Oncorhynchus; species Oncorhynchus nerka. The sequence continues at coordinate 85,400,025 of NC_088401.1, read as the reverse complement.
GTGAATACAGTGGAGGTAAACCTAGGTATTGAGTGATGAAGAGAGAGATATTGTCTCTAGAAACATCATTGAAACCAGGAGATGTCATTGCATGTGTGGGTGGTGGAACTAATAGGTTGGATAAGGTATAGTGAGCAGGACAGTGAAATAAGCCAATAAACACTAACCAGAACAGCAATGGACAAGGCATATTGACATTAAGGAGAGGCATGCTTAGTCGAGTGATCCAAAGGGTCCGGTGAGTGGAGAGGTTGGTTGGGGGTCACGGCGATTTAGACAGCTAGCCAGGCCATCGGTAGCAAGCTAGCATAGGATGGAGGTCTGTTATTAGCCACCTCTTGCGTTCCGTCAGTAGATTAGTGGGATTCCGTGTGGTAGAGGGGATTAATCCAAATCACACAACAACAACAAAAATAAAAACAATAGATATAGTTATAGAGGCCCAAGAAGAAAACATAATAATAATACAAATAAATAAATAAATTGTCCGATTGTCAATTCAGATGGCAGCCGATAAGACAGCTAACGGTTAGCAGGCCGCAGATGGGCGTTCAGGTAAAGTCGCGATGGAGGAGCCAGCCGGATAACTCCTTCGGGTAGATAACGTCGGCAGTCCAGTTGTGAAGGCCCGGTGGGGCTCCGCATAGGCAGTAAAACGGGTCCGGATAGGTGACTGCAGCCCAGGAGTGATTGATGGAACTCAGGAGTGATTGACGGAGCTGGCTAGCTCCGGAATAATTGATGTTTGCTCCGGAATCGACGAAAGCCGATAGTCACACGGATAGCAGCTAGCTAGCTGTGGGATCCAGGTATGAATGTCCAGAGAGCGGTTGAAATCCAGGGACATGGAGAGAAAAATTGGTCCGGTATGTTCCGTTCCGAGCCGCGCTGCGCCGTACAAAACTGGCGATAGATTTTCGAGCTAAAGGATAGCTGATGACCACAAACCGTGGTTAGCTGAATACTAACGATTTGCCAGTAAAGAAGGTAACTAGCTTCTGAACTAGCTTCTGATTAGCTTCTGGGCTAGCTTCTGGCTAGCTCCTGGCTAGCTTCTGGCTAGCTCCTGGCTAGCTTCTGGCTAGTTTCTGGCTAGCTTCTTGGAGGATTACAGATTTGAGGTAAATAATACTTTTTTATAAATATAAATTGGTGAGGCGGGTTGCAGGAGAATGTTTTGAAGATGAGTTGATGGAAAATAAAAAAAATGTATGTGAAAAAAAAGTTATATATATATATATACGGGACACGACAAGACGAGGACAAAAGACGTCTGAACTGCTATGCCATCTTGGTAAGAGAAGAGATATTCACCCCCCTCCAAAGTCAATACTTTGTAGAGACACCTTTTTCAGCAATTACAGCTGCAAGTCTCTTGGGGTATGTCTCTATAAGCTTGGCACATCTAGCCACTGGGATTGTTGCCCATTCTCCAAAATTGCTCCAGCTCCTGGATGGGTTCTGCTGGTGTACAGCAATCTTTAAGTCATACCACAGATTCTCAATTGGATTGAGGTCTGAGGCCATTCCAAGATATTTAAATGTTTCCCTATAAACATCTTGAGTGTTTCTTTAGCAGTATGCTTAGGATCATTGTCCTGCTGGAAGGTGAACCTCCATCCCGGTCTAATCTCTGGAAGCCTGAAAAAGGTTTCCCTCAATTTTCCTTTATTTAGCTCCATCCATCATTCCTTCAATTCTGACCAGTTTCCCAGTCCCTGTCGATGGAAAACATCCCCACAGCATGATGCTGCCACCACCATTTTTTGCTGTGGGGATGGTGTTCTCGGGTTGAAGAGGGGTGCTGGGTTAGCTCCAGACATAGTGTTTATCTTGATGGCCAAAAGCTACATTTTTTGTCTCATCTGACCAGCGTACCTTCTTCCATATGTTTGGGAAGTCTCCCACATGCCTTTTGGTGAACAGTTTAAGCAATGGCTTTTTTTACAGTCACTCTTCTGTAAAGCCCAGCTCTGTGGAGTGTATGGCTTAAAGTGATCCTATGGACAGCTCCTCCAATCTCCGCTGTGGAGCTTTGCAGCTCCTTCAGGGTTATCTTTGGTCTCTTTGTTGCCTCTCTGATTAATGCCCTCCTTGCCTGGTCTGTGAGTTTTGATGGGCGGCCCTCTCTTGGCAGGTTTGTTGTGATGTCATATTATTTCATTTTTTTTTATAATGGATTTAATGGTGCTCCGTGGGATGTTCAAAGTTTCTGATGTTTTTATATAACCCAACCCTGATCTGTACTTCTCCACAACATTGCCCCTGATCTGTTTGGAGAGTTCCTTGGTCTTCATGGCGCCACTGGCTTGGTGGTGTTGCAGACTCTGGGGCCTTTCAAAACAGGTGTATATATACACTGAGATCATGTGACACTTATATTGCACACAGGTGGACTTTACTAACTAATTATGTGACTTCTGAAGGTAATTGGTTGCACCAGATCTTCATAGCACCACTTTTCCGTTTCTTTTATTTCTTAGAATATTTTGAAACAAGTAATTTTTTTCAGTTCACTTCACCAATTTGGACTATTTTGTGTATGTCCATTGCATGAAATCAGAATACAAATCCATTTAAATTACAGGTTGTAATGCAACAAAGTAGGGAAAACGCCAAGGGGGATGAATACTTTTGCAAGGCACTGTACATTGGCATTGAATATGTTAAGAATCCTTGGAGGGGTGGATATACTGATAGTCTATTATTGAGAAGGGAGTTGTATTGAATTCACTGTTTTGTGTACCATGTCTCCTAGAGGTCTGAACCATGATTATGTTATTTGATTTATGTTGCCTTCCAGGTCTCCTACTTGGTCATTTTGTACATGTATATACTTTTTTGGTACTACTACATGTGCCCATCTCATTGATATCACATTTTTAGAGGTACACAAATAGTTTTTGCACCCAGCATTCGTCATGTCCGCAATGGTGAAATGTGTATATTTTGTCATTAAAGCGGTGAATTGGGAGCTTTAACGGTGTGAGGCCCTTGTTCTTAACTAGTGTTCAACAGAGAAACCATACACCAGACTTGGAGTCTTGTGGACGATCAACAGCCTGTTCGACCCGCTGGATGATTGCAGCACGTAGCACCAGGGGTGGACTAGCAAGCAGTAACTGTTGGGCTGGGCTGTTAACCTTGTATGAGGCCATCCACATTGAGTCAATGCTTCATGAATTCTTCATAAATGCTCTGCGGCGGTTCTTTTCTATCAGAGGACCAGCCAAACAAATCAAGTCTGACTGTGGCACAAACTTCATCAGAGCTTGCAGAGAGTTGAAGATGGAGGCCATTCAGAGAGAGAAGAAGGTCAAAAAGTAAAGGGTGTATTTGGGTCTTCAAGCCACCACACTGGTCTCATATACAGTGGGGAGAACAAGTATTTGATAGACTGCCGATTTTGCAGGTTTTCCTACTTACAAAGCATATAGAGGTCTGTAATGTTTATCATAGGTACACTTCAACTGTGAGAGACAGAATCTAAAACAGAAAATCCAGAAAATCACATTATATGATTTTTAAGTCATTCATTTGCATTTTAATGCATGACATAAGTACCAGTAAGAATTCCATCTCTCACAGACCTGTTAGTTTTTCTTTAAGAAGCTGTTCCTGTTCTCCACTCATTACCTGTATTAACTGCGCCTGTTTGAACTTGTTACCTGTATAAAATACACCTGTCCACACACTCAATCAAACAGACTCCAACCTCTCCACAATGGCCAAGACCAGAGAGCTGTGTAAGGACATCAGGGATAAAATTGTAGACCTGGACAATAGGCAAGCAGCTTGGTGAGAAGGCAACAACTGTTGGCACAATTAGTATAAAATGGAAGAAGTTCAAGATGACGGTCAATCACCCTCGATCTGGGGCTCCATGCAAGATCTCACCTCGTGGGGCATCAATGATCAAGAGGAAGGTGAGGGATCAGCCCAGAACTACACGGCAGGACCTGGTTAATGACCTGAAGAGAGCTGGGACCACAGTCTCTAAGAAAACCATTGGTAAGACACTACGCCGTAATGGATTAAAATCCTGCAGCGCACGCAAGATCCCCCTGCTCAAGCCAGCGCATGTCTGAAGTTTGCCAATGACCATCTGGATGATCCAGAGGAGGAATGAGAGAAGGTCATGTGGTCTGATGAGACAAAAATAAAGCTTTTTGGTCTAAACTCCACTTGCCATGTTTGGAGGAAGAAGAAGGATGAGTACAACCCCAAGAACACCATCCCAACCGTGAAGCATGGAGGTGGAAACATCATTCTTTGGGGATACTTTTCTGCAAAGGGGACGGGATGACTGCACCATATTGAGGGGGGGGGGCATGTATCGTGAGATCTTGGCCAACAACCTCCTTCCCTCAGTAAGAGCATTGAAGATGGGTCGTGGCTGGGTCTTCCAGCATGACAATGACCTGAAACACACAGCCAGGGCAACTAAGGAGTGGCTCTGTAAGAAGCATCTCAAGGTCCTGGGGTGGCCTAGCCAGTCTCCAGACCTGAACCCAATAGAAAATCTTTGGAGGGAGCTGAAAGTCCATATTGTCCAGCGACAGCTCCGAAACCTGAAGGATCTGGAGAAAGTCTGTATGGAGAAGTGGGCCAAAATCCCCGCTGCAGTGTGTGCAAACCTGGTCAAGAACTACAGGAAAAGTATGATCTCTGTAATTGCAATTTCTGTAAACAAATATTAAGTTCTGATTTTCTGATGTATGAAATACTTATCTCACGCAATAAAATGCAAATGAATTAATGATTTTCTGGATTTTTGTTTTAGATTCCGTCTCTCACAGTTGAAGTGTACCTATGATAAAAAATTACAGACCTCTACATGCTTTGTAAGTAGGAAAATCGGCAAAATCGGCAGTGTATCAAGTACTTGTTCTCCCCACTGTAGGAGGCAGCTGCAACAGAATGATCTGTCATCACGAGGCGCATCATGGATTCCATGCTGCTGATGGTGAGTCCATCCAAACTTACGGAGTCCTGACTACATTCATGGTAGAAGTCACAGCCATTGCGAATGCTTATCCAGAGGTTCCTATTTCCACAGATCCACAGACTTCCCCCTCATCTCGACACTAGCGACACTCCTCTCCCAAAAGGTTGCTGCAGGTGAATACAATGAAAGATCTCTTCAGCCGGCATTGGAGGTAAGTTCAAAGCCTTGTCAACACCTTCCGGCACCGCTGGAAGAAAGAGTATCTTCCTACCCTGCAGAGCCGTAGGAAGTGGAAGAAAGAGCATCTTCCTACCCTGCAGAGTCGTAGGAAGTGGAAGCAAGAGCATCTTCCTACCCTGCAGAGCCGTAGGAAGTGGAAGAAAGAGCATCTTCCTACCCTGCAGAGCCGTAGGAAGTGGAAGAAAGAGTATCTTCCTACCCTACAGAGTCGTAGGAATTGGAAGAAAGAGTAGCCCAAGCTTCTGGAGGGAGACATTGTGACGCTGTGAGACAGTCAAGTGAAAAGAAAGGACCGGCCCATGGGGCATCATCGTGAAGACATTTCCTGGAAGAGATGGGAAAGTAAGAACGGTTGAAGTCAAGACAGCAAGACCTTTCTGTACCCAGTTTCAGAGATTGTACTACTCCTCTCTCCAAAGACGAATAAGTAACTTTAAGTTCTAGTGTCAATGTTGGCGTCCTTACAGATACTAGTCTGGGAGTCTTCTGGCCCCTGTAGTTGGTTTGAATTCATTTTAAGGTAAATTCCATGTTTGGACACTAGATTCACTGTTAATGTCTGTTTGCTTATGTTTCAAATGGTGAAAGTCACTGTGGAGCTGCATATATTATGATACTCCACCATTCTTGTAATCAATTTGTAGAATAATTGTCTGTAGGCAAAACAATAATAACATAATTACCAATACAATTCTTGATGATATTTTGTACGGATGATTGTGATAGATGTACGTATTGTCTTGATAGCTGCATGGTTAGAGATATCTGCTCTATGTAATTTATAATATATATTTTTTGCATATGGCAGTATATCTCATGATGATATTATAACATAGGTATAAAAAAAAACACGCTGTGCTGTTAGTGAGAATTAAGCTTCGTATTCAGCATACTTTTACTTCTGGTTGTTTTTTCTTACTTCTATGTCAGTTTTACTCCGTTTCTAACACCGTACCTGTGAACTGGTGGTGATAAATCATTTTTCAGTAATAAGAGTTTATCTGCCAGCTAATGCTTAAGGAAGGGGACTCTTTCTGCAACTTCAATGTTCCCTTTGTGTTTTTTACAAAGCTCTACTACTAAACAAGCTTCTGATTTCCATAACTTCGCTGTTAAAATACAAAAAAATATGAGATATCAAACCCATTCACAAGGTTGTGTGACTCTTGATGTTCTTCGGGTCTCCACCCAAACTAGAGAAATCTCATTGCTGGAACCAACTACACAGTACATTAAAATAGGATGTTCTGGTGTCGATCGGGCAATTTAAAATATTGATATTTGTTTATGTTGTCTTATGAAATGGTATATGCAGCTTGTGAACGAGACCCTGGTCTCAACTCCCTGCTTAAATAAGGTACAATAAACATAAATACATTTATGCATTGATTAAAGTATTTATGGTAGGCACATTGGCTGCTTGTCCCAGTGGTGATGCGTAGAGTTGTAGTTACATGTTGAGAGAGATATATCCATTATTTTGAATGCTATAAAGTGAGTAACAATATGTAATTGATTGTACAGATCAATAAAAACAAAGAAGTCTGTAAATGTTCCTTCTTTACTGCATGTCCCCCAGTGTTATATAATTGGTGATAGAAAATCGCTCATTACAACGATATACAAGGACCTCGACCTCCTTTCAGTAGCAAACTGTTATCAGAGGAGGGATCTACAGTATATTCAATTATTAACTAATCACACCCTTTTATTATGTCATACATTTGAGGATTTCATTGATCATTTGGTTTGTCTAAATCCAAAGTGTCCCTTTGTGTTACTCAATTTAAATCAGGGGAAATAATATTGTGAGCAAAAGTATTATTCATATCACTTCCGTAAAATATTTTCGAGGGGGTCAAAGACCTTGGATTTGAGCATGTGTGAGATCTATTCCAGAAAATCCTCAATGACCTACAATGTCTCATTCACGTTAGCATCATTGATGTTACTACTCCTACTTGTGAGAATGTTATACCAAAGGTAAAATGTATTTAAAGTCATTATGCTGCCATAGTAGTTGATTTGGAAGGGGAAGATGTACCCAAATACATTTTTAAATACATCGTTCCCCCCACCCCCCCTAAAAAGAAATCACCCACCCCCACCCCCCAGAAGGGTTAGATCAGTCAGTGTAAGTAAAAGTGACACTTTAAAGTTACACATCAGTCAATGTTAGAAAAAAAACTGTCAAAGCTTTGAGTTGTGATCCTGGCAGGGGACCGACAAAGATCAAGAGGCAGGCCTGTGTTACTGGGTTGCTCAAGGGGGGCGGGCACGGTTGCTCAGGGGGCGGGCTGGGTTGCTCAAGGGGGCGGGCTGGGTTGCTCAAGGGGGGCGGGCTGGGGGTACATTTCTCCCGGGTAACGCGGCTGATTGTTCAATCCCGTCACACATTCCACTTAGGGATGCAGCAGGCAGGCAGCAGGCAGGCAGGTAATCATGTGCATGTGGAGGCAGAGAGTTACAGAGATTGATGGCTCAGCTTTGCACTTTCCCTGGGCTGGCTGAGGCCCTCTCTATCCACCTAACAGAGAGGAGGCTGAAGCTGACCTCTCTGGACCATATCCACGTGAAAGAGGGGAGGCTGAAGCTGAGGACCTATCTGGACCATATCCACTTGACAGAGAGGAGGCTGAAGCTGAGGACCTCTCTGGGCCGTATCAAATTGTATTTGTCACTCGCTTCGTAAACAGCAGGTGTAGACTAACAGTGACATTCTCAGCCAGGCCACCTCCTTCCTCCTTAATCTTCCGGCCATCTCTTCTCCCTCTCTGCGGACGACGTTGTCAACCACTTTGAAAAGAAGGTTGAGGACATCCGCTCCTCAATCACTCAGACTATTGAGTCTACTGGTCTCACTCACGCAAAAACTACCCTACGCCTTGACCTCTTTTTCCCCTCTCTTTCCAGATGAAATCCTGCGACTTGTGAGATCTGGCCGCCTGACAACTTGCCCGCTCGACCCCATCCCCTTCTCCAGTCCATCTCTGGGACGTTCTCCCATTCCCCATCAACTCATCTCTGACTTCAAAATGGCCTGAGTTGCTCCTCAGGAAACCAGGAAACCAGGAAACCAGGAAACCAACACTCGACTCATTTGACATCAAGAACTACAGACCTACGTCTCTTCTTTCGTTTCATACCGCTTTGGAAAATGTGACCTGTGTATACAACATAAATATAGTCATCTTACCCCAAAAAGATACATATTAAAATACTAAAATACAGTCATGGGAAGCACAAATAAAACATTGTAAATCACCCAGAAAAACTGTTACATTCGTCCACAAAATAACTCCCCAATCAATACATCAAGATTAAATGTATTTTTTGAATTTTGTTCCAGGAATACAGTGCATTAAAACTAAAAGCAGATTTACCTAGCTCTGTGGAGACTCTAGGAACCTCAAGAGTTAATAACTTCTTATGGCTGGGTGGCAGTATTGAGTATTGGCAGTATTGAGTAGCTTGGATGAATAAGGTGCCTACTCAGTCCCAGATGCATATTATTATTAGCATTGGATAGACAACACTCTGAAGTTTCTAAAACTGGTTGAATGATGTATGTGAGTATAACAGAACTCATATGGCAGGCAAAAACCTGAGAAGAAATCCAAACAGGAAGAGGGAAATCTGAGGTTGGTCGATTTTCAACTCAGCCCCCATTGAATACACAGTGGAATATTGGTTATGTTGCACTTCCTAAGGCTTCCACTAGATGTCAACCGTCATTAGAAACTTGTTTGAGGATTCTACTATGAAGGGGGACTGAATGAGAGAAGATTGAGTCAGAGGTCTGCCAGCAGTCACGCGCTGGTCATGCGCATTTCACATGAGAGGTAGCTTGTGCTCCTTTGCTTTTCTGAAGACAAAGGAATTCTCTGGTTGGAATATTATTGAAGTTTCATGTTACAAACATCCTAAAGATTGATTCCATACATCGTTTGACATGTTTCTACGGACAGTAACGGAACTTTTTGACATTTCGTCTGCTCCTAGTGAACGCGCTTCGTGACTTTGGATATGTTTACCAAACGCGCTAACAAAAGTAGCTATTTGGACATAAATTATGGACATTATCGAACAAATCAAACATTTATGGTGGAACTGAGATTCCTGGAAGGGCATTCTGATGAAGATCATCAAAGGTAATTGAATATTTATAATGTTATTTCTGATTTCTGTTGACTCCAACATGGCGGATATATCTATTTGTTTTCTGAGCGCCATTCTCAGATTATTGCATGGTTTGATTTTCCGTAAAGCTTTTTTGAAATCTGACACATTGCATTAAGGAGAAGTTTATCTATATTTCCATGTATAACACTTGTATTAATCAAAATGTATAATGAGTATTTCTGTAAATATATGTGGCTCTCTGCAATATCACCGGATGTTTTTGGAACTAGTGAACATAACGCGCCAATGTATACTGAGATTTTTTAAATGTAAATATGCACTTAATCGAACAAAACATACATGTATTGTATAACATGCAGTCCTATGAGTGTCAGCTGATGAAGATCATCAAAGGTTAGTGATTAATTTCATCTCTATTTGTGCTTTTTGTGACTCCTCTCTTTGGCTGGAAAAAGTTCTGTGACTTGGCGGTGACCTAACATAATTGTTTGTGGTGCTTTCGCTGTAAAGCCTATTTGAAATTGGACACTTTGGTGGGACTAACAACAAGATTACCTTTAAAATGGTATAAGATACATGTATGTTTGAGGAATTTTAATAATGAGATTTCTGCTGTTTGAATTTGGCGCTCTGCACTTTCACTGGCTGTTGTCATATCAATCCTGTTAACGGGATTTCAGCCCAAAGAAGTTTTTAACCAATCCTGTGAACAGGTCAGACAACTCAGGTGTCTATACTTCAACAGCAAAGTTATATAAGACGCAAGCTTAGGAAGTAGGGCCTTGTAAACAAAAAGGGAGTAATGTAGAGATCTACAGGTCTTCAGTGAAGTCCAGCCAACCTTTTGATACAGAATGCAGTGATGAGTATCAAAACTATCACCAGTAACAAAACAAAGGGTGCTATGATAGATGGCATCCAAAGGTTCAAGAGTAGTTTCAGCTGCACTTTGATAAATAATATCACCAAAATCAACAACAGATAAAAAGGTTGACTGAATAATCTGCTTTGTACTGCTTAGAGAAAGGCACGATCTGTTTCTGTAGTTAACTTCAAATCTTTTTAAACGTCTAATCCATATCAATCCAAATGCCTAAATATTTAATTATTTTATTTCACCTTTATTTAACCAGGTAGGCTAGTTGAGAACAAGTTCTCATTTGCAACTGTGACCTGGCCAAGATAAAGCAAAGCAGTGTGACACAGACAACAAGAGTTACACTACAATAACAATAAACAAGCCAATAACACAAACAAGTCAATGACACAGTAGAGAAAAAAAGTCTATATACAGTGTGTGCAAAAGGCATAAGGAGGTAGGCAATAAATAGGCCATAGGAGCGAATATTTACAATTTAGCAGATTAGTACTGGAGTGATAAATGAGCAGATGATGATGTGCAAGTAGAGATACTGGTGTGCAAAAGAGCAGAAAAGTAAATAAAATGAAAACAGTATGGGGATGAGGTAGGTAGATTGGGTGGGCTATTTACAGATGGACTATGTACAGCTGCAGCGATCGGTTAGCTGCTCAGATAGTTGATGTTTAAAGTGGTGAGGGAAATAAAAGTCTCCAACTTCAGCGATTTTTGCAATTCGTTCCAGTCACTGGCAGCAGAGAACAGGAAGAAAAGGCGGCAAATGAGGTGTTGGCTTTAGGGATGATCAGTGAGATACACCTGCTGGAGCGCGTGCTACGGATGGGTGTTGCCATCGTGACCAGTGAACTGAGATAAGGCGGAACTTTACCTAGCATAGACTTATAGATGACCTGGAGCCAGTGGGTCTGGCAACGCATATGTAGCCAGCCAACTAGAGCATACAGGTCGCAGTGGTGGGTGGTATAAGGTGATTTGGTGACAAAACGGATGGCACTGTGACAGACTGCATCCAGTTTGCTGAGTAGAGTGTAGAAAGCTATTTTGTAGTAAACAATGGCCGAATTCGAGGATCGGTAGGATAGTCAGTTTTACGAGTGTACGTTTGGCGGCGTGAGTGAAGGAGGCGTTGTTGCGAAATAGAAAGCCGATTCTAGATATGATTTTGGATTGGAGATGTTTAATATGAGTCTGGAAGGAGAGTTTACAGTGTAGCCAGACACCTAGGTATTTATAGTTGTCCACATATTCTAGGTCGGAACCGTCAAGGGTGGTGATGCTAGTCGGGCGGGCGGGTGCGGGCAGCGAGCGGTTGAAAAGCATGCATTTGGTTTTACTAGCGTTTAAGAGCAGTTGGAGGCCACGGAAGGATGGTATTGAAGCACGTTTGGAGGTTAGTTAGCACAGTGTCCAAGGAAGGGCCAGAAGTATACAAAATGGTGTCGTCTGCGTATAGGTGGATCAGGGAATCGCCCGCAGCAAGAGAGACATCATTGATATATACAGAGAAAAGAGTCGGCCTGAGAATTGAACCCTGTGGTACCCCCATAGAGACTGCCAGAGGTCCGGATAACATGCCCACCGATTTGACACACTGAACTCTGTCTGCAAAGTAGGCGGTAACACGTTCGATTGTTCGAAAGGATTCCTGCATAGCTATAAAATCTGACAGTAGTTTTGACTAGCCTGATCAACAGTCTGGGCAATAGCATACATAATATTACAATCTGCATCTACAGTTGAAGTTGGAAGTTTACATACACCTTAGCCAAATACATTTAAACTTTCACAACTCCTGACATTTAATCCTAGTAAAAACTCCCTCTATTAGGTCAGTTAGGATCAGCACTTTTATTTTAATTATGTGAAATGTCAGAATAATTGTAGAGAAAAGGATTTCTTTCAGCTTTTATATCTTTCATCACATTCCCAGGCGGTCAGAAGTTTACATACACTCAATTAGTATTTGGTAGCATTGCCTTTCAATTGTTTAACTTGGGTCAAACATGTCGGGTAGCCTTCCACAAGCTTCCCACAATAAGTTGGGTGAATTTTGGCCCATTCCTCCTGAAAGAGCTGGGGTAACTGAGTCAGGTTTGTAGACCTCCTTGCTCGCACACGCTTTTTCAGTTCTGCCCACATATTTTCTATAGGATTGAGGTCAGGGCTTTTTGATGGCCACTACAATACCTTGACATTGTTGTCCTTAAGCCATTTTGCCACAAATTTGCTTGCGGTCATTGTCCATTTGCGACCAAGCTTTAACTTCCTGACTGATTTCTTGAGATGTTTCTTCAATATATCCAGATAATTTTCCTTCCTTCCTCATTTTCCTTTCTGTGTGTTCCCATGGTGTTTATACTTGCGTACTATTGTTTGCACAGATGAACGTGGTACATTCAGGGATTTAGAAATTGTTCCCATTGATGAACCAGACTTGTGGAGGTCTACAATTTTTTTTCCTGAGGTCTTGGCTGATTTATTTAGATATTCCCATGATGTCAAGCAAAGAGGCACTGAGTTTGAGGGTAGGCCTTGAAATAAATCCACAGGTACACCTCCAATTGACTCCAATGATGTCAAATGATGTCAATTAGCCTTTTCCAAGCTGTTTAAAGGCACAGTCAACTTAGTGTTTGTAAACTTCTGATCCACTGGAATTGTGGATTGAATTGATACATAGAATTATACGTGAAACAATCTGTCCGTAAAAAAAATGGCGGAAAAATGACTTGTGTCATGCACAAAGTAGATGTCCTAACCGACTTGCCGAAACTATAGTTTGTTAACAAGAAATTTGTGGAGAGGTTGAAAAATGAGTTTTAATGACTCCAACCTGAGTGTATGTAAACTTCCGACTTCAACTGTATGTCAAGGCCTAAACCCTGAATGGTTTACATTCAAAATAGTGAAGTTGTACATTTCTCAGGGATTCAATAATCTTAGGAAGCCTTGAAAAAGATGGCTGTAACGATTAAGATCCCTCTATCCCCGTCCTTATAGAGAGGCAGCATAAGAGCTGATTCAAATACTTTTTGGAATATTTCCTGATAACAATGTTTAATATAAAAATGGGGGTTATTGAGCCAACAATGATGGGCACTGCCCACTTAAGCAGACCGGGATCCAATTGGTTGGTCCCTTTGGATTTCTTGTTGTCTATTGCTAGGACAGCATCAAGGACTTATTTGTCTGTAAATAGACTAAAAGAAAAGAACTGACTGTCATTTCTCTTATCATTCAGAAAGTTTCCCCTATCAGCATCGAGCCCAATATATCAGACCTCAGGAAAAGACCCAGATGCAGACAGTTCGGAAAATAGTTTTATTTTTTTACGAAAAAGGGGGCAGGCAGACGACAGGTCAATGGCAGTCAGAGGGTAGTAATCCAGGGCAGAGTCAGACAGGTACAGAATGGCAGTCAGAGGGTAGTAATCCAGGGCAGTGTCAGACAGGTACAGAATGGCAGTCAGAGGGTAGTAATCCAGGGCAGTGTCAGACAGGTACAGAATGGCAGTCAGAGGGTAGTAATCCAGGGCAGTGTCAGACAGGTACAGAATGGCAGTCAGAGGGTAGTAATCCAGGGCAGAGTCAGACAGGTACAGAATGGCAGTCAGAGGGTAGTAATCCAGGGCAGAGTCAGACAGGTACAGAATGGCAGGCAGGCTCAGGGTAGGCAGAGTGGTCAAAACCGGAAAAACAAGGGCTAGAGAGAAACAGGTGTACCTGAAAAACACGCTGGTAGGCTTGACGAGACATTACAAACTGCAGACAGACAGACAGAAAACACAGGTATAAGTACACAGGGGATAAAGGGGATGATGAGCGACACCTGGAGGGGGGTGGAGACGAGCACAAGACGTGAAACAGATCAGGGTGTGACACAATATAATTGTGAATAGGCTTAGAAGTTATTTCAAAGAGATGTGGTGATTAAATTAAGACAATTTTTCCCGTAATGAGGCCATTGTCTGAATTAATTTGTTGTGCCAGAGAGGAGGAAGGAGAACCCTTCAGGGATTTGACAGTTTTCCAGAATTTTGCCGTGTTCCCATTACAATACGAAGGAGCGCTTTACATAATAATCAGATTTAGCCTTTCTTGTCTTACACAAATTCTTCAGTTGCTTAATTAAAAGCTTGCCAGTCCTGGCTAAGCCTGTGTTCCTGGCCTTGACCCAAGCATCATATATTTAATGAATGACTTGTGATAATTCCAGGGTGTCACAGTCATTTGATATACCTTTAACTCTACCATTTTTTGAAGGGAGCATCCCACAATATAATTGAAGACATCTGCCAAAAGGCTGAAAGCTAAAGCAGGTTCGAGGATAGCTGGAAAACAATGAAGGTTGCTAAAATAAACATGTACAAAAAGCCTGTTCACTGAAGTTCTTAAAGTTCCTCTTTATGACGTCACAAGGCGTGAAAGATTTTTGCATTCTCACATCTCTAACACAAACAACTGGGCAATGGACACTAATGTAATAGGCGAAGACACCAGTAGATACATATTTTTCTGGTGTATTTGTTAAGACAAGATAAATCAGAGTTGGACTTTGAAGGATATTTAGGGTTGGGCCGTGTAGGGTTCCTCACCTGCTGGGTTAGGTTTAGATCATCATCTTTTAGATTGTCTGAAGCCTGCATTTCCAAATCATAGTTTAGGTCACCCAGGATTATTAAATGTGAGCAGCCATTGTTGCAACGGTAAATGATAAGGTGTAGTCCACCTTTGTACAATAATTTTCTTAGCAGCTGTAGTTCCTGCAAACCACACTGTTGGTTGTCTGACAAGTGCAAATCAGAGTCATCATAAAGCAATGTCAATATTGGGTCTAATGGCATTATTGTACCTACAAGTACAGAGATTATATCCTCGACTTTCCCCCAGAATTCAACCACCCTCGGGCATTTCCACAGCACCTGCTGAAAAGTACCAAGGTCCCCTGTGGTGCAGAACATACATAATGGTGATGGACTAATACCCATGTCTATTTTTTAGGTGTTACATAGATTCTATGGCAAATTCTTAAATTGATGAATTGGTGATTGGGGTTCCTAGATGATGCACACATATTTTCCCATACTGTCTCCCAATATATTTGTCTGTCAGCAAGTGTACAATTATTTTCCCATACAGTGGATATAGTTCATGTTTTTTTGTGGTGCTATAATTAATTAACTATAGATATCAGAAACAACTCCTTTTGAGAGGTGTCTGTCAGTTAGAAGTTTGACCAATGGGTGTACTGCTAATTCTGCTCCCCAGGGGCCCCGTAGACGCGATGAACCTGGGTCATTAAAACACACTGGCGAATTTCGTGGCAACGGAGGAATCCATTCACGTTGAATATGTCTTTGAAAGTATAAATACCCTTCTTACACCAAGAATTTGAAATAAATGGTTTCCTACATGCTAAGAATTCTTTATTACGCAAAATTGGACAGCATGAATGCCATTTATGATTAGATCTCATCTGGCATAGCCCAGATCTTGACGCAATCCAGTTTAGGAATTTAGCTCCTCATTTTCAGATGCATCAAACCAAGTACTTTACAATTTTAAAGTCACATGGAATCTCGAACTCAAACAAGCTATGTTCAATAGGCAGTTTCAGGCCCTGTCTGATGGTTGATATTTAAATACAGTAGTTGGTATGGCAATAAGATTGCATAGAACTGCACCATTTGGTCTATCCTTATTTGTAAAAGTGGAAGTAGTAGAAATTTGAATGACTTTTCCAAGGTTAGCGCCATAGGGCCTGAGGCCACAGCCGATGTCAACATGGGGAACTCTCAGTGTATCGTGAAACAGCCCAAGCCTTGTACGTGATTTGAAAACCGAGGGGGTATTCAAGTTTATGGAATTCACATTTGAACTAAAAGTACTGGGTGAGCAGACCACAGTGGGCTTCTCTTCTGATCCAAGAATAGCAGATCTAAGAGTGGAGTGCAAGTGAATGGGTAGACTGCAACTGACAACACCCCTAGCACTATAAATCAAATCAAATTAAATTGTATTGGTCACATACATATATTTAGCAGATGTTATTGTGGGTGTAGCAAATGCTTGTAAATGGATGGTGTGGATGGTGTGCACGCCTCCTGAGTCGGACTAGATGTCCACACCGAATACCTCTTTTCCGCCAGCTGTGTTTTGGGGCAGACTATGGAATAAGGTAAATTGCCCTGGGGGGCAATTAGAGTATAGAAAATAGCAGGACGATAATGCTTTCAAAAAGGATCGGAGGTATTACCTAAGAGTGGCTTAGTATGTCTCTGAGGCAATATCTGGGTCACTGTCATGTCTTGGAGTGGGACCTATCCAGGATAGACTCTACAATGTCTTAGAGTGGGTCATATCCAGAATAGACTGTAATGTTTTAGAGTGGGACCTATCCAGGATACACTGTAATGTTTTAGAGTGGGACCTATCCAGGATAGACTCTAATAATGTCTTAGAGTGGGACCTATCCATGATAGACACTAATAATGTCTTAGAGTGGGACCTATCCATGATAGACTCTAATAATGTCTTAGAGTGGGACCAATCCAGAATACACTGTAATGTCTTAGAGTGGGACCTATCCAGGATAGACTCTACAATGTCTTAGAGTGGGTCCTATCCAGGATACACTGTAATGTTTTAGAGTGGGACCTATCCAGGATAGACTCTACAATGTCTTAGAGTGGGTCCTATCCAGAATAGACTGTAATGTTTTAGAGTGGGACCTATCCAGGATAGACTCTACAATGTCTTAGAGTGGGTCCTATCCAGAATAGACTGTAATGTTTTAGAGTGGGACCTATCCAGGATACACTGTAATGTTTTAGAGTGGGACCTATCCAGGATAGACTCTAATAATGTCTTAGAGTGGGACCTATCCATGATAGACACTAATAATGTCTTAGAGTGGGACCTATCCATGATAGACTCTAATAATGTCTTAGAGTGGGACCTATCCAGAATACACTGTAATGTCTTAGAGTGGGACCTATCCAGGATACACTGTAATGTTTTAGAGTGGGACCTATCCAGACTACACTGTAATGTCTTAGAGTGGGACCTCTCCAGAATACACTGTAATGTCTTAGAGTGGGACCTATCCAGGATACATTGTCATGTTTTAGAGTGGGACCCTATCCAGGATAAACTGTAATGTCTTAGAGTGGGACCTATTACAGGATACATTGTCATGTCTTAGAGTGGGACCTATCCAGGATACATTGTCATGTCTTAGAGTGGGGCCTATCCAGGATACACTGTAATGTTTTAGAGTAGGACCTATCCAGGATAGACTCTAATAATGTCTTAGAGTGGGACCTATCCAGGATAAACTCTAATAATGTCTTAGAGTGGGACCTATCCAGGATACACTGTAATGTTTTAGAGTGGGACCTATCCAGGATAGACTCTAATAATGTTTTAGAGTGGGACCTATCCAGGATACATTGTAATGTCTTAGAGTGGGACCTATCCAGGATACACTGTAATGTCTTAGAGTGGGACCTATCCAGGATACACTGTAATGTTTTAGAGTGGGACCTATCCAGGATACACTGTCATGTCTTAGAGTGGGACCTATCCAGAATACACTGTCATGTCTTAGATTGGGACCTATCCAGGATACACTGTAATGTCTTAGAGTGGGACCTATCCAGGGTAATGTTTTAGTGGGACTATCCATGATGTCTTAATGTCTTAGAGTGGGACCTATCCAGGATAACAGTGGGACCTATCCAGGATACACTGTAATGTTTTAGAGTGGGACCTATCCATGATAGACTCTAATAATGTCTTAGAGTGGGACCTATCCAGGATACACTGTAATGTCTTAGAGTGGGACCTATCCAGGATACACTGTAATGTTTTAGAGTGGGACCTATCCATGATAGACTCTAAGTGGGAATGATCTGTAATGTCTTAGAGTGGGACCTATCCAGGATACACTGTAATGTCTTAGAGTGGGACCTATCCAGGATACACTGTAATGTTTTAGAGTGGGACCTATCCATGATAGACTCTACATAATGTCTTAGAGTGGGACCTATCCAGGATACACTAATGTCTTAGATGGGACCATCCAGGATACACTGTAATGTAATGTATTAGTAATGTGGGACCTATCCAGGATACACTGTAATGTCTTAGAGTGGGACCTATCCAGGATACACTGTAATGTCTTAGAGTGGGACCTATCCAGGATGGGACCTATCCTGATACACTGTACTATCCAGGATACACTGTAATGTCTTAGAGTGGGACCTATCCAGGATACACTGTAATGTTTTAGAGTGGGACCTATCCTAATAATGTCTTAGAGTGGGATCCATGATCCAGGATACACTGTAATGTCTTAGAGTGGGACCTATCCAGGATACACTGTAATGTCTTAGAGTGGGACCTATCCAGGATACACTGTAATGTTTTAGAGTGGGACCTATCCATGATAGACTCTAATAATGTCTTAGAGTGGGACCTATCCAGGATACACTGTAATGTCTTAGAGTGGGACCTATCCAGGATACACTGTAATGTCTTAGAGTGGGACCTATCCAGGATACACTGTAATGTCTTAGAGTGGGACCTATCCAGGATACACTGTAATGTTTTAGAGTGGGACCTATCCATGATAGACTCTAATAATGTCTTAGAGTGGGACCTATCCAGGATACACTGTAATGTTTTAGAGTGGGACCTATCCATGATAGACTCTAATAATGTCTTAGAGTGGGACCTATCCAGGATACACTGTAATGTCTTAGAGTGGGACCTATCCAGGATACACTGTAATGTCTTAGAGTGGGACCTATCCAGGATACACTGTAATGTCTTAGAGTGGGACCTATCCAGGATACACTGTAATGTTTTAGAGTGGGACCTATCCAGGATACACTGTAATGTTTTAGAGTGGGACCTATCCATGATAGACTCTAATAATGTCTTAGAGTGGGACCTATCCAGGATACACTGTAATGTCTTAGAGTGGGACCTATCCAGGATACACTGTAATGTTTTAGAGTGGGACCTATCCATGATAGACTCTAATAATGTCTTAGAGTGGGACCTATCCAGGATACACTGTAATGTCTTAGAGTGGGACCTATCCAGGATACACTGTAATGTCTTAGAGTGGGACCTATCCAGGATACACTGTAATGTCTTAAAGTGGGACCTATCCAGGATACACTGTAATGTTTTAGAGTGGGACCTATCCATGATAGACTCTAATAATGTCTTAGAGTGGGACCTATCCAGGATACACTGTAATGTTTTAGAGTGGGACCTATCCATGATAGACTCTAATAATGTCTTAGAGTGGGACCTATCCAGGATACACTGTAATGTCTTAGAGTGGGACCTATCCAGGATACACTGTAATGTTTTAGAGTGGGACCTATCCATGATAGACTCTAATAATGTCTTAGAGTGGGACCTATCCAGGATACACTGTAATGTCTTAGAGTGGGACCTATCCAGGATACACTGTAATGTCTTAGAGTGGGACCTATCCAGGATACACTGTAATGTTTTAGAGTGGGACCTATCCATGATAGACTCTAATAATGTTTTAGAGTGGGACCTATCCATGATAGACTCTAATAATGTCTTAGAGTGGGACCTATCCAGGATACACTGTAATGTTTTAGAGTGGGACCTATCCATGATAGACTCTAATAATGTCTTAGAGTGGGACCTATCCAGGATACACTGTAATGTCTTAGAGTGGGACCTATCCAGGATACACTGTAATGTCTTAGAGTGGGACCTATCCATGATAGACTCTAATAATGTCTTAGAGTGGGACCTATCCAGGATACACTGTAATGTCTTAGAGTGGGACCTATCCAGGATACACTGTAATGTCTTAGAGTGGGACCTATCCATGATAGACTCTAATAATGTCTTAGAGTGGGACCTATCCAGGATACACTGTAATGTCTTAGAGTGGGACCTATCCAGGATACACTGTAATGTCTCAATTTGATTACTCTGGGTGTCCAGCTCAGAGATGTATTCCTCAATAAGCTGACAGTTTCCACATTGGAAATGTTGCCGGTCAATATTGTTCCTGAAATGTGCCAAATAGGTGCAGCTCCTACATGGGATGAAACAATCACGTAGTCTCTGAAGGTGTTAGCCACTAATCTGGAAAAAGTCTCAGTTTCTCCGTATGGCGGAATGTGGTATACGCCAATTAGGAATAAATCTGTTAAAATCCACACAAATAAAATAGGTTGGTGAGGAATCAGCTAAAAGTCAATCAATTCATACAGTGTGATAGTCGGTAAGATTGGATCACCACATAGGCAGCAAGCCAGAACCCGGCGACAGACAAGAACCCAGCCAGCACTAGGACCGTCAATAAACACAACCAAGACACAAAACTCGTCGGCATTACAACAGCAAAGAGAGAACGGTAACTTACTCAATGTGATTAAATGCTGGGGGCCCATCAAAACAACCACGCAACGGAGGCCATGTTACCAGTATGATAGCCAGGAGAGAAGCACCTTGGAGAGGATGTGTTTTCCAGAACAGGCCGACCTTACCTTCAAGTAGGTTTCGGTTTTACTAGGAAATTGTAGACAGAGATGGTGGAGTTACCTAAGTATCTGCCTCTCACTCCAAAGGTTGCAAGTTTGAGTCAAGTGATATAAATATTTTTGATTTAAGCCTATCCCAAACCTTAACCCTTACCATAATTGCCTAACCGTAAGATTTCAGAGTTAATGCCTAAAATTAAACTTAAACACTTTGAAATTTGATGTTTGGAACAAATTCGAAATTTGACGTTTGAGAAACATGAATTAACATATAATTCTGACGTGAGAGCTAGTTAGAAATGCTTACCTATCGGTCCTTTTCCAAAAATCCAGACTTAAAGATAAAACAGAAATAGAAAAATAGAAAAATAGAAATAGCGACATGAGAAATAAATACACAGTGAATAATTAACCCTTATTTTACAAGGACAGTTGACTGAGAACACATTCTCATTTATGGCAACAACCTGGGGAATAGTTACAGAGGAGAAGATGGCCATGATGGTATGGGGGTGGGGGGGGGGCATCAATCAGTCTATCAATCAAACAAATTTAAGAAGCCCTTTTTACATCAGCCGAAGTGCTCAATGTTATTTAAACAAAGGAGTGATTGTGTACTTCTAGAGGAACCAGGCTGGACATGCCCACCATCCTCATCAATGGGGCCGCTATGGAGACTGTCCCAGAGAAGCTGAAATGGTCTAACCACATGGACACCGTAATGAAGAAAGGCACGACAGCAACTCTTCAACGTCAGGATGCTGTAGAAATTCAGCCTGTCCCTGAGGACCCGTACAGTGTTCTACAGGAGCACCATCGAGAGCATACTTTCTGAAAAGCTAATTAGGATAACAAATCGAATTAGCATAATTAAAAATTCCCCCACAAAATCCATCAGTTTGTTTGCATTGGATGTGTCTCAATCCACCACATCCATCTGCATCTCACTTTCTAATCTGTGGTGAAAGGTGGCATAGCTAGAGCGGCGTTTGTTCATTTTATGCATTGCAGATGGGTTTCTTTCCCGATAAATATGAAGTTACTATTTTATATTAATATTACATATTAAACATGAATGATCATTGCAAAGCTAATGTATGGGATTGCAATTCCATGTGAAGAAGCTCAAAAAGATATCTCCAAATATGTAAATTTAGTTAAATACATACAACCACACAAAGACAAAATGCCCAAAGACGTGTCAGAGTGGCAGCACTTGACTCTCCACTTTGATTTCCTTCCATCCCTCCAGAATTCACTTTTTTCATAGCGGGTGTACCAGTGCATAAAGTCTTCCCTGGCGCAGGCCTGACAACCTCACATGCCAAAAATCCATCTCCCAATGCAATTTAGCACAGAGGGAACTGGGAAGATGGGAAAATTATACAGGACTTCAGTCTGAGATTTAAGGTAGTGGCGGAGACCCTGCAGACGCATTTGAAATGATGACAGGTTGCAAGAATCTGACAAGTCAAAGTTAGTCAGTCCAAAATAACATTTCTGTCACTTCTGAGAATCTGGGTGACAAAAGGTAGGTATTGAAACTCTGACGACTGTCCTCCTCTTTGCTGCTACCGGTTGAATATAACTAAGTTTGAAACCATCCATTCTGAAGTGTCATCTCATTTCCTCCCTCAATCAGGGGAAATGTCACTTACAGTAGTGACAAGTAGAGTCAATTGTTGTGTACGTGTACTGGGGGGTAGGATCAGGTGGAATGGAAGGTGTTGTGTATGTACTGGGGGGTAGGATCAGGTGGAATGGAAGGTGTTGTGTATGTATACTGGGGGGTAGGATCAGGTGGAATGGAAGGTGTACTTAGGATCAGGTGGAATGGAAGGTGTTGTGTATGTACTGGGGGTAGTATCAGGTGGAATGGAAGGTGTTGTGTATGTACTGGGGGTAGGATCAGGTGGAATGGAAGGATCGTGGAATGGAAGGCGTGTATGTACTGGGGGGTAGGATCAGGTGGAATGGAAGGCATTGTGTATGTATACTGGGGGGTAGAATCAGGTGGAATGGAAGGTGTTGTGTATGTATACTGGGGGGTAGGATCAGGTGGAATGGAAGGAGTTGTGTATGTATACTGGGGGGTAGGATCAGGTGGAATGGAAGGAGTTGTGTATGTATACTGGGGGGTAGGATCAGGTGGAATGGAAGGAGTTGTGTATGTATACTGGGGGGTAGGATCAGGTGAAATGGAAGGCGTACAGTGCCTTCAGAAAGTATTCACAACCCTTGACTTTACAGCCTTATTTTTTTAAATAGAATAAATTGAGATTTTGTGTCACTGGCCAACACACAATACCCAGTAATGTCGAAGTGGAATTATGTTCCTAGAAATAATAGTGTTTAACATGATTTTTTTAATGACTACCTCATCTCTGTACCCCACACATTTGCAATTTCCAACTCAGATTAAACCACAAAGATCAGTTATGTTTTACAATACCTCCAAAAAAGGGCACCTATTGGTAGACATTGAATATCCCTTTGAGCACAGTGGAGTTATTCATTCAACTTTAGATCGGGTATCAATACACCCAGTCACTACAAAGATACATGCATCCTTCCTAACTCAGCTGCTGGAGAAGAAGGAAACCACTCAGGGATTTCACCATGAGGCCAATGGTGATATAGATCAAATCAAATCAATGTTTATTTGTCACATGCGCCAAATACAACAGGTGAAGACCTTACAGTGAAATGCTTGCTTACAAGCCCAACAACATCGCAGTTACACAACAATACTAACACCTTTGACAGAGTGAAAAGAGGGAAGCCTGTACAGAATAAAACATATTCCAAAATGTGCATCCTGTTTGCAACAAGGCACTAAAATACAACTTCATGAAATTGGGCTAAAAAAAAATCACTGAGTATCGCTATTCATATTTTCAAGCATGGTGGCGGCTGCATCATGTTATGGGTATGCTTGTCATCAGCAAGGACTAGGGAGTTTATTAGAATAAAAAGAAACGGTTTAGAACTAAGCACAGATAAAATCCTAGAGGAAAGGTTCAGTCCGCTTTCCAACAGACACTGGGAGAAAAAGTCACCTTTCAGCAGGACAATAACCTAAAACACAAGGCCAAATATACACTGGAGTTGCTTACCAAGATGACGTTGCATGGCCAAGTTACGGTTTTGACTTAAATCAGCTTGAAACCTACGGCAAAACTTGAAAATGGCTGTCTAATAATGACCAACAACCTACTTGACAGAGATGTAATATTTTTTTTAAAGAATAATGTGCAAATATTGTACAATTCAGGTGGGTAAAGCTCTAAGAGACTTGCGAGAAAGACTCACAGTCTACACTTGACAGTTCATGCAGCTTTGTATTCTGATGATGGAATTCTGAACACTTCATGCGTCTACACCTACGTGTAAATGTGTCTACTGTGTACCGCACTATATTAAAATGCCAGCATGCATTCTGCAAATGGTGGAACATGCTAAATCTGATAAAAAAACACAACAACAACTTGACAACAGTAGCCAACTACTGTAGCTGTCCAGCCCTCAAGCTAGCTAGCGAAGTTAAATGGATTGCAAACAGGTTCGCAAAACTCTTGCCAAACATTTATGAAGCCAATAAACACGTTCCTCACGAGCTAGGAACGTATTCCCTCCAACGTTTTAATGAAAAAAAGATGCCTCTCACTCCCAAAACACATGTTTTCTGCAGACCTGTGGGCAGAGCGCTGATGATCATCGCCCACTGTCTTCACTTTCAGTAGCCTTGACATCAATGACATCCAAACAGAGGAGAAATTTGCATACAATGCCTCCCTGACCACTTCCTGATCTGGTCAGACAGATACACAATGCCTCCCTGACCACTTCCTGATGTGGTCAGACAGATACACAATGCCTCCCTGACCACTTCCTGATGTGGTCAGACAGATACACAATGCCTCCCTGACCACTTCCTGATGTGGTCAGACAGATACACAATGCCTCCCTGACCACTTCCTGATGTGGTCAGACAGATACACAATGCCTCCCTGACCACTTCCTGATGTGGTCAGACAGATACACAGATACACAATGCCTCCCTGACCACTTCCTGATGTGGTCAGACAGATACATAATGCCTCCCTGACCACTTCCTGATGTGGTCAGACAGATACAGACAGATAATGCCTCCCTGACCACTTCCTGATGTGGTCAGACAGATACACAATGCCTCCCTGACCACTTCCTGATGTGGTCAGACAGATACACAATGCCTGACCACTTCCTGACCACTTCCTGATGTGGTCAGACAGATACACAATGCCTCCCTGACCACTTCCTGATGTGGTCAGACAGATACACAATACCTCCCTGACCACTTCCTGATGTGGTCAGACAGATACACAATACCTCCCTGACCACTTCCTGATGTGGTCAGACAGATACACAATGCCTCCCTGACCACTTCCTGATGTGGTCAGACAGATACACAATGCCTCCCTGACCACTTCCTGATGTGGTCAGACAGATACACAATGCCTCCCTGACCACTTAATGACCACTTTGTGATCCACTTCCTGATGTGGTCAGACAGATCTTAACAATTTTAACAACTTAATTTTTTTGCGTATCTAGTCCGGTCTTTTCAACCTGGTCCTTGTATTCTGATAGCAGAAGTCGCATTTAAAGAGTCAAGTATAGACACAATCTTAGAGATTTACCCAGAAAGACTCACAGCTGTAATTGCTGCCGAAAGTGATTCTAACATGTTATTGACTCAGGGGTGTGAATACTTATAGAAATTAGATATTTCGGTATTAAATGTTCAATAAATGTGAAGACAAAAACAACAATTGAATACATTTTGAATTTAGGCTGTAACACAAAATGTGGAAGAAGTCAAGGGGTATGAATCATTTCTGAAGGCACTGTATAGTTGTATTTGGACAGAGATGTTTTAAGTTAATGTTTGTGGCTATGGAGTATGGTATGGAAATAAACTCTTTATTGATAGAGTACATTACATTTCTATATACAACTGTTAGAATGAATTGACAAGTACATTGTACTGCAGGCCAAGCACAATTCAACCCCTGCCTAACAATGTACAAAGATCTCTAAAAAGAGCAGAAAAAAGTCCTCACAGAAATCTCCATTCTGAAACTAAAGAGATCTCATCTCAACACGTATCTTGTCTCCAAATGACTGTTCTAATATACCACTGACTGTCTAGAATCCTCAAACTCAACTCTGGACCGCGAAGGCAGTTCCTCTGCCTGTTTTCATTGTTCCACCCTGGCACACCAAGTGGGTGAAATTAATGATCAGGTAGAGCAGACAACCAGCAGGCTACGGACTTTGTAAAAGTTGAATACCCCTGGTATAGAATACACTTCTTCAGGGTGCCAGTGGACATCAAAGGTAAGCATTTGCCCACTGAAATCGGTTACAACGCCGAACTGCAATAAGGTCAAGACCCTGGTGAAGATGAGAAGCACGCAGATGTGCTACTCTGAGATGGTTTCTGACAGTTTGTGTAGAACATCTTCAATTGTGCAAACCCAGTTTTGTCATCTGTCCAGGTGGCTGGTCTCTGACGATCCCTCAGGTGAAAAAGCCGGATGTGGAGGTCCTGTGCTGTCGTAGTTACACATGGCCTGCGGTTGTGAGACCGGTTGGACATACTGCCGAATTCTCTAAAACTGCTTATGGTAGAAAAATTAACAAGAAATGATCTGGCAACAGCTCTGGTTGACATTCCTGCAGTCAGCATGCCATTTGTACCCTACCTCAAAACTTTAGACATCTGTGGCACTGAGGGAGAGTGGCCTTTTATTGTTCCCAGCACAAGGTACACCTGTGTAATGATCATGCTGATTAATCAGCTTATTGACATGCCACACCTGTCAGGTGAATAGATTATTTTTTAGCAAAGGAGAAATGCTTACTAACAGGGATGTCAATAAATTTGTGTCCAAAATTTTGAGAGAATAAGCTTTTTATGGTTATGGAAAATGTCAGGGATCTTTTATTTCAGCTCATGAAACACGGGACCAACACTTTACCATGTTATGATTATATTTTTGCTTAGTGCACATTAGTGAAACAATGAATGATTCTCGATTATTCACGCTCAGCATGGCGATTGCTGAATGCAAGTTACATATTTGAGCCCCAGGGGAAAGTGGTGGCAGCATCTGTGATAAGCAGCAGCGTAACGTGTTTAAAGTGCTCCTGTCCCTTTAAGGAAATGATGACCTCACTGTCAGACGGTAACAATGCCAACGGCTTGATTGACAGGCGTGTGTTAAACTCCATATTTAAACCCATTAGCACATTTAGGTTGTGCTACTTTGAGGACCCTCACTCTATATTAACTTTAGATATTTTGACTTGTCTTTGCGCTTGTCCGTCGGCAGAGAAACTTGTTTTGCTGGCGGTAGTTTATACTTTTCCTGATCAACTATCCTGATCTTCAGATGAAGAGTACACAAACACATAGAATAGCCTATAACAGTGTTTGATCTGGCCAGTCATAATACTGAAAAATAGTCACAGTTAAATCATCATACTTTAACAAACAACATGACCGCTGTGAACAAGATCGCACTCTATTCATCATTCTGAAGTATGTTTCTACTCAATGTCAGAGCCAAATTGCAGCCAACTATCAGCCAAAAACCACAAACTCTGTCTGGCCCAGTCTGGATATCAGTCAGATGTCAGCGCAACCTCTTTCATCACACTGACCGTAATTCCTAACTCTATCATAGCAACCACAGAGTGTCCGAGATCAGTCAAGTCCAACCGCCAAGTCGGGTACAACAAGGCAAATTGGTGCTGTGGCGTCATCGTCGCTAAATAATATTAAAAGGCTTTTTAATAGATGTCATAATATCCAAATATAGCCTATTAATAGATTATCGGCCGACTGGCCCAGTCGGGACAGTGCATTACTTTTGACCGGGGCCTTATAGGACTCTGGTCAAAAGTAGTGCACTGTGTAGTGAATAGACTGTGGCATTTGGGATGCGTATTTTGGAGGGAGCTAGGACACGCAGGCAGGCAGCACAGGCCTGTAAATAATCAGGCCTGGGGCTCTCCCACCCCCAGTACCCAGGAGATGACGGCTGTGTTAATGTTGGACTCTGTCATAGCCTACAAAATATGACACAGAGGTTTACCTGAACAGGTCAAGAGAGCAGGAAAAACTCCAGGCCCCAGAAAAGACACAAACACATCACCCACACACCACTTCTGAACCTGTGATGGCACTTCCAATTTTACTCCGTGCTTTTACTATCGCTCTATTTGAATACCCATGATGGCCTCGTCTTCCACGGTTTTATTAAAGAATCCTGTGTATAATTGTTCATTTTACATTGTGACTGTCACCGTAATATATTTGTGTCTATGTGATTGACGTATGGTTATATCATCGTCAGTGGCATTCTAAAGAGAGCTTGTGGCAGTGTCTGAGATTCACTCTTTATTCCTAACCAACAGCGACAGCACATGGCTTGAATCTGTCTCTACTTGACATTTGATACAATTAATCACAACTGACAATAAAGACTGGGATTTTCATTTTGAGCAAAATTATGAAATATTTTTGTCACCTGTATCTGTAGATAAGTGACTATTTAATTCATCATTCGTGCTGAGCAATGGGAACTAAAGTCACAATGAGTGTTTTGCTAGAAATATGGACAAGCTTTTCAGAATCTAGGACTTTTGGGCTATCAAGGACGCACTCAATTGTGTACTTTCAGAAATGATCACATTGCAATACAACCCTTTAATATAATTCAATGCTAAAAGCAATAACGTTGAAATACTATTCAGATTTATTGAAACACTCCTCAGCCCCAAGAGTGCCGTTGTCACAGAGGTGAAATACAACACAAGTGTTGACTGGCATCCTGCGAAGTGTACATACACAATTTAGTGAAATGAATGACAGGAAAATGCCCTTTGGACCTAATGAGACTTTGACAATTAAATTCCAGTCTGACATACTAAGCCAGAGCAGGTTATAAATAATTAATCTAAACAAGTACGCAGGGCTGTCAAGAGAATGTCATGTCTCATTTGGTTGCACAGATCGATCCAGCAGTGACTGATGGTGCTGCAAAATTCAGTTTTAAAATATCCTCTTTCCTGTCCTAAGTCTTCTCTCTACATACTATTTCCTTCTTGATGTACGGAGGGAAGTGTTGTTCCCTCTGTCAGTAAAGGTCTTACACTTTTCTTCAGTTTCTTCAGTCCACGGAATGAACCTTTTCTTCAGAATCTTTGAGCTCATCTTAAGTATTCCTGTTGAATTATTTAAGTTGAGCTATTTTCGTTTTTTGGAGTCTCTGAAAGCATTTGAGGACAAGGGAGCATTTTCAATACAATCCTCTACACAATGTAGTGTAGTCATTTATATCTTAGCTGGTGCTCTGGAAATCAAATCCCAGCTTTATTTGAGGGATTTGATTTAGGGCTCAATTCAATCCATAGCGCTGAAGATCTGTAGCACAGAGCCCTAGACATTTAAAGGCAATGTTTCCTCGTTAGCGGAGACTGCATTCACGGTAAACACTGCATATGTTGGCTCAATCGGAAGTTAACTTTACACATCAATCACACTATAACGCTGAACTTCCTTGATATGGACCATCGAGAGCATCCTGGTTGCATCACCGCCTGGTATGGCAACTGCTCTGCCTCCGACTGCAAGGCACTACAGAGGGTAGTGCATACGGCCCAGTACATCACTGGGGCCAAGCTTCCTGAAATCCAGGACCTCTATACCAGGTGGTGTCAGAGGAAGGCCATAAAAATTGTCGAAGACT
Source organism: Oncorhynchus nerka (assembly GCF_034236695.1). NCBI lineage: Eukaryota > Metazoa > Chordata > Actinopteri > Salmoniformes > Salmonidae > Oncorhynchus > Oncorhynchus nerka. The sequence continues at coordinate 85,370,467 of NC_088401.1, read as the reverse complement.
CCAGCCACCCTAGTCATAGACTGTTCTCTCTGCTACCTCATGGCAAGCGGTACCGGAGCGCCAAGTCTAGGTCCAAGAGGCTTCTAAACAGCTTCTACCCCCAAGCCATAAGACCACTGAACATCTAATGAAATGTCTACCCAGACTACCTGCATTGCCCCCCTCTGTCCACACCACTGCCACTCTCTGATGTCATCTGATGTCACTTTAATTAACTCCACCTACATGTACATATTACCTCAAATAACCGGTGCCCCCCGCACATTGACTCTGTACCGACACCCCCCCACCCCCTGTATATATATTGCTAATTCTTTACTGCTGCTCTTTAATTACTTGTTACTTTTATCTCTTATTCTTACCCGCAAAAAACTGCATCGTTGGTTAGGGGCTCGTAAGTAAGCATTTCACTGTAAGGTGAATACACCTGTTGTATTTGGAGCATGTGACTAATATAATATGAAAAAAGGAACATTTTCAAAATGTGTAGAATTGTAAGTAGTTAGACGGAACTGTGCCACGTCACTGCACACACTATCAGTATAACTAAGATTATGATGTCGATGGATATTTAAATCTCTGTTTGATCTCTGTCTGAAGGACAATCTTCAACCCAAATAATGAACACAAACTACAAGCATTGACCAACAAATGTCTACTATTGACTTATTCAACTCAAAGCAAATCCCCCCCCCCTCTCTCTCTCTCTCCCTCTGTCTCTCTCTCTCTCTCTCTCTCTCTCTCTCTCTCTCTCTCTGTCTCTCTCTCTCTCTCTCTCTCTTTCTCTCTAAATGCCACTTCCCTAGTTTTCATAGATACATATTATATATTTCCCATCCCTGACAGAATGTGGTATCCTACAGGTCATGTTGCTCTTTGGATACCATCAGCCATCAGCCATTAATAATCATGCAGCACACTAGATGGCATAGACTTGGCCATTAATAAATGATGGCTCTGATCCAATTAAGGGGCTTGGAAGAGGAGAGATCTCCTGGTGTCCTCACGGAACATTTGGTGTGCACGGAACATTTGGTGTGCTACGCGTTCCAAACAGCACCCTATTCCCTACATTGTGCACTACTTTTGACCGGGGCCTTATAGAACTCTGGTCAAAAGTAGTGCACTGTGTAGGTAATAGACTGTGGCATTTGGGATGCGCCTTTTGGAGGGAGCTAGGACACGCAGGCAGGCAGCACAGGCCTGTAAATAATCAGGCCTGGGGCTCTCCCACCCCCAGTACCCAGGAGATGACGGCTGTGTCAACAGCCTGGCACTGCACTGTCACCACACATCACTCCTGAGCCTTCTGAGGCCCTCGCTGCTCTGTGAACATACCACAATATACTGTATATCCACATTCCTTACCACGCCACGTATGCTAAAATAGCCTGGACAAATACTATTCACAATTCAAATGTTTTTTGTTCAAATGGTGCTGTTTAAAGTTGTATCTGTTTTAGTAGGATTTCGAGCATCTTTCTTTATGATGAGGGTCAAATGAAATGCAGACAATGTAACAGAAGATGGACACACTGCTGACAGATAGAGTACAAAGTCTTCCCCGTGTATATCATTTTACAACATCGTCATTAATCCTTCACGTCGTTTTGTTGTAAGTTTTAACTAAAAGTTCAGACAATTAAAAAAAAAAGGCTAAAAAATGAACACCAACTCACATTATTCAACATCTTTAGCAAATTAACCCCCATTCATGTCATTTGGCATTTTAGCTAGATACCCTCATGGTTTGGGCTGCCCTAAAATGTTCTTGATAATGTACTGTAGGCCTACCCATTGTTTGACCCTATTTTTACTGTTGTATGATGATGCACAGTAGAATAAACATGAAAGGGAAGCCAGAACAATATTAATTAGGGATGTGATTCTGTCCAGGACCAGCCAGGCCACCAGTCTATCAGTCCATCAGCCTGTGCCTTAATGTCACATAATGACTTCCATCAAATTAAACTCGCTAACCTAGTTTAAATGAGGAATAAAACACAAATTGTCAAAGACTCCAGTCATCCAAGTCATAGGCTGTTCTCTCTGCTACCTCTCTGTACCGGAAAGCCAAGTCTAGGACCAAAAGCTTCTTAACAGCTTCTACCCTCAAGCCATAAGACTCCTGAACAATTACTCAAATGGCTACCCAGACTATTTACGTTGCTACTCGCTCTTTATTATCTATCCATAGTCACTTTAAAAATTACCTTGACTAACCTGTGCCCCTGGACATTGACTCAGTACTGGTACCACTTTTATATAGCCTCATTATCGTTATGTAACTATTATTTACATTTTTTTAAACTTTCATTTATTTAGTAAATCTTGAAATGCATTGTTAGTTAAGGTCAAGCAAGCATTTCACGGAAAAGGTCTGCAACTGTTGTATTCTGCGCATGTGACAAATACAATTTGATTTGATGTGGATGTGTATGGCTGGCTGACCAATGGCCATCAAGGCTTCAAATCCAACATGGTTATATATAAGTATGAAGTATAATGTGTTTCTCTGAGCTTAATGGGGTGCCCTGACTTTGATATTACATTTAGCCGTCTGAAATATTAACACGTTTCATTATTTAGGACAACATTAAAATCTAAATCTACGATTCGAAACGAGGGGAGTGCGCTCACAACTCAGTCGGACATCAAAATGACATTGCAATTTCTTTGCCACAATTGCTCAACTTTCAAATGAAATCCTAATTCCATTGTGAGGCGGTAAATATCAGATATCCATAAATCGACCCTTAATAGCAGAAGAAAAACAGTGTTGTGTTTAATTGTTTAAAGGTACTGCACACCAGAAACATCCAGACCAAGCCACCAAGGTACCAAGACGGATAGATTAATCTTAAGGGAATTGAATCAAGATGTTAAAAAATCAGACGTCATTAAAGGACACCACAAACACAAGTTTTAAGTCCTTATTAATGGAGCATGACACGTGAAAGTATCTTCTCAGAAGAGACACCACATAAAAAATAAATACAAAATAAACGCATTCAGTTAAACCAAAATTAGGTCTTTCTTTAATGTATCATCATGTGTTTTCCACTCTGTTTGTCAAGGTTCTCAAGACATTTAAACCAAATCTTATCCTATTTGTCAATTTATCCCTGAATATAGTACACTGTACATGGCTATAAGTCTCAGGTTCAACCAGGACACTCTTGATGACTGATTTAGCCAGTACAATAATTGACACATCTCAGAGAAATGCAAGCATAGCATTAATTCAGAAGCAAACTACACACAAAGACACATGCTGTATTTATTGAATACATAATTATCCAGCCCCTGTTCATTAGTCCCCAGTTTTACGTTTCCATGTTAATTATTGGTCCTGGAAGATGCAAGCTGACAGGATCTTTAATCAGCCCGGGGCGTAGATGGGTATCTTAAGGACACCTTGCTGACATGCTGAGAAGAGGGGCTGGAGGGATGATGTCCTAGGGATGATGTGTCCCTAATGCAGATGACTACGACTCTATGACTAGAATGTGTCATTCCCCTTGATACTTCACAACCAAATATGTCAATTAGTGCTAACGGAAAACCGATCAGGGATACTGGCATGCAAATGATCTTCTGAAATAGATCATTTTAATCCTTCTAGAAGGAGCACGGAATAGCAGAGACCTTAATCCTTCTGGCTATATAAGGGACAGAATTTTTATTGTGTGAATATTCCCATTCTGTGTGTAGATGGGTGGGGTTCTACCCACAGGATCCACAGTGAACTGTATGTGAAGCATTACGAGTTACACACAAGTTAACATGAAGGCAAAGTTTCCTAGTGTCCTAGTCCAATATTGAACAGCTACCTTGACTTTTTCCCTCCGCTGTCAGAGTCAACAAAACCCTATAGGAGTTTAGTCTGTCACCGTGGAAGTCAATACCATCCCGTAATGATTGACACGGGCTTAGCTGTAAGGCTTTGACTCGGGGTCAAGTAATTCAAAGGATAAATCAATGTAAAGAACCCGGGATATCTTGAACACGGTGATGCTTGAAGGGACGGGAAAACATACATTATAGACCTTTAAATAGTGACTGTTCGATATTACACCAGATCGGAAACATTTGTCAGCATTTGTGAACAAGCAACTGCAGATGAGCTCCACGGGCGACTTCTGTGCATTAGACACATCGACGATGTCATCTCTTTCTGCACATTATTAGGGAATGTAACATTTAGATTTTTCCGGGGAATAATATTTCTCTGCATACAACTGTGAGAACAGAAGGTAGAGAGATAATGTGGTTTTTAATGTGCATAGTTTCATGTTCGTAGAGGGATGATAAAGTGCCTGGGATTGAAGTAACACAACCGTCTGCAAAGCTGCCCCTTTTACAGCGTAACAACCCTGACTTTCCATTAGATGTGGACAGTCATGGTCACACACAAAATAAAAAGACACAAACTCTGACCAAAGCCTTGGCTGGTGTGGACCTACGTACAGTAGTGTCAGTAGAGGGAGGAAGGATAAGCCTAGCTGCCCCCTGTGGGCGACAACACTTACACTGACACGGTCCCCGATTCAAAGTGACATTTCTGACAGAATAAAAAATAATGGCCGTACTAAACAGGAGCCATGGATCTGACAAACATTTAGATGCTATCTCCCAGCTCCAGTGAATAACTGCAGTGAGTGCCACTGTGACCACGGACCATGTCGCACAGCACCAGCTAGCAGGGCCACTGGCAACACCGGCCACACAGACACCTAATCACACCGGACAGAGGGGCTCCCGCCTCATCAAGCACAGGCCCAAATCTAAGTAATTGACAAAAAAAGATAATGAATAGAAGAACCACAGCAGAGAGAGTTACACACCAAGGCTTTCTGACTGTGGAGATGTCTGTCTGTCGCTGAGCACTGACTTCCTTCCTGTGTTATTGGAGTATAAACTCTACCAAATAGAACGTTGAAACTCTTCTGAACTTGAGAAGCTCGTATGTACTGTGATTCAGTTTGTACTGAATGTATATATTTGCCAATACCACCAGATCTATTTTCATTGTTAGAAAATATTATTTTGAAAATGGTTGCTTTTACTTGGAAGAAATTCAATCAAATGTAAACTACAACGTTGTGCATAACCTTGTAAACATTACCACTAGCCCTGACCACAACTGTACTAACCTTGTAAACATTACCACTAGCCCTGGACACAACCTGCCTTGTAAACATTACCACTAGCCCTGACCACAACTGTACTAACCTTGTAAACATTACCACTAGCCCTGACCACAACTGTACTAACCTTGTAAACATTACCACTAGCCTTGACCACAACTGTACTAACCTTGTAAACATCACCACTAGCCCTGACCACAACTGTACTAACCTTGTAAACATTACCACTAGCCCTGACCACAACTGTACTAACCTTGTAAACATTACCACTAGCCCTGGACACAACCTGCCTTGTAAACATTACCACTAGCCCTGACCACAACTGTACTAACCTTGTAAACCTTACCACTAGCCTTGACCACAACTGTACTAACCTTGTAAACATTACCACTAGCCCTGGACACAACCTGCCTTGTAAACATTACCACTAGCCCTACCACAACTGTACTAACCTTGTAAACATTACCACTAGCCCTGACCACAACTGTACTAACCTTGTAAACATTACCACTAGCCCTGACCACAACTGTACTAACCTTGTAAACATTACCACTAGCCCTGACCACAACTGTACTAACCTTGTAAACATTACCACTAGCCCTGACCACAACTGTACTAACCTTGTAAACATTACCACTAGCCTTGACCACAAATGTACTGGCCTTGTAAACATTACCACTAGCCCTGACCACAACTGTACTGGCCTTGTAAACATTACCACTAGCCCTGACCACAACTGTACTAACCTTGTAAACATTACCACTAGCCCTGACCACAACTGTACTAACCTTGTAAACATTACCACTAGCCCTGACCACAACTGTACTGGCCTTGTAAACATTACCACTAGCCCTGACCACAACTGTACTGGCCTTGTAAACATTACCACTAGCCCTGACCACAACTGTACTAACCTTGTAAACATTACCACTAGCCCTGACCACAACTGTACTGGCCTTGTAAACATTACCACTAGCCCTGACAACTGTACTGACCTTGTAAACATTACCACTAGCCCTGACCACAACTGTACTAACCTTGTAAACATTACCACTAGCCCTGACCACAACTGTACTAACCTTGTAAACATTACCACTAGCCCTGGACACAACCTGCCTTGTAAACATTACCACTATCCCTGACCACAACTGTACTAACCTTGTAAACATTACCACTAGCCCTGACCACAACTGTACTAACATTGTAAACATTACCACTTGCCCTGACCACAACTGTACTAACCTTGTAAACATTACCACTAGCCCTGACCACAACTGTACTAACCTTGTAAACATTACCACTAGCCCTGACCACAACTGTACTAACCTTGTAAACCTTACCACTAGCCTTGACCACAACTGTACTAACCTTGTAAACATTACCACTAGCCCTGGACACAACCTGGCTTGTAAACATTACCACTAGCCCTACGACAACTGTACTAACCTTGTAAACATTACCACTAGCCCTGACCACAACTGTACTAACCTTGTAAACATTACCACTAGCCCTGACCACAACTGTACTAACCTTGTAAACATTACCACTAGCCCTGACCACAACTGTACTAACCTTGTAAACATTACCACTAGCCCTGACCACAACTGTACTGGCCTTGTAAACATTACCACTAGCCCTGACCACAACTGTACTAACCTTGTAAACATTACCACTAGCCCTGACCACAACTGTACTAACCTTGTAAACATTACCACTAGCCCTGAGCCCCACAACCTAACCTTGTAAACATTACCACTAGCCCTGAACACAACTGTACTAACCTTGTAAACATTACCACTAGCCCTGGACACAACCTGCCTTGTAAACATTACCACTAGCCCTACGACAACTGTACTAACCTTGTAAACATTACCACTAGCCCTGACCACAACTGTACTAACCTTGTAAACATTACCACTAGCCCTGACCACAACTGTACTGGCCTTGTAAACATTACCACTAGCCCTGACCACAACTGTACTGGCCTTGTAAACATTACCACTAGCCCTGACCACAACCTGCCTTGTAAACATTACCACTAGCCCTGACCACAACTGTACTAACCTTGTAAACATTACCACTAGCCCTGACCACAACTGTACTAACATTGTAAACATTACCACTTGCCCTGACCACAACTGTACTAACCTTGTAAACATTACCACTAGCCCTGACCACAACTGTACTAACCTTGTAAACATTACCACTAGCCCTGACCACAACTGTACTAACCTTGTAAACCTTACCACTAGCCTTGACCACAACTGTACTAACCTTGTAAACATTACCACTAGCCCTGGACACAACCTGGCTTGTAAACATTATCACTAGCCCTACGACAACTGTACTAACCTTGTAAACATTACCACTAGCCCTGACCACAACTGTACTAACCTTGTAAACATTACCACTAGCCCTGACCACAACTGTACTAACCTTGTAAACATTACCACTAGCCCTGACCACAACTGTACTAACCTTGTAAACATTACCACTAGCCTTGACCACAAATGTACTGGCCTTGTAAAAATTACCACTAGCCCTAACCACAACTGTACTGGCCTTGTAAACATTACCACTAGCCCTGACCACAACTGTACTAACCTTGTAAACATTACCACTAGCCCTGGCCACAACTGTACTAACCTTGTAAACATTACCACTAGCCCTGACCACAACTGTACTAACATTGTAAACATTACCACTAGCCCTGGACACAATCTGCCTTGTAAACATTACCACTAGCCCTGACCACAACTGTACTAACCTTGTAAACATTACCACTAGCCCTGGACACAACCTGCCTTGTAAACATTACCACTAGCCCTACGACAACTGTACTAACCTTGTAAACATTACCACTAGCCCTGACCACAACTGTACTAACCTTGTAAACATTACCACTAGCCCTGACCACAACTGTACTGGCCTTGTAAACATTACCACTAGCCCTGACCACAACTGTACTGGCCTTGTAAACATTACCACTAGCCCTGACCACAACCTGCCTTGTAAACATTACCACTAGCCCTGACCACAACTGTACTAACCTTGTAAACATTACCACTAGCCCTGACCACAACTGTACTAACATTGTAAACATTACCACTTGCCCTGACCACAACTGTACTAACCTTGTAAACATTACCACTAGCCCTGACCACAACTAACCTTGTAAACAACTGTACTAACCTTGTAAACATTACCACTAGCCTTGACCACAACTGTACTAACCTTGTAAACATTACCACTAGCCCTGGACACAACCTGGCTTGAGCCCCGACAACTGTACTAACCTTGTAAACATTACCACTAGCCCTGACCACAACTGTACTAACCTTGTAAACATTACCACTAGCCCTGACCACAACTGTACTAACCTTGTAAACATTACCACTAGCCCTGACCACAACTGTACTAACCTTGTAAACATTACCACTAGCCTTGACCACAAATGTACTGGCCTTGTAAACATTACCACTAGCCCTGACCACAACTGTACTGGCCTTGTAAACATTACCACTAGCCCTGACCACAACTGTACTAACCTTGTAAACATTACCACTAGCCCTGACCACAACTGTACTAACCTTGTAAACATTACCACTAGCCCTGACCACAACTGTACTAACATTGTAAACATTACCACTAGCCCTGGACACAATCTGCCTTGTAAACATTACCACTAGCCCTGACCACAACTGTACTAACCTTGTAAACATTACCACTAGCAACCTGGTAAACATTACCACTAGCCCACACCTGCCTTGTAAACATTACCACTAGCCCTACGACAACTGTACTAACCTTGTAAACATTACCACTAGCCCTGACCACAACTGTACTAACCTTGTAAACATTACCACTAGCCCTGACCACAACTGTACTGGCCTTGTAAACATTACCACTAGCCCTGACCACAACTGTACTAACCTTGTAAACATTACCACTAGCCCTGACCACAACCTGCCTTGTAAACATTAGCCCTGACCACAACTGTACTGGCCTTGTAAACATTACCACTAGCCTTGACCACAACTGTACTAACATTGTAAACATTACCACTTGCCCTGACCACAACTGTACTAACCTTGTAAACATTACCACTAGCCCTGACCACAACTGTACTAACCTTGTAAACATTACCACTAGCCCTGACCACAACTGTACTAACCTTGTAAACATTACCACTAGCCTTGACCACAACTGTACTAACCTTGTAAACATTACCACTAGCCCTAACCACAACTGTACTACGACAACTGTACTAACCTTGTAAACATTACCACTAGCCCTGACCACAACTGTACTAACCTTGTAAACATTACCACTAGCCTTGACCACAACTGTACTAACCTTGTAAACATTACCACTAGCCCTGACCACAACTGTACTAACCTTGTAAACATTACCACTAGCCCTGACCACAACTGTACTAACCTTGTAAACATCACCACTAGCCTTGACCACAACTGTACTGGCCTTGTAAACATTACCACTAGCCCTGACCACAACCTGCCTTGTAAACATTACCACTAGCCCTGTAAACATTACCACTAGCCCTGACCACAACTGTACTAACCTTGTAAACATTACCACTAGCCCTGACCACAACTGTACTAACCTTGTAAACATTACCACTAGCCCTGACCACAACTGTACTAACCTTGTAAACATTACCACTAGCCCTGACCACAACTGTACTAACCTTGTAAACATTACCACTAGCCCTGACCACAACTGTACTAACCTTGTAAACATTACCACTAGCCCTGACCACAACTGTACTAACCTTGTAAACATTACCACTAGACACAACCCTTGTAAACATTATCACTAGCCCCACAACTGTACTAACCTTGTAAACATTACCACTAGCCCTGACCACAACTGTACTAACCTTGTAAACATTACCACTAGCCCTGACCACAACTGTACTAACCTTGTAAACATTACCACTAGCCCTGACCACAACTGTACTAACCTTGTAAACATTACCACTAGCCTTGACCACAACTGTACTAACCTTGTAAACATTACCACTAGCCCTGGACACAACCTGGCCTTGTAAACATTACCACTAGCCCTGACCACAACTGTACTAACCTTGTAAACATTACCACTAGCCCTGACCACAACTGTACTAACCTTGTAAACATTACCACTAGCCCTGACCACAACTGTACTAACATTGTAAACATTACCACTAGCCCTGGCCTTGTAAACATTACCACTAGCCCTGACCACAACTGTACTGGCCTTGTAAACATTACCACTAGCCCTGGACCACAACCCCTTGACCACAACTGTACTAACCTTGTAAACATTACCACTAGCCCTGACCACAACTGTACTAACCTTGTAAACATTACCACTAGCCCTGACCACAACTGTACTAACCTTGTAAACATTACCACTAGCCCTGACCACAACTGTACTAACCTTGTAAACATTACCACTAGCCCTGACCACAACCTGCCTTGTAAACATTACCACTAGCCCTGACCACAACTGTACTAACCTTGTAAACATTACCACTAGCCCTGACCACAACTGTACTAACATTGTAAACATTACCACTAGCCCTGACCACAACTGTACTAACCTTGTAAACATTACCACTAGCCCTGACCACAACTGTACTAACCTTGTAAACATTACCACTAGCCCTGACCACAACTGTACTGGCCTTGTAAACATTACCACTAGCCTTGACCACAACTGTACTAACCTTGTAAACATTACCACTAGACCACCCTGAGCCCCACAACTGTACTAACCTTGTAAACATTACCACTAGCCCTGGTAAACACAAGCCCTGCCTTGTAAACATTACCACTAGCCCTACGACAACTGTACTAACCTTGTAAACATTACCACTAGCCCTGACCACAACTGTACTAACCTTGTAAACATTACCACTAGCCCTGAACACAACTGTACTGGCCTTGTAAACATTACCACTAGCCCTGACCACAACTGTACTAACATTGTAAACATTACCACTAGCCCTGACCACAACTGTACTAACCTTGTAAACATTACCACTAGCCCTGACCACAACTGTACTAACCTTGTAAACATTACCACTAACCCTGACCACAACTGTACTAACCTTGTAAACATTACCACTAGCCCTGGACACAACCTGCCTTGTAAACATTACCACTAGCCCTGACCACAACTGTACTAACCTTGTAAACATTACCACTAGCCCTGACCACAACTGTACTAACCTTGTAAACATTACCACTAGCCCTGACCACAACTGTACTAACCTTGTAAACATTACCACTAGCCCTGACCACAACTGTACTAACCTTGTAAACATTACCACTAGCCCTGACCACAACTGTACTGGCCTTGTAAACATTACCACTAGCCCTGACCACAACTGTACTAACCTTGTAAACATTACCACTAGCCCTGACCACAACTGTACTAACCTTGTAAACATTACCACTAGCCCTGGACACAACCTGCCTTGTAAACATTACCACTAGCCCTGACCACAACTGTACTAACCTTGTAAACATTACCACTAGCCATGACCACAACTGTACTAACCTTGTAAACATTACCACTAGCCCTGACCACAACTGTACTAACCTTGTAAACATTACCACTAGCCCTGACCACAACTGTACTAACCTTGTAAACATTACCACTAGCCCTGACCACAACTGTACTGGCCTTGTAAACATTACCACTAGCCCTGACCACAACTGTACTAATCTTGTAAACCTTACAACCACCTCTGACCACGACTGGCAGCAAGGTTCTACCCATTATCACAGCCAGGTTACCCACATAAACGTTTCTTTACAGTGTAGTGGTCTACCCACTACCTACCAGTCCACTGTAGTGGTCTATCTACCAGTCCACTGTAGTGGTCTGTCTACCAGTCCACTGTAGTGGTCTACCTACCAGTCCACTGTAGTGGTCTATCTACCAGTCCACTGTAGTGGTCTGTCTACCAGTCCACTGTAGTGGTCTATCTACCAGTCCACTGTAGTGGTCTATCTACCAGTCCACTGTAGTGGTCTATCTACCAGTCCACTGTAGTGGTCTATCTACCAGTCCACTGTAGTGGTCTATCTACCAGTCCACTGTAGTGGTCTACCTACCAGTCCACTGTAGTGGTCTATCTACCAGTCTACTGTAGTGGTCTATCTACCAGTCCACTGTAGTGGTCTGTCTACCAGTCCACTGTAGCCCTGTAGTGGTCTATCTACCAGTCCACTGTAGTGGTCTATCTACCAGTACACTGTAGTGGTCTATCTACCAGTCCACTGTAGTGGTCTATCTACCAGTACACTGTAGTGGTCTATCTACCAGTCCACTGTAGCCCTGTAGTGGTCTACCTACCAGTCCACTGTAGCCCTGTAGTGGTCTACCTACCAGTCCACTGTAGCCAGGTAGTGGTCTATCCCCTTAGCAGTTGTTCTATGGCCACATTTACTAATTTGTCCACAACTGCTCAGAGGGAAAACAACAAGTTGTGTACTTTGACTATGTTTTCTGAATCAATGTTGCGTCATCATGCCCCCATGTGGTGACCTAATTAACAGGGCCCCTGAGACTAGGTGGTCGCAGTGAGGCAATCTGTTGACATCTCTAACCCTTTTAGAGGAAACACTGAATAAGAAAAATACACAAATAAAACAAACCATAGAAGGAGATATTTCACACAAGTTTAAATGTCTGGCACATTGTTCCACTGGCTATGATCAACCAGGAAACAGCCCGTGCTGATGTCAGTCACACATGCTCAAAAATGCTGGTGAAATTATTCTTTACCAAAGCCGTGAACAAACTGCATCACAGATGGAAGACTAATCTTTCCTAAACTGGATGAAGGTAAAACTGTTGGCAAATCTGCCACATTAGATGAGAAACAGCCTATATAATAATCCAAATACAAATTCCCATATGATGTTATTTTCCCTATTCAATCAGCATTTCCTGTTTGTTGTTGGTTGATGATTTAGATACTATAACAAAGCAAACCAAATGACCACCTATCTCCATTCTGTGATGTGATAATTCAACAAAAGAAAAGGATAGCTACAGCAAGAAACTGTTTGGCGAAGGTTTAATGTTCACAGAGCTTATTTGGTTGGTTAAATAATTGAGGGATGTGTTTACTGTGAACGTATGAGTGGGTTTCATAATGAGAGTGAACAGATCTCTTAAAGACCCCCAGTGCAGTTAATATATTGGATTTTCCTGTGTTTTACGGTATATACAGTATATATTTCCACACTATGATTTGAAAAGAATTACTGTGAAAATGATGATGATGCCCTTTTAGTGTAAAGAGCTGTCTGGTGGGGTGGAGGTTTTGGCCTTCCATGGTGACATCACCATGTGGTAAATGAGTTTTATAAAAAGACACTTCCAAACCTCTCTGCCAATAATATTTTGTTGTTTGTTTTCGTTATCCCCCTCCCCACTCAGACCACTCCAAGACAGCAATAGAACAAGTATTGCTTGAGAAACAGCTTTTTATTTAATTTAATTTAATTTTTTACAATTTTAATTGAACAAAATCACAGTGAGGTGCTCAATTGTTACCTAGAAATGATTTGATATTGAGATGGGAAAAAAAGATGCTTTGGACCTTTAACAGAGGTTGAATAGAATATGGAAATGACAACCAGGTCAGGGTTTTATACATAGCCTTCTATATAGCTTGGGGGGAGGGAAACGTCTTTCCTTAATGTTTTTGCACCGTGGCAAGGCCGATGCCATCCCATAGCCATCAGAGTTAGCTGGCTGCTTGCTGCATACTGATTGTACAGCCCTGCCAACCCAACTCCAGAGGGTTAAAACTTTGGAAATAGCTGCCCTCAGACCCCATTTACAACTACATTTGAGGAAAATTCAGATTTGTCTCTGCATGGCAAACCAACAAAAGCATCTTTGTTATAATTGCAGGGATGAGAGGATTCTCAATGGACATGCATTCATTCTCCATTAAGAAGCTGGAGTGAAGAATGCCTGTTGGTTAATATGCTTCAGTGAGTGTAGTCTCTCTGTGTAGGTGAATATGCTGTAGTGAGTGTAGTCTGTCTGTGTAGGTGAATATGCTGTAGTGAGTGTAGTCTCTCTGTGTAGGTGAATATGCTGTAGTGAGTGTAGTCTCTCTGTGTCGGGGAATATGCTGTAGTGAGTGAAGAATGCCTGTCGGTGAATATGCTGTAGTGAGTGAAGTCTCTCTGTGTAGGTGAATATGCTGTAGTGAGTGTAGTCTGTCTGTGTAGGTGAATATGCTGTAGTGAGTGTAGTCTCTCTGTGTAGGTGAATATGTTGTAGTGAATGTAGTCTCTCTGTGTAGGTGAATATGCTGTAGTGAGTGTAGTCTGTCTGTGTAGGTGAATATGCTGTAGTGAGTGTAGTCTCTCTGTGTAGTTGAATATGCTGTAGTGAGTGAAGTCTCTCTGTGTAGGTGAATATGCTGTAGTGTGTGAAATCTCTGTGTAGGTGAATATGCTGTAGTGAGAAAGTCTCTCTGTGTAGGTGAATATGCTGTAGTGAGTGAAGTCTCTCTGTGTAGGTGAATATGCTGCAGTGAGTGTAGTCTGTCTGTGTGGGTTGAATATGCTGTAGTAAGTGTAGTCTCTCTGTGTAGGTGAATATGCTGTAGTGAGTGTAGTCTCTCTGTGTCGGGGAATATGCTGTAGTGAGTGAAGAATGCCTGTCGGTGAATATGCTGTAGTGAGTGAAGTCTCTCTGTGTAGGTGAATATGCTGTAGTGAGTGTAGTCTGTCTTTGTAGGTGAATATGCTGTAGTGAGTGTAGTCTCTCTGTGTAGGTGAATATGTTGTAGTGAATGTAGTCTCTCTGTGTAGGTGAATATGCTGTAGTGAGTGTAGTCTGTCTGTGTAGGTGAATATGCTGTAGTGAGTGTAGTCTCTCTGTGTAGGTGAATATGCTGTAGTGAGTGTAGTCTCTCTGTGTAGGTGAATATGCTGTAGTGAGTGTAGTCTCTCTGTGTAGGTGAATAGTCTCTCTGTGTAGTGAGTGTAGTTAGTTTCTCTGTGTCGGGAATATGCTGTAGTGAGTGAAGAATGCCTGTCGGTGAATATGCTGTAGTGAGTGAAGTCTCTCTGTGTAGGTGAATATGCTGTAGTGAGTGTAGTCTGTCTGTGTAGGTGAATATGCTGTAGTGAGTGTAGTCTCTCTGTGTAGGTGAATATGTTGTAGTGAATGTAGTCTCTCTGTGTAGGTGAATATGCTGTAGTGAGTGTAGTCTGTCTGTGTAGGTGAATATGCTGTAGTGAGTGTAGTCTCTCTGTAGGTGAATATGCTGTAGTGAGTGTAGTCTCTCTGTGTAGGTGAATATTCTGTAGTGAGTGTAGTCTCTCTGTGTAGGTGAATATGCTGTAGTGAGTGAAGTCTCTCTGTGTAGGTGAATATGCTGTAGTGTGTGAAGTCTCTCTGTGTAGGTGAATATGCTGTAGTGAGTGAAGTCTCTGTGTAGGTGAATATGCTGTAGTGAGTGAAGTCTCTCTGTGTAGGTGAATATGCTGCAGTGAGTGTAGTCTGTCTGTGTGGGTTGAATATGCTGTAGTGAGTGTAGTCTCTCTGTGTAGGTGAATATGCTGTAGTGAGTGTAGTCTCTCTGTGTCGGGGAATATGCTGTAGTGAGTGAAGAATGCCTGTCGGTGAATATGCTGTAGTGAGTGAAGTCTCTCTGTGTAGGTGAATATGCTGTAGTGAGTGTAGTCTGTCTGTGTAGGTGAATATGCTGTAGTGAGTGTAGTCTCTCTGTGTAGGTGAATATGTTGTAGTGAATGTAGTCTCTCTGTGTAGGTGAATATGCTGTAGTGAGTGTAGTCTGTCTGTGTAGGTGAATATGCTGTAGTGAGTGTAGTCTCTCTGTGTAGGTGAATATGCTGTAGTGAGTGTAGTCTCTCTGTGTAGGTGAATATTCTGTAGTGAGTGTAGTCTCTCTGTGTAGGTGAATATGCTGTAGTGAGTGAAGTCTCTCTGTGTAGGTGAATATGCTGTAGTGTGTGAAGTCTCTCTGTGTAGGTGAATATGCTGTAGTGAGTGAAGTCTCTCTGTGTAGGTGAATATGCTGTAGTGAGTGAAGTCTCTCTGTGTAGGTGAATATGCTGCAGTGAGTGTAGTCTGTCTGTGTGGGTTGAATATGCTGTAGTGAGTGTAGTCTCTCTGTGTAGGTGAATATGCTGTAGTGAGTGTAGTCTCTCTGTTTCGGGGAATATGCTGTAGTGAGTGTAGTCTCTCTGTGTCGGGGAATATGCTGTAGTGAGTGAAGAATGCCTGTCGGTGAATATGCTGAGTGTGAAGTCTCTCTGTGTAGGTGAATATGCTGTAGTGAGTGTAGTCTGTCTGTGTAGGTGAATATGCTGTAGTGAGTGTAGTCTCTCTGTGTAGGTGAATATGTTGTAGTGAGTGTAGTTTCTCTGTGTCGGGGAATATGCTGTAGTGAGTGAAGAATGCCTGTCGGTGAATATGCTGTAGTGAGTGAAGTCTCTCTGTGTAGGTGAATATGCTGTAGTGAGTGTAGTCTGTCTGTGTAGGTGAATATGCTGTAGTGAGTGTAGTCTCTCTGTGTAGGTGAATATGTTGTAGTGAGTGTAGTCTGTCTGTGTAGGTGAATATGCTGTAGTGAGTGTAGTCTCTCTGTGTAGGTGAATATGCTGTAGTGAGTGTAGTCTCTCTGTGTAGGTGAATATGTTGTAGTGAGTGTAGTTTCTCTGTGTCGGGGAATATGCTGTAGTGAGTGAAGAATGCCTGTCGGTGAATATGCTGTAGTGAGTGAAGTCTCTCTGTGTAGGTGAATATGCTGTAGTGAGTGTAGTCTGTCTGTGTAGGTGAATATGCTGTAGTGAGTGTAGTCTCTCTGTGTAGGTGAATATGTTGTAGTGAATGTAGTCTCTCTGTGTAGGTGAATATGCTGTAGTGAGTGTAGTCTGTCTGTGTAGGTGAATATGCTGTAGTGAGTGTAGTCTCTCTGTGTAGGTGAATATGCTGTAGTGAGTGTAGTCTCTCTGTGTAGGTGAATATTCTGTAGTGAGTGTAGTCTCTCTGTGTAGGTGAATATGCTGTAGTGAGTGAAGTCTCTCTGTGTAGGTGAATATGCTGTAGTGTGTGAAGTCTCTCTGTGTAGGTGAATATGCTGTAGTGAGTGAAGTCTCTCTGTGTAGGTGAATATGCTGTAGTGAGTGAAGTCTCTCTGTGTAGGTGAATATGCTGCAGTGAGTGTAGTCTGTCTGTGTGGGTTGAATATGCTGTAGTGAGTGTAGTCTCTCTGTGTAGGTGAATATGCTGTAGTGAGTGTAGTCTCTCTGTGTCGGGGAATATGCTGTAGTGAGTGAAGAATGCCTGTCGGTGAATATGCTGTAGTGAGTGAAGTCTCTCTGTGTAGGTGAATATGCTGTAGTGAGTGTAGTCTGTCTTTGTAGGTGAATATGCTGTAGTGAGTGTAGTCTCTCTGTGTAGGTGAATATGTTGTAGTGAATGTAGTCTCTCTGTGTAGGTGAATATGCTGTAGTGAGTGTAGTCTGTCTGTGTAGGTGAATATGCTGTAGTGAGTGTAGTCTCTCTGTGTAGGTGAATATGCTGTAGTGAGTGTAGTCTCTCTGTGTAGGTGAATATGCTGTAGTGAGTGTAGTCTCTCTGTGTAGGTGAATATGCTGTAGTGAGTGAAGTCTCTCTGTGTAGGTGAATATGCTGTAGTGAGTGAAGTCTCTCTGTGTAGGTGAATATGCTGTAGTGAGTGTAGTCTCTCTGTGTAGGTGAATATGCTGTAGTGAGTGTAGTCTCTCTGTGTAGGTGAATATTCTGTAGTGAGTGAAGTCTGTCTGTGTAGGTGAATATGCTGTAGTGAGTGAAGTCTCTCTGTGTAGGTGAATATGCTGTAGTGAGTGAAGTCTCTCTGTGTAGGTGAATATGCTGCAGTGAGTGTAGTCTGTCTGTGTGGGTTGAATATGCTGTAGTGAGTGTAGTCTCTCTGTGTAGGTGAATATGCTGTAGTGAGTGTAGTCTCTCTGTGTAGGTGAATATGCTGTAGTGAGTGTAGTCTCTCTGTGTAGGTGAATATGCTGTAGTGAGTGTAGTCTCTCTGTGTAGGTGAATATGCTGTAGTGAGTGAAGTCTCTCTGTGTAGGTGAATATGCTGTAGTGAGTGAAGTCTCTCTGTGTAGGTGAATATGCTGTAGTGAGTGAGTGAAGTCTCTGTGTAGGTGAATATGCTGTAGTGAGTGAAGTCTCTCTGTGTAGGTGAATATGCTGTAGTGAGTGAAGTCTCTCTGTGTAGGTGAATATGCTGTAGTGAGTGAAGTCTCTCTGTGTAGGTGAATATGCTGTAGTGAGTGTAGTCTCTCTGTGTAGGTGAATATGCTGTAGTGAGTGAAGTCTCTCTGTGTAGGTGAATATGCTGTAGTGAGTGTAGTCTCTCTGTGTAGGTGAATATGCTGTAGTGAGTGTAGTCTCTCTGTGTAGGTGAATATGCTGTAGTGAGTGTAGTGTAGGTGAATATGTGAATGTAGTGTCTCTGTGTAGGTGAATATGCTGTAGTGAGTGAAGTCTCTCTGTGTAGGTGAATATGCTGTAGTGAGTGTAGTCTCTCTGTGTAGGTGAATATGCTGTAGTGAGTGTAGTCTCTCTGTGTAGGTGAATATGCTGTAGTGAGTGAAGTCTCTGTGTAGGTGAATATGCTGTAGTGAGTGTAGTCTCTCTGTGTAGGTGAATATGCTGTAGTGAGTGTAGTCTCTGCAGTGTGTAGGTGAATATGCTGTAGTGAGTGTAGTCTCTCTGTGTAGGTGAATATGCTGTAGTGAGTGTAGTCTCTCTGTGTAGGTGAATATCTCTCTGTGTAGGTGAATATGCTGTAGTGAGTGTAGTCTCTCTGTGTAGGTGAATATGCTGTAGTGAGTGTAGTCTCTCTGTGTAGGTGAATATGCTGTAGTGAGTGTAGTCTCTCTGTGTAGGTGAATATGCTGTAGTGAGTGTAGTCTCTCTGTGTAGGTGAATATGCTGTAGTGAGTGTAGTCTCTCTGTGTAGGTGAATATGCTGTAGTGAGTGTAGTCTCTCTGTGTAGGTGAATATGCTGTAGTGAGTGTAGTCTCTCTGTGTAGGTGAATATGCTGTAGTGAGTGAAGTCTCTCTGTGTAGGTGAATATGCTGTAGTGAGTGTGAAGTCTCTCTGTGTAGGTGAATATGCTGTAGTGAGTGAAGTCTCTCTGTGTAGGTGAATATGCTGTAGTGAGTGAAGTCTCTCTGTGTAGGTGAATATGCTGTAGTGAGTGTAGTCTGTCTGTGTAGGTGAATATGCTGTAGTGAGTGTAGTCTCTCTGTGTAGGTGAATATGCTGTAGTGAGTGTAGTCTCTCTGTGTCGGGGAATATGCTGTAGTGAGTGAAGAATGCCTGTCGGTGAATATGCTGTAGTGAGTGAAGTCTCTCTGTGTAGGTGAATATGCTGTAGTGAGTGTAGTCTGTCTGTGTAGGTGAATATGCTGTAGTGAGTGTAGTCTCTCTGTGTAGGTGAATATGTTGTAGTGAATGTAGTCTCTCTGTGTAGGTGAATATGCTGTAGTGAGTGTAGTCTGTCTGTGTAGGTGAATATGCTGTAGTGAGTGTAGTCTCTCTGATGTAGGTGAATATGCTGTAGTGAGTGTAGTCTCTCTGTGTAGGTGAATATTCTGTAGTGAGTGAAGTCTCTCT
The DNA here is from genome assembly GCF_034236695.1 of Oncorhynchus nerka. NCBI lineage: Eukaryota > Metazoa > Chordata > Actinopteri > Salmoniformes > Salmonidae > Oncorhynchus > Oncorhynchus nerka. The sequence continues at coordinate 85,350,618 of NC_088401.1, read as the reverse complement.
GTGTAGGTGAATATGCTGTAGTGAGTGAAGTCTCTCTGTGTAGGTGAATATGCTGTAGTGAGTGAAGTCTCTCTGTGTAGGTGAATATGCTGTAGTGAGTGAAGTCTCTCTGTGTAGGTGAATATGCTGTAGTGAGTGAAGTCTCTCTGTGTAGGTGAATATGCTGTAGTGAGTGAAGTCTGCCTGTGTAGGTGAATATGCTGTAGTGAGTGAAGTCTCTCTGTGTAGGTGAATATGCTGCAGTGAGTGTAGTCTGTCTGTGTGGGTTGAATATGCTGTAGTGAGTGTAGTCTCTCTGTGTAGGTGAATATGCTGTAGTGAGTGTAGTCTCTCTGTGTCAGGGAATATGCTGTAGTGAGTGAAGAATGCCTGTCGGTGAATATGCTGTAGTGAGTGAAGTCTCTCTGTGTAGGTGAATATGCTGTAGTGAGTGTAGTCTGTCTGTGTAGGTGAATATGCTGTAGTGAGTGTAGTCTCTCTGTGTAGGTGAATATGTTGTAGTGAGTGTAGTCTCTCTGTGTAGGTGAATATGCTGTAGTGAGTGTAGTCTCTCTGTGTAGGTGAATATGCTGTAGTGAGTGTAGTCTCTCTGTGTAGGTGAATATGCTGTAGTGAGTCTGTAGTCTCTCTGTGTAGTCTCTCTGTGGTGAATATGCTGTAGTGAGTGTAGTCTCTCTGTGTAGGTGAATATGCTGTAGTGAGTGTAGTCTCTCTGTGTAATATGCTGAATATACTGAATAGTGAGTGAAGTCTCTCTGTGTAGGTGAATATACTGTAGTGAGTGAAGTCTCTCTGTGTATGTGAATATGCTGTAGTGAGTGTAGTCTGTCTGTGTAGGTTGAATATGCTGTAGTGAGTTTAGTCTCTCTGTGTAGGTGAATATGCTGTAGTGAGTGTAGTCTATCTGTGTAGGTGAATATGCTGTAGTGAGTGAAGTCTCTCTGTGAATAGGTGAGGTGAATATGATGTAGTGAGTGAAGTCTCTCTGTGTAGGTGAATATGCTGTAGTGAGTGAAGTCTCTCTGTGTAGGTGAATATGCTGCAGTGAGTGTAGTCTCTCTGTGTAGGTGAATATGCTGTAGTGAGTGTAGTCTCTCTGTGTAGGTGAATATACTGTAGTGAGTGAAGTCTCTCTGTGTAGGTGAATATGCTGTAGTGAGTGAAGTCTCTCTGTGTAGGTGAATATACTGTAGTGAGTGAAGTCTCTCTGTGTAGGTGAATATGCTGTAGTGAGTGAAGTCTCTCTGTGTAGGTGAATATGCTGTAGTGAGTGAAGTCTCTCTGTGTAGGTGAATATGCTGTAGTGAGTGTAGTCTCTCTGTGTAGGTGAATATGCTGCAGTTATTTGGACAGATGGATTGATGTACATGTCTAGATCCACACCTTAGGATCCAGCAACACTTCTGTACCACTTAGTCTGTCTCTTCAAGATCCAGCAACACTTCTGTACCACTTAGTCTTTCTCTTTAAGATCCAGCAACACTTCTAGATAATTTAGTCTGTCTCTTTAAGATCAACCCCATTTGACATTTTACCAATTAGAAACAACAAGACTTCTCTCTACAAAATGGCTATTAGGGCTAGCTTAAACTGGCTATTAGGGCTAGCTTAAATTGGCTATTAGAGCCAGGTTAAAATGGCTATTAGGGCTAGCTTAAAAAAAATCTACAAATACATAGTTTATAGCTTGTCCTTGGATTTCACGTGAAGAGGAATAGCGGTGCGGTTTTGGTACCCTGGATTTGAGCACGGGAACAGTTGGAAGAGAGAGGCTAGAGATGTGTAGCCAAAGCAAGAAGCTAAATACCAGCTAGATATTAGGCCATTCATTTGCCAAATAGTAAGGCTATAAATATTCACCTGTCAAAGTGTAAGAAAAAAAAAGTGAACGTATTCTGAAATGGCATATCTGTGCATTCCTCCAGGCTGCTCTCCGCAGTCGCTAACACGCAAAGCTCCACTATTGATTAGCTCTACGTTTTAAAACAGGGACATGATTCCACCTGGGCTACAACTACACAGTACAATGAGAGAAAAGTATTATTGTGATCAAGTGAGGACACAATCATTGTCTTGGGTTGTAAAACTGCAGTGATGTAGGCTCATTTGGATAACCACTCAAACATCCTGGTTTTGAATGCTTCCTGCCGAAATAACGGCCTACAACTTAGGTTCTGATTATGCAACAATTTGATCAGTTGTGGGTTTATTCTCCACAGTTTACAATGTCCAGAAAGGTACATTAGCAGGCTACTCATAGCGTGTATTTTGATCACACCATCACACATTCTCTCTCTCTGTCTCTCCTTTCAAACTCTCATATTTTACATTCAGCAAGCAAGAGCAAGCTGGAGTCATTCCTCGATTAGCTAGTAGTAGTAGTAGATAAAATGCTTGCATTAAGTGTAGGCTTACAACAATCTATTGTAGTCTAGCTTTTCCTGGGACTCCAAGAGCTAAGAGGAATAGCTGTATCTTTATTACACAAAGAGAACTGTGAAGACAGACTACAGATGTGTAGACTAAGTTAGAAGCATATGCAACCCATCAGTCATTAGCTAAATATTAGGCCTGATTCTACTAATACTTTTTTAGGGACAAGACAATGATCATACCTAGGCTATAACAACACAATGCAATAATTACTTTAAAAAAAAGTGTATTATTATTTTTGTGAGTTAAGAACCCTAGTCTAGGCTGTAAACTGCAGTGAATCTTACATTTCAATAACCGCCAAAAAGCCCTGCGTTTTGAATGCATGTTTCATTCCCAAATAATAATACAACACTTCTATACCACTTTGTCTCTTTAAAATCCAGCAACACTTCTATACCACTTTGTCTCTTTAAAATCCAGCAACACCTCTATACCACTTTGTCTCTTTAAAATCCAGCAACACTTCTATACCACTTCGTCTCTTTAAAATCCAGCAACACTTCTATACCACTTTGTCTCTTTAAAATCCAGCAACACTTCTTTGCCACTCAGTCTGTCTATTTCAAATCAAGCAACACTTCTATACCACTTACAGCGCAAGTATTCAGACCCCTTGACTTTTTCCACATTTGGTTACATTACAGCCTTATTCTAAAATGTATTACATTTCAATAAATCCTCATCAACCTACACACAATACCACATAATTTTTTAGAAATGTTTGCCAAATAAAAAAACAGAAATATGTTATTTACTTAATCAGACCCTTTGAGATGAGAATCGAAATTTAGCTCAGGTTCATCTTGATCATCCTTGAGATGTTTCTACAACTTGATTGGAGTCCACCTGTGGTAAATTCAATTGATTGGACATGATTTGGAAAGGCACACACCTGTCTATATTAGGTCCCACAGTTGACAGTGCATGTCAGAGCAAAAACCAAGCCATAAGGTCAAAGGAATTGTGGGGGACTGAGTGGCACAGAGGTGTAAGGAAATGCATCGCAGTGCTAGAGCCGTCACCTCAGACCCGTGTTCGATCCCGGGCGGTATCATAACCGGTCGTGATCGGGATCCCCATAGGGCGGTGCACAATTTACCCAGAGTTGTCCAGGTTAGGGGAGGGTTTGGCCGGGGTAGGCCGTCATTGTAAATAAGAATTTGTTCTTTAACCGACTTGCCTGGTTAAAATGAAGTCACATAAAATGGTCCATGTAGCTCTGAGACAGGATTGTGTTGAGGCACAGATCTGGGGAAGGATACTAAAAATGTTCTGCAGCATTGAAGGTACCCAAGAACACAGTGGCCTGCATCATTCTTACATTTTTGTAAGCAGAGCTGTCCGCCTGGCCAAACTGAGCAATTGGTGGAGAAGGGCCTTGGTCAGGCCTTGGACGAAGAACCCAATTGTCACTTGGATAGAGCTCCAGAGTTCCTCTGTGGAGATGGGAGAACCTTCCAGAAGGGCAACCATCTCTGCAGCACTCCACCAATCAGGCCTTTATGGTGGAGTGGCCAGACCGAAGCCTCTATCAGTACCCAAGAAGAGTCGAGGCTGTAACCGCTGCTAAAGGTGCTTCAACAGAGTACTTTGTAAAGGGTCTGAATACTTATGTCAATGTGATATTTCTGTTTTACATTTTTAATACATATGCTACCATTTCTAAAAAAACAGTTTTTTCTTTGGCATTATGGGGTGTTGTGTGTAGATTGATGAGAAAAACAATTGAATCAGTTTCAGAATAAGGCTGTAACGTAACAAAATGTGTAAAAATTCTAAGGGTCTGAATATTTTCTGTCTCTTTAAGATCCCAGCAACACTTCCATACCACTTAGACTGTCTCTCTTCAGAAGGTCATCCATTAAGATATGCAAAGTGTTTAAAAGCATTTTCATGTATTATTTAAATTAATTTTGAAAGGCTAGAACACGAGGCTCATCAATCCTTTCAAGCAATAGTATGATGTTCAGAAACCTAACTTGACAAAGAGTTAAACGGTACATTGGTATACTAAAGTTTTTTATTATTGTTCTTTTTTTTTTTTTTTGCCTAGTGGTTAGAGTGTAGAGGCGACAGGGTAGCCTAGTGGTTAGAGTGTAGAGGCGACAGGGTAGCCTAGTGGTTAGAGTGTAGAGGCGACAGGGTAGCCTAGTGGTTAGAGTGTCGAGGCGACAGGGTAGCCTAGTGGTTAGAGTGTAGAGGCGACAGGGTAGCCTAGTGGTTAGAGTGTAGAGGCGACAGGGTAGCCTAGTGGTTAGAGTGTAGAGGCGACAGGGTAGCCTAGTGGTTAGAGTGTAAAGGCGACAGGGTAGCCTAATGGTTAGAGCGTTGGACTAGTAACTGGAAGGTTGCAAGTTCAAATCCCCGAGCTGACAAGGTACAAATCTGTCGTTTTGCCCCTGAACAGGCAGTTAACCCACTGTTCCTAGGCCGTCATTGAAAAATAAGAATTTGTTCTTAACTGACTTGCCTGGTTAAATAAAGGTAAAATAAAATAAAAAATATATATTTAGACATGCAAAACAACCGTCTTAATACTAGCAGAACTTTGCTTTTTCTTACTTCATTCTGTTTTAGTTCCATATTTGCAGTACGTACCTGTAAGTCCAGGTGAGTAAACCCAACTCTTTGGAGAGTAGAGCAAAATGCCTTAAGCCTGATGACGTTATTGAAAGTAAAATGCTTTTTTTTGGGGGGGGGATCATCCACAGCTCTCATTTAATGATCCATAGTGAAATCTTATGAGAGTCACTTATGTCCCATAAAATCTCTGGACAAAGCTGTTAAATCAATGACCTGTTTTGTTACTTAATGAGTTGCTCAGCTGTGGAAAATTGTATCTTTTATCTATTTAATTCTCATGCTCCTCCCATTAATGTATAAACTTTGCTGTGTCAACTTGAATATATATATATGTTGTTTTGAAAATGAATGTGACCTATCTATGGTACGTGTGGTAGCTGTGTCCATGTGGTATTTGCTCTACTGGTGTTATCATTGCAAAGTGTATTTTACAATTTTAAGGAAAAGGTAAATGGGGGAAAAACAACAACATATACTCTACAAATATCAACATATACAGTAATCTATATCTATCCACCTCTAGATCATCTGATGACTACATCTTATGACCTGTGTCTAGGGTTCAACAGTAGACACAGCCTACATGTTCATCTCAAAGGGACATTACAAATGTAATGATTGGTACGCAACCTTAATGTTCGAGAGGTAGAGAGCGCTGCAGAGGAAAAAGGGACATAAAAAGCAACCAGGGGAAAAATTAATATGAGTCAAGGTGGTGGAACTGATAGTATTTTATAATTAATGTCTTAAACACCGCCCAGCTTCAAAATGGCATAAAAGACGAAAACTTCAAAGCCCGGCAATAGTTTGGGACATTTTGTTCACATGCCAACACATTTAACATTGAGAAGTTAGTTCCCTGTAGTGGAAAAAAGTGAAGAACCGTATTGCACCCCCCCCCCCCTCTCTTCTGGTGCAATACAAAAATATTACTTGAACATCCACTGGCTTTCACTGAATAAGGGAGGGTTACATGTGTTCCAGTTGTGAGTGTCGAAAGCACTTCATTAGGTGTGCAGGGTAGCCTAGTGGTTAGAGCGTTGGGCCAGTAACCGAATCCCTGAGCTGACAAGGTAAAAATCTATCGTTCTGCCCCTGAACAAGGCAGTTAACCCACTGTTCCCCGGTAGGCCCGTCAATGTAGTTAAGAGTTTGGTATTAACTGACTTGCCTAGTTAAATAACATTTTTTTTAAAAGACAAACTGTGTGTCACATGGTACTTTTCACTGAATGTAATTGTTTTGGGCTGATGTTCCATTGAGGAGGTTAGATAGGAATGAGTGGGCTGCCATTGTTGTCTCTACCTTCTTAACCATTGTGCTGTTGACTTTGCCCAATAATGGTTGTACTATGTTTTTGTGCTGCTACCATGTTGAGTTTGTTACCATGTTGTTGTCATGTTGTGCTGCTACCATGTTGAGTTTGTTACCATGTTGTTGTCATGTTGTGCTGCTACCATGCTGTGTTTGTTACCATGTTGTTGTCATGTTGTGTTGCTACCATGTTGTGTTTGTTACCATGTTGTTGTCATGTTGTGTTGCTACCATGTTGTGTTTGTTACCATGTTGTTGTCATGTTGTGTTGCTACCATGTTGTGTTTGTTACCATGTTGTTGTCATGTTGTGTTGCTACCATGCTGTGTTATCATGTACAAACTTTAACGTTATCATGTTATCATCTCTTTATGTATTGTTGTGTCTCTCTTGTTGTGATGTGTGTTTTGTCCTATATTTATATTGTATTTAAAAATTAAAAATTAAATGTATTCCCAGACCCCGTCGACGAAGGGGGCCGTTTTCCTTTTGGTAGGCCGTCATTGTAAACACGAATCTGTTCTTAACTGACTTGCCTAGTTAAATGAAGGTCAAAATCGAGTCCTTTAATCTAGTCCATCTGACACATCTATCTATGTATTCCCCATATTCAGGTAATGTGTCTCTCATTCTCATCATCATGTTCTTGTTTCAGGAGCACGACAGTCCAGTTCTAATGACTCGTGAGAATGGACCGGAACTGTACCCTGCATTTACCCTCAACAAAGACTGACCGCATCACTCTATGGCAGTATCCCAAATGGCACCCTATTTCATTGATGGAACACTACTTTTGACCAGGGCCTATAAGGTTAGGGGCCATAGGGTTAGGGGCCATAGGGTTAGGGTCCATGGGGTTAGGGTCCATGGCAAATGTAGTGCACTATATGGGGAATAGAGAGCTATTTGGGACTTAACCAACAGTGGGTGTGTGTGTGTGCGTGTGTGTGTGCGAGTGTGCGTGCGTGCTTGCTTGCGTGTGCGCGCGTGTGTGTGTATGTGTATGTGTATGTGTGTGTGTGTGTGTGTGTGTGTGTGTGTGTGTGTGTGTGTGGTGTGTGTGTGTGTGTGTGTGTGTGTGCGTAGGCGTGGCCAGCTGTTAGTCATCATGGCTGGGAAGGATGTTCAATAGAAAATAGTTACAGCTATGCAAATGCTCAATTCTAGGGTTTAAATTCTAAAAGTTCCATGAGTAAATTCGTACACTGTTCAGGTACACGTAATTATGCATTCCACACCATCCCTGCTAATCCATAATCATCAACATCTGGTCCAGCTTTCTATATTGAACTCTGCTGGACCTGTGTGGTCCCTATATCCTAGTTAACTCCACTTCAGCTAGTTCAGCTCATAGACAGAAAATGCTCCTTCCCAGAAAACATATTGTACATGTACATTTTACACTTGGTTCAAAACTGACTCATTGTTGGTGGTTTTTTTCTTTCTGTAAATATTTCATTAACCTATTGTGACAGAGAAGCATGTCTTTAGAGTATTGACTCAGATGAGTGTCAAAATAAGAAGGAAATAAACAGTAAAATGACACTATGTTGACTGCAGAAATTGGAAACTCATTAATTATCCCATTGACCTTGGTCTCATTTTAAACGTATGACATATTTTTGGAGTTGCATCGGAGATTCATTAATTAATCTATTGATTCTCTCATTTCCCATAAGCTCTTCTCAAAGCAATAATTGGATGGCAACTTGCAAGTTTTGTCAAATCACACAAGTCTCCTTGAGTGATTCATTGATATTAAACTGTCAATATGTTCAGTCATTTTTCGTCCCTTATCGTTATGTATGTTACAAAGTGTGGTTTAGTTAACAAATTATTGAGTTACTGCAGATTATGATCCCAAAATGGTGGTATTACTACTCCATCGAATGTAACTTTACAATGGTTACTTTTCAAATGTAACATTTTCTGGTTATTTTCGGATTATTTTCACCAAGTCTCGGGTCAAATCTCATAAAGGATGGACGGTGTCACATGCTAAGAATCTGAGCATGTAATTTAACCATCTTTAACCATCTTTAACCACTTTCATTTACAAAGCCCTTAATTTTAGCACCTCGATTCTCCAAACTCTTTTGTCTTTGAGGAAAATGCCATTAAGTTCTCAAGTGTGTGTTTTTTTTTTTGTAAGACGATCATGGCTGTAACTAGAGTATTATTTACTGGATTGGCAGTGTTAAATTTAATGTTGCAAAAAAACCTTTCTACAGTTGGATTCCAGCTCTAATGACCCTTTACTGATATGAGTCTGTTGATGGCTCTGCAGAGGAGAAAGCTTCCTGGAGAAAAGTCAAAAGTGTACCTCTGCATCATCGCTCTGCTCTGCTGTAGCCAGGTGGTACTCATCAGGGCCTGTGTCCCAATTGACCCCCTTTGTTACGATTATAGTGCACTACTTTTGACCAGAGCTCCATGGGTGTACCTTGTGGGCCCTGGTCAAAAGTAGTGCACTATATATGGAATACAGTGCAATTTGTGGCGCAGGCAGAGTCATTCATTTGTTTCATTACATTACAGCCCTGTGTCTGATATGGCATGCAAAGTCCATGAGAAATCACCTCACACGTCGAGAAACACCGGTTTTTGAGCTTCATGGGACCCAAAGTGTATTTGCATGTTCCCGTGGAGACAGGAAGATGTATCTTGCCTTCCAAGGCTCTTAGTGCTCATTAATGTATTGATTTTAAGGTCATTTTAGCTATTACAGATACTTTTAGACACACATTAAACACCATGGAGTATCCTATTTTAAGACTATCTTAAAAACCAGCGCATCAATAAATAAAATCTACCTTTTTTGATGTTGATTTTTTTTCTTCTTTTAACTACCGCGTTGTCAAAATAATAATAATAATAATAATGATAATGATTTTACTCATAAAGGATTACAATACCCATTCAATTGTCTCAACCCCCCAGAAAAAAATCTCTATATATTTTGATATTTTTAAGGCTGACTGATAATTCTAACATGGGTTTGTGTGGCAGTATTGAACAGCTCTCCACTGTGTAGTTTAGACATCATGGGTTTGTGTGGCAGTATTGAACAGCTCTCCACTGTGTAGTTTAGACATCATGGGTTTGTGTGGCAGTATTGAACAGCTCTCCACTGTGTAGTTTAGACATCATGGGTTTGTGTTGCAGTATTGAACAGCTCTCCACTGTGTAGTTTGTGGGTTTGTGTTGCAGTTTAGACATCATGGGTTTGTGTTGCAGTATTGACCAGCTCTCCACTGTGTAGTTTAGACATCATGGGTTTGTGTGGCAGTATTGAACAGCTCTCCACTGTGTAGTTTAGACATCATGGGTTTGTGTGGCAGTATTGAACAGCTCTCCACTGTGTAGTTTAGACATCATGGGTTTGTGTGGCAGTATTGAACAGCTCTCCACTGTGTAGTTTAGACATCATGGGTTTGTGTGGCAGTATTGAACAGCTCTCCACTGTGTAGTTTAGACATCATGGGTTTGTGTGGCAGTATTGAACAGCTCTCCACTGTGTAGTTTAGACATCATGGGTTTGTGTGGCAGTATTGAACAGCTCCAAGTTTCAGGTGAGATCTCAGGTGTCAGGGATTAGATTTGGCATTTCCTGAGAAGTAAAGATAACTTACTGGCATTAAAAATAGGATCTGGAGATGGAACAACATCTCTTGGTAAAAAGTCAAGTTTCCACTAGAATAGTACACTAAGACATGAGGAGGGCTTGTATTATATTCCTTGTCAATCTTTCATTTTGATTTATTGTTATCAAGGTTTCTGTTTTATTTTGTTATGCTGTAGTATAAATCCAACTGGGGGGGGGGGGGATCAGTGCTGTTGAACATCACCAAGTGGTACTTTCTCTCAGGTATGCCCCTTTTCACCTCAGGTTCAAGAGAGACCACAGGATACGGTGTCCATGTTAGGACATCCTCAAAGTCACCAGGAGTCTGTGTCAGAGTCAAGGTTGAGAACTAAGCTTTAAACTGTACGGCAGGCTGTGTTTATATTTACCCTGCCATTCAGTCAGGTAAAGTGTCCTTAGTGCGTGAATAAAACACACAAACCATGACGTCCCATACATAACCAGACATCATCATAATAACATGGAATTAATATAATGGCAGTGGACTCTGACGGATATTGCTTAGCAACAGAAATTATGCATTTGTGCCAAAATTGACAACCTATTCCCTATATAGTGCACTACTTTTGACAATGGCTAAAAGGGGCTCTGGACAGAAGTAGTGCACGATGTGAGCGAAAGGGTGCCGATTGGGATACAGTGGGAAAACTTTGCATTCGCCCAAGCATGATGCGGATATGAACAGAGCGTTGACACAGAATAAACTGTTCTGTACAGAGCATTCGGATAATTATTCAGAACACTTGACATTTTTCACATTTTTGTTTACGTTACAGCCTTATTCTAAAATTGATTCAGTTGTCCTCGATCAAAGGAGGAATTATTTTTATTTAATACATTTTTAGAATATTACGCTTTAATGTAACAAAATGTGGAAAAAGTCAAGCGGTCTGAACTTTTTCCGAATGCACTGCAAAGGTCAATTATAATTGTCAGTTGCAAGACCTGCCATAATGGAGAGTCTAATTGTTAGATGTTTGATAATGTTATACGTTATTAAGACAATGTGTCCTATCACGATCCGAGACAGAGGGAATGGGAATTATAGTTGTTTGGAATTATAGTTGTTTTATAGTTGTTCACTTGTCTTTTTTCGTTGTTTCTTCCATTTAAATTCCTCTGATTTCAGGAGGTCTGTGGCCTAAGTAACAGTTCAACTGCCTGTTCTAGTTTACAGACTCCGCCCCACACAACCTGTAGTTAGTGTATGCAGTGTCTGGAAAAACTGGGTACGAGCTGAACTGGACTCCTAGTCCTGCTAGCGCTTGATCATGAACATTGAATAGATCTTAAATATAAAGTAGGTTAGTCTCCAATGAAGAAAAAAAACTGACTCTGGATCTCATCACTTATGTTAGTTAATTATAGAATATATTCAAGATGGACACTACTGCATTTTAATGTAAGGCCTTGAAAATGTGCCATCTTCATTTCTACTCTACTGAACAGAAATAAAATGCAACATGTAAAGTGATGTCTCATGCCTCATGTGGTGAAATAAAAGATACCAGAAATGTTCCATACGCACAAAAAGTGTATTTCTCTCAAATGTTGTGCACAAATTTGTTTAAATCCCCATTAATAAATATTTATCCTTTGTCAAGATAATAAATCCATCCATTTTACAAGGCCCTGCATATCAAGAAACTGATTAAACTGCATGATTGTTACACATGATTGTGGGTGAGCAGTTTGCTGATGTCAACATTATGAACAGAGTGCCCCATGGTGGCGGTCAGTGAAATGGGTGGGTGAGCAGTTTGCTGATGTCAACATTATGAACAGAGTGCCCCATGGTGGCGGTCAGTGAAATGGGTGGGTGAGCAGTTTGCTGATGTCAACATTATGAACAGAGTGCCCCATGGTGGCGGTCAGTGAAATGGGTGGGTGAGCAGTTTGCTGATGTCAACATTATGAACAGAGTGCCCCATGGTGGCGGTCAGTGAAATGGGTGGGTGAGCAGTTTGCTGATGTCAACATTATGAACAGAGTGCCCCATGGTGGCGGTCAGTGAAATGGGTGGGTGAGCAGTTTGCTGATGTCAACATTATGAACAGAGTGCCCCATGGTGGCGGTCAGTGAAATGGGTGGGTGAGCAGTTTGCTGATGTCAACATTATGAACAGAGTGCCCCATGGTGGCGGTCAGTGAAATGGGTGGGTGAGCAGTTTGCTGATGTCAACATTATGAACAGAGTGCCCCATGGTGGCGGTCAGTGAAATGGGTGGGTGAGCAGTTTGCTGATGTCAACATTATGAACAGAGTGCCCCATGGTGGCGGTCAGTGAAATGGGTGGGTGAGCAGTTTGCTGATGTCAACATTATGAACAGAGTGCCCCATGGTGGCGGTCAGTGAAATGGGTGGGTGAGCAGTTTGCTGATGTCAACATTATGAACAGAGTGCCCCATGGTGGCGGTCAGTGAAATGGGTGGGTGAGCAGTTTGCTGATGTCAACATTATGAACAGAGTGCCCCATGGTGGCGGTCAGTGAAATGGGTGGGTGAGCAGTTTGCTGATGTCAACATTATGAACAGAGTGCCCCATGGTGGCGGTCAGTGAAATGGGTGGGTGAGCAGTTTGCTGATGTCAACATTATGAACAGAGTGCCCCATGGTGGCGGTCAGTGAAATGGGTGGGTGAGCAGTTTGCTGATGTCAACATTATGAACAGAGTGCCCCATGGTGGCGGTCAGTGAAATGGGTGGGTGAGCAGTTTGCTGATGTCAACATTATGAACAGAGTGCCCCATGGTGGCGGTCAGTGAAATGGGTGGGTGAGCAGTTTGCTGATGTCAACATTATGAACAGAGTGCCCCATGGTGGCGGTCAGTGAAATGGGTGGGTGAGCAGTTTGCTGATGTCAACATTATGAACAGAGTGCCCCATGGTGGCGGTCAGTGAAATGGGTGGGTGAGCAGTTTGCTGATGTCAACATTATGAACAGAGTGCCCCATGGTGGCGGTCAGTGAAATGGGTGGGTGAGCAGTTTGCTGATGTCAACATTATGAACAGAGTGCCCCATGGTGGCGGTCAGTGAAATGGGTGGGTGAGCAGTTTGCTGATGTCAACATTATGAACAGAGTGCCCCATGGTGGCGGTCAGTGAAATGGGTGGGTGAGCAGTTTGCTGATGTCAACATTATGAACAGAGTGCCCCATGGTGGCGGTCAGTGAAATGGGTGGGTGAGCAGTTTGCTGATGTCAACATTATGAACAGAGTGCCCCATGGTGGCGGTCAGTGAAATGGGTGGGTGAGCAGTTTGCTGATGTCAACATTATGAACAGAGTGCCCCATGGTGGCGGTCAGTGAAATGGGTGGGTGAGCAGTTTGCTGATGTCAACATTATGAACAGAGTGCCCCATGGTGGCGGTCAGTGAAATGGGTGGGTGAGCAGTTTGCTGATGTCAACATTATGAACAGAGTGCCCCATGGTGGCGGTCAGTGAAATGGGTGGGTGAGCAGTTTGCTGATGTCAACATTATGAACAGAGTGCCCCATGGTGGCGGTCAGTGAAATGGGTGGGTGAGCAGTTTGCTGATGTCAACATTATGAACAGAGTGCCCCATGGTGGCGGTCAGTGAAATGGGTGGGTGAGCAGTTTGCTGATGTCAACATTATGAACAGAGTGCCCCATGGTGGCGGTCAGTGAAATGGGTGGGTGAGCAGTTTGCTGATGTCAACATTATGAACAGAGTGCCCCATGGTGGCGGTCAGTGAAATGGGTGGGTGAGCAGTTTGCTGATGTCAACATTATGAACAGAGTGCCCCATGGTGGCGGTCAGTGAAATGGGTGGGTGAGCAGTTTGCTGATGTCAACATTATGAACAGAGTGCCCCATGGTGGCGGTCAGTGAAATGGGTGGGTGAGCAGTTTGCTGATGTCAACATTATGAACAGAGTGCCCCATGGTGGCGGTCAGTGAAATGGGTGGGTGAGCAGTTTGCTGATGTCAACATTATGAACAGAGTGCCCCATGGTGGCGGTCAGTGAAATGGGTGGGTGAGCAGTTTGCTGATGTCAACATTATGAACAGAGTGCCCCATGGTGGCGGTCAGTGAAATGGGTGGGTGAGCAGTTTGCTGATGTCAACATTATGAACAGAGTGCCCCATGGTGGCGGTCAGTGAAATGGGTGGGTGAGCAGTTTGCTGATGTCAACATTATGAACAGAGTGCCCCATGGTGGCGGTCAGTGAAATGGGTGGGTGAGCAGTTTGCTGATGTCAACATTATGAACAGAGTGCCCCATGGTGGCGGTCAGTGAAATGGGTGGGTGAGCAGTTTGCTGATGTCAACATTATGAACAGAGTGCCCCATGGTGGCGGTCAGTGAAATGGGTGGGTGAGCAGTTTGCTGATGTCAACATTATGAACAGAGTGCCCCATGGTGGCGGTCAGTGAAATGGGTGGGTGAGCAGTTTGCTGATGTCAACATTATGAACAGAGTGCCCCATGGTGGCGGTCAGTGAAATGGGTGGGTGAGCAGTTTGCTGATGTCAACATTATGAACAGAGTGCCCCATGGTGGCGGTCAGTGAAATGGGTGGGTGAGCAGTTTGCTGATGTCAACATTATGAACAGAGTGCCCCATGGTGGCGGTCAGTGAAATGGGTGGGTGAGCAGTTTGCTGATGTCAACATTATGAACAGAGTGCCCCATGGTGGCGGTCAGTGAAATGGGTGGGTGAGCAGTTTGCTGATGTCAACATTATGAACAGAGTGCCCCATGGTGGCGGTCAGTGAAATGGGTGGGTGAGCAGTTTGCTGATGTCAACATTATGAACAGAGTGCCCCATGGTGGCGGTCAGTGAAATGGGTGGGTGAGCAGTTTGCTGATGTCAACATTATGAACAGAGTGCCCCATGGTGGCGGTCAGTGAAATGGGTGGGTGAGCAGTTTGCTGATGTCAACATTATGAACAGAGTGCCCCATGGTGGCGGTCAGTGAAATGGGTGGGTGAGCAGTTTGCTGATGTCAACATTATGAACAGAGTGCCCCATGGTGGCGGTCAGTGAAATGGGTGGGTGAGCAGTTTGCTGATGTCAACATTATGAACAGAGTGCCCCATGGTGGCGGTCAGTGAAATGGGTGGGTGAGCAGTTTGCTGATGTCAACATTATGAACAGAGTGCCCCATGGTGGCGGTCAGTGAAATGGGTGGGTGAGCAGTTTGCTGATGTCAACATTATGAACAGAGTGCCCCATGGTGGCGGTCAGTGAAATGGGTGGGTGAGCAGTTTGCTGATGTCAACATTATGAACAGAGTGCCCCATGGTGGCGGTCAGTGAAATGGGTGGGTGAGCAGTTTGCTGATGTCAACATTATGAACAGAGTGCCCCATGGTGGCGGTCAGTGAAATGGGTGGGTGAGCAGTTTGCTGATGTCAACATTATGAACAGAGTGCCCCATGGTGGCGGTCAGTGAAATGGGTGGGTGAGCAGTTTGCTGATGTCAACATTATGAACAGAGTGCCCCATGGTGGCGGTCAGTGAAATGGGTGGGTGAGCAGTTTGCTGATGTCAACATTATGAACAGAGTGCCCCATGGTGGCGGTCAGTGAAATGGGTGGGTGAGCAGTTTGCTGATGTCAACATTATGAACAGAGTGCCCCATGGTGGCGGTCAGTGAAATGGGTGGGTGAGCAGTTTGCTGATGTCAACATTATGAACAGAGTGCCCCATGGTGGCGGTCAGTGAAATGGGTGGGTGAGCAGTTTGCTGATGTCAACATTATGAACAGAGTGCCCCATGGTGGCGGTCAGTGAAATGGGTGGGTGAGCAGTTTGCTGATGTCAACATTATGAACAGAGTGCCCCATGGTGGCGGTCAGTGAAATGGGTGGGTGAGCAGTTTGCTGATGTCAACATTATGAACAGAGTGCCCCATGGTGGCGGTCAGTGAAATGGGTGGGTGAGCAGTTTGCTGATGTCAACATTATGAACAGAGTGCCCCATGGTGGCGGTCAGTGAAATGGGTGGGTGAGCAGTTTGCTGATGTCAACATTATGAACAGAGTGCCCCATGGTGGCGGTCAGTGAAATGGGTGGGTGAGCAGTTTGCTGATGTCAACATTATGAACAGAGTGCCCCATGGTGGCGGTCAGTGAAATGGGTGGGTGAGCAGTTTGCTGATGTCAACATTATGAACAGAGTGCCCCATGGTGGCGGTCAGTGAAATGGGTGGGTGAGCAGTTTGCTGATGTCAACATTATGAACAGAGTGCCCCATGGTGGCGGTCAGTGAAATGGGTGGGTGAGCAGTTTGCTGATGTCAACATTATGAACAGAGTGCCCCATGGTGGCGGTCAGTGAAATGGGTGGGTGAGCAGTTTGCTGATGTCAACATTATGAACAGAGTGCCCCATGGTGGCGGTCAGTGAAATGGGTGGGTGAGCAGTTTGCTGATGTCAACATTATGAACAGAGTGCCCCATGGTGGCGGTCAGTGAAATGGGTGGGTGAACAGAGCAGTGAAAGTTTGCTGATGTCAACATTATGAACAGAGTGCCCCATGGTGGCGGTCAGTGAAATGGGTGGGTGAGCAGTTTGCTGATGTCAACATTATGAACAGAGTGCCCCATGGTGGCGGTCAGTGAAATGGGTGGGTGAGCAGTTTGCTGATGTCAACATTATGAACAGAGTGCCCCATGGTGGCGGTCAGTGAAATGGGTGGGTGAGCAGTTTGCTGATGTCAACATTATGAACAGAGTGCCCCATGGTGGCGGTCAGTGAAATGGGTGGGTGAGCAGTTTGCTGATGTCAACATTATGAACAGAGTGCCCCATGGTGGCGGTCAGTGAAATGGGTGGGTGAGCAGTTTGCTGATGTCAACATTATGAACAGAGTGCCCCATGGTGGCGGTCAGTGAAATGGGTGGGTGAGCAGTTTGCTGATGTCAACATTATGAACAGAGTGCCCCATGGTGGCGGTCAGTGAAATGGGTGGGTGAGCAGTTTGCTGATGTCAACATTATGAACAGAGTGCCCCGTGGTGGCGGTCAGTGAAATGGGTGGGTGAGCAGTTTGCTGATGTCAACATTATGAACAGAGTGCCCCATGGTGGCGGTCAGTGAAATGGGTGGGTGAGCAGTTTGCTGATGTCAACATTATGAACAGAGTGCCCCATGGTGGCGGTCAGTGAAATGGGTGGGTGAGCAGTTTGCTGATGTCAACATTATGAACAGAGTGCCCCATGGTGGCGGTCAGTGAAATGGGTGGGTGAGCAGTTTGCTGATGTCAACATTATGAACAGAGTGCCCCATGGTGGCGGTCAGTGAAATGGGTGGGTGAGCAGTTTGCTGATGTCAACATTATGAACAGAGTGCCCCATGGTGGCGGTCAGTGAAATGGGTGGGTGAGCAGTTTGCTGATGTCAACATTATGAACAGAGTGCCCCATGGTGGCGGTCAGTGAAATGGGTGGGTGAGCAGTTTGCTGATGTCAACATTATGAACAGAGTGCCCCGTGGTGGCGGTCAGTGAAATGGGTGGTGAGCAGTTTGCTGATGTGAACAGAGTGAGCAGTGAAAGTTTGCTGATGTCAACATTATGAACAGAGTGCCCCATGGTGGCGGTCAGTGAAATGGGTGGGTGAGCAGTTTGCTGATGTCAACATTATGAACAGAGTGCCCCATGGTGGCGGTCAGTGAAATGGGTGGGTGAGCAGTTTGCTGATGTCAACATTATGAACAGAGTGCCCCATGGTGGCGGTCAGTGAAATGGGTGGGTGAGCAGTTTGCTGATGTCAACATTATGAACAGAGTGCCCCATGGTGGCGGTCAGTGAAATGGGTGGGTGAGCAGTTTGCTGATGTCAACATTATGAACAGAGTGCCCCATGGTGGCGGTCAGTGAAATGGGTGGGTGAGCAGTTTGCTGATGTCAACATTATGAACAGAGTGCCCCATGGTGGCGGTCAGTGAAATGGGTGGGTGAGCAGTTTGCTGATGTCAACATTATGAACAGAGTGCCCCATGGTGGCGGTCAGTGAAATGGGTGGGTGAGCAGTTTGCTGATGTCAACATTATGAACAGAGTGCCCCATGGTGGCGGTCAGTGAAATGGGTGGGTGAGCAGTTTGCTGATGTCAACATTATGAACAGAGTGCCCCATGGTGGCGGTCAGTGAAATGGGTGGGTGAGCAGTTTGCTGATGTCAACATTATGAACAGAGTGCCCCATGGTGGCGGTCAGTGAAATGGGTGGGTGAGCAGTTTGCTGATGTCAACATTATGAACAGAGTGCCCCATGGTGGCGGTCAGTGAAATGGGTGGGTGAGCAGTTTGCTGATGTCAACATTATGAACAGAGTGCCCCATGGTGGCGGTCAGTGAAATGGGTGGGTGAGCAGTTTGCTGATGTCAACATTATGAACAGAGTGCCCCATGGTGGCGGTCAGTGAAATGGGTGGGTGAGCAGTTTGCTGATGTCAACATTATGAACAGAGTGCCCCATGGTGGCGGTCAGTGAAATGGGTGGGTGAGCAGTTTGCTGATGTCAACATTATGAACAGAGTGCCCCGTGGTGGCGGTCAGTGAAATGGGTGGGTGAGCAGTTTGCTGATGTCAACATTATGAACAGAGTGCCCCATGGTGGCGGTCAGTGAAATGGGTGGGTGAGCAGTTTGCTGATGTCAACATTATGAACAGAGTGCCCCATGGTGGCGGTCAGTGAAATGGGTGGGTGAGCAGTTTGCTGATGTCAACATTATGAACAGAGTGCCCCATGGTGGCGGTCAGTGAAATGGGTGGGTGAGCAGTTTGCTGATGTCAACATTATGAACAGAGTGCCCCATGGTGGCGGTCAGTGAAATGGGTGGGTGAGCAGTTTGCTGATGTCAACATTATGAACAGAGTGCCCCATGGTGGCGGTCAGTGAAATGGGTGGGTGAGCAGTTTGCTGATGTCAACATTATGAACAGAGTGCCCCATGGTGGCGGTCAGTGAAATGGGTGGGTGAGCAGTTTGCTGATGTCAACATTATGAACAGAGTGCCCCATGGTGGCGGTCAGTGAAATGGGTGGGTGAGCAGTTTGCTGATGTCAACATTATGAACAGAGTGCCCCATGGTGGCGGTCAGTGAAATGGGTGGGTGAGCAGTTTGCTGATGTCAACATTATGAACAGAGTGCCCCATGGTGGCGGTCAGTGAAATGGGTGGGTGAGCAGTTTGCTGATGTCAACATTATGAACAGAGTGCCCCATGGTGGCGGTCAGTGAAATGGGTGGGTGAGCAGTTTGCTGATGTCAACATTATGAACAGAGTGCCCCATGGTGGCGGTCAGTGAAATGGGTGGGTGAGCAGTTTGCTGATGTCAACATTATGAACAGAGTGCCCCATGGTGGCGGTCAGTGAAATGGGTGGGTGAGCAGTTTGCTGATGTCAACATTATGAACAGAGTGCCCCATGGTGGCGGTCAGTGAAATGGGTGGGTGAGCAGTTTGCTGATGTCAACATTATGAACAGAGTGCCCCATGGTGGCGGTCAGTGAAATGGGTGGGTGAGCAGTTTGCTGATGTCAACATTATGAACAGAGTGCCCCATGGTGGCGGTCAGTGAAATGGGTGGGTGAGCAGTTTGCTGATGTCAACATTATGAACAGAGTGCCCCATGGTGGCGGTCAGTGAAATGGGTGGGTGAGCAGTTTGCTGATGTCAACATTATGAACAGAGTGCCCCATGGTGGCGGTCAGTGAAATGGGTGGGTGAGCAGTTTGCTGATGTCAACATTATGAACAGAGTGCCCCATGGTGGCGGTCAGTGAAATGGGTGGGTGAGCAGTTTGCTGATGTCAACATTATGAACAGAGTGCCCCATGGTGGCGGTCAGTGAAATGGGTGGGTGAGCAGTTTGCTGATGTCAACATTATGAACAGAGTGCCCCATGGTGGCGGTCAGTGAAATGGGTGGGTGAGCAGTTTGCTGATGTCAACATTATGAACAGAGTGCCCCATGGTGGCGGTCAGTGAAATGGGTGGGTGAGCAGTTTGCTGATGTCAACATTATGAACAGAGTGCCCCCGGTCAGTGAAATGGGTGGTGGCGGTTTCTGAGTGAACAAATGGGTGGGTGAGCAGTTTGCTGATGTCAACATTATGAACAGAGTGCCCCATGGTGGCGGTCAGTGAAATGGGTGGGTGAGCAGTTTGCTGATGTCAACATTATGAACAGAGTGCCCCATGGTGGCGGTCAGTGAAATGGGTGGGTGAGCAGTTTGCTGATGTCAACATTATGAACAGAGTGCCCCATGGTGGCGGTCAGTGAAATGGGTGGGTGAGCAGTTTGCTGATGTCAACATTATGAACAGAGTGCCCCATGGTGGCGGTCAGTGAAATGGGTGGGTGAGCAGTTTGCTGATGTCAACATTATGAACAGAGTGCCCCATGGTGGCGGTCAGTGAAATGGGTGGGTGAGCAGTTTGCTGATGTCAACATTATGAACAGAGTGCCCCATGGTGGCGGTCAGTGAAATGGGTGGGTGAGCAGTTTGCTGATGTCAACATTATGAACAGAGTGCCCCATGGTGGCGGTCAGTGAAATGGGTGGGTGAGCAGTTTGCTGATGTCAACATTATGAACAGAGTGCCCCATGGTGGCGGTCAGTGAAATGGGTGGGTGAGCAGTTTGCTGATGTCAACATTATGAACAGAGTGCCCCATGGTGGCGGTCAGTGAAATGGGTGGGTGAGCAGTTTGCTGATGTCAACATTATGAACAGAGTGCCCCATGGTGGCGGTCAGTGAAATGCAGTTTGCTGATGTCAACATTATGAACAGAGTCAGTGAAATGGGTGGGTTTGCTGATGTCAACATTATGAACAGAGTGCCCCATGGTGGCGGTCAGTGAAATGGGTGGGTGAGCAGTTTGCTGATGTCAACATTATGAACAGAGTGCCCCATGGTGGCGGTCAGTGAAATGGGTGGGTGAGCAGTTTGCTGATGTCAACATTATGAACAGAGTGCCCCATGGTGGCGGTCAGTGAAATGGGTGGGTGAGCAGTTTGCTGATGTCAACATTATGAACAGAGTGCCCCATGGTGGCGGTCAGTGAAATGGGTGGGTGAGCAGTTTGCTGATGTCAACATTATGAACAGAGTGCCCCATGGTGGCGGTCAGTGAAATGGGTGGGTGAGCAGTTTGCTGATGTCAACATTATGAACAGAGTGCCCCATGGTGGCGGTCAGTGAAATGGGTGGGTGAGCAGTTTGCTGATGTCAACATTATGAACAGAGTGCCCCATGGTGGCGGTCAGTGAAATGGGTGGGTGAGCAGTTTGCTGATGTCAACATTATGAACAGAGTGCCCCATGGTGGCGGTCAGTGAAATGGGTGGGTGAGCAGTTTGCTGATGTCAACATTATGAACAGAGTGCCCCATGGTGGCGGTCAGTGAAAGTTTGCTGGTGGGTGAGCAGTTTGCTGATGTCAACATTATGAACAGAGTGCCCCATGGTGGCGGTCAGTGAAATGGGTGGGTGAGCAGTTTGCTGATGTCAACATTATGAACAGAGTGCCCCATGGTGGCGGTCAGTGAAATGGGTGGGTGAGCAGTTTGCTGATGTCAACATTATGAACAGAGTGCCCCATGGTGGCGGTCAGTGAAATGGGTGGGTGAGCAGTTTGCTGATGTCAACATTATGAACAGAGTGCCCCATGGTGGCGGTCAGTGAAATGGGTGGGTGAGCAGTTTGCTGATGTCAACATTATGAACAGAGTGCCCCATGGTGGCGGTCAGTGAAATGGGTGGGTGAGCAGTTTGCTGATGTCAACATTATGAACAGAGTGCCCCATGGTGGCGGTCAGTGAAATGGGTGGGTGAGCAGTTTGCTGATGTCAACATTATGAACAGAGTGCCCCATGGTGGCGGTCAGTGAAATGGGTGGGTGAGCAGTTTGCTGATGTCAACATTATGAACAGAGTGCCCCATGGTGGCGGTCAGTGAAATGGGTGGGTGAGCAGTTTGCTGATGTCAACATTATGAACAGAGTGCCCCATGGTGGCGGTCAGTGAAATGGGTGGGTGAGCAGTTTGCTGATGTCAACATTATGAACAGAGTGCCCCATGGTGGCGGTCAGTGAAATGGGTGGGTGAGCAGTTTGCTGATGTCAACATTATGAACAGAGTGCCCCATGGTGGCGGTCAGTGAAATGGGTGGGTGAGCAGTTTGCTGATGTCAACATTATGAACAGAGTGCCCCATGGTGGCGGTCAGTGAAATGGGTGGGTGAGCAGTTTGCTGATGTCAACATTATGAACAGAGTGCCCCATGGTGGCGGTCAGTGAAATGGGTGGGTGAGCAGTTTGCTGATGTCAACATTATGAACAGAGTGCCCCATGGTGGCGGTCAGTGAAATGGGTGGGTGAGCAGTTTGCTGATGTCAACATTATGAACAGAGTGCCCCATGGTGGCGGTCAGTGAAATGGGTGGGTGAGCAGTTTGCTGATGTCAACATTATGAACAGAGTGCCCCATGGTGGCGGTCAGTGAAATGGGTGGGTGAGCAGTTTGCTGATGTCAACATTATGAACAGAGTGCCCCATGGTGGCGGTCAGTGAAATGGGTGGGTGAGCAGTTTGCTGATGTCAACATTATGAACAGAGTGCCCCATGGTGGCGGTCAGTGAAATGGGTGGGTGAGCAGTTTGCTGATGTCAAGTGCCCCATGGCGGTCAGTGAAACAGAGTGCCCCATGGTGGGCGGTCAGTGAAATGGGTGGGTGAGCAGTTTGCTGATGTCAACATTATGAACAGAGTGCCCCATGGTGGCGGTCAGTGAAATGGGTGGGTGAGCAGTTTGCTGATGTCAACATTATGAACAGAGTGCCCCATGGTGGCGGTCAGTGAAATGGGTGGGTGAGCAGTTTGCTGATGTCAACATTATGAACAGAGTGCCCCATGGTGGCGGTCAGTGAAATGGGTGGGTGAGCAGTTTGCTGATGTCAACATTATGAACAGAGTGCCCCATGGTGGCGGTCAGTGAAATGGGTGGGTGAGCAGTTTGCTGATGTCAACATTATGAACAGAGTGCCCCATGGTGGCGGTCAGTGAAATGGGTGGGTGAGCAGTTTGCTGATGTCAACATTATGAACAGAGTGCCCCATGGTGGCGGTCAGTGAAATGGGTGGGTGAGCAGTTTGCTGATGTCAACATTATGAACAGAGTGCCCCATGGTGGCGGTCAGTGAAATGGGTGGGTGAGCAGTTTGCTGATGTCAACATTATGAACAGAGTGCCCCATGGTGGCGGTCAGTGAAATGGGTGGGTGAGCAGTTTGCTGATGTCAACATTATGAACAGAGTGCCCCATGGTGGCGGTCAGTGAAATGGGTGGGTGAGCAGTTTGCTGATGTCAACATTATGAACAGAGTGCCCCATGGTGGCGGTCAGTGAAATGGGTGGGTGAGCAGTTTGCTGATGTCAACATTATGAACAGAGTGCCCCATGGTGGCGGTCAGTGAAATGGGTGGGTGAGCAGTTTGCTGATGTCAACATTATGAACAGAGTGCCCCATGGTGGCGGTCAGTGAAATGGGTGGGTGAGCAGTTTGCTGATGTCAACATTATGAACAGAGTGCCCCATGGTGGCGGTCAGTGAAATGGGTGGGTGAGCAGTTTGCTGATGTCAACATTATGAACAGAGTGCCCCGTGGTGGCGGTCAGTGAAATGGGTGGGTGAGCAGTTTGCTGATGTCAACATTATGAACAGAGTGCCCCATGGTGGCGGTCAGTGAAATGGGTGGGTGAGCAGTTTGCTGATGTCAACATTATGAACAGAGTGCCCCATGGTGGCGGTCAGTGAAATGGGTGGGTGAGCAGTTTGCTGATGTCAACATTATGAACAGAGTGCCCCATGGTGGCGGTCAGTGAAATGGGTGGGTGAGCAGTTTGCTGATGTCAACATTATGAACAGAGTGCCCCATGGTGGCGGTCAGTGAAATGGGTGGGTGAGCAGTTTGCTGATGTCAACATTATGAACAGAGTGCCCCGTGGTGGCGGTCAGTGAAATGGGTGGGTGAGCAGTTTGCTGATGTCAACATTATGAACAGAGTGCCCCGTGGTGGCGGTCAGTGAAATGGGTGGGTGAGCAGTTTGCTGATGTCAACATTATGAACAGAGTGCCCCATGGTGGCGGTCAGTGAAATGGGTGGGTGAGCAGTTTGCTGATGTCAACATTATGAACAGAGTGCCCCATGGTGGCGGTCAGTGAAATGGGTGGGTGAGCAGTTTGCTGATGTCAACATTATGAACAGAGTGCCCCATGGTGGCGGTCAGTGAAATGGGTGGGTGAGCAGTTTGCTGATGTCAACATTATGAACAGAGTGCCCCATGGTGGCGGTCAGTGAAATGGGTGGGTGAGCAGTTTGCTGATGTCAACATTATGAACAGCAGTTTGCTGTGCCCCATGGTGGCGGTCAGTGAAATGGGTGGGTGAGCAGTTTGCTGATGTCAACATTATGAACAGAGTGCCCCATGGTGGCGGTCAGTGAAATGGGTGGGTGAGCAGTTTGCTGATGTCAACATTATGAACAGAGTGCCCCGTGGTGGCGGTCAGTGAAATGGGTGGGTGAGCAGTTTGCTGATGTCAACATTATGAACAGAGTGCCCCATGGTGGCGGTCAGTGAAATGGGTGGGTGAGCAGTTTGCTGATGTCAACATTATGAACAGAGTGCCCCGTGGTGGCGGTCAGTGAAATGGGTGGGTGAGCAGTTTGCTGATGTCAACATTATGAACAGAGTGCCCCATGGTGGCGGTCAGTGAAATGGGTGGGTGAGCAGTTTGCTGATGTCAACATTATGAACAGAGTGCCCCATGGTGGCGGTCAGTGAAATGGGTGGGTGAGCAGTTTGCTGATGTCAACATTATGAACAGAGTGCCCCATGGTGGCGGTCAGTGAAATGGGTGGGTGAGCAGTTTGCTGATGTCAACATTATGAACAGAGTGCCCCATGGTGGCGGTCAGTGAAATCTTTGAAATTGTTGCATGTTGTGTTTATATTTTTGATGAGGTGTAATAATTATTTTGTAACTGGTTCCACAGCCGTTTTTTTGCTTACTCAACTTTTCTGTCCAAGTTTAACCTGAAAAACAACCCAAAAAAAATGAGTTGGCCCAAATTTAGCTCCAACTTGGAAAGACAGTCAAAAATCCTGTAAATGTAAAATTATTTGTTTGCTCAACTATGCCTCATATGTTCCTTCAACTATAAATTCATATTTGGGCATCCTAACAACAGCAAAAAGGCTGTGGAATTGGTTATATAAACATAAACATTGCGTATAACATATCTTTTTTTTCAACTTGCATATTTGATATACATTATGCCTGTTAATTTATACAGCAAATAATATTCAACATGTCCTCAACTGGGATTTGATCTCACAATCTCTTGGAGGATGGCCTTCTACTCCACCACGTCAACGTGTCAATTTTCAGTTCATCTGACTGTTTCTCTCATCATTGATTTCATTGACTTATTTCCGCAAATGTTAGTTATTTTCTGTATAGTTGTCTAATGTTGGTGGGGGCATGTTACTCTGTTTAATGTTACTCCTTAATAAATCATAAATACACATTTTTTTACGAGTGTACTTTTAACAGAGCTGAGATTTACCTTGTATGTGTATATCCCTATCACACATACATGTTGTAGACATGAAGGATTTTATCTGACAAAATCATACTTCATGTTATCTCTGGGACCCTTTGAATGATACATCAGAGCAAGATTTCAGAATGTAAGTACACATTTCACCTTCAGAGGTGAATTTATCAAACCTATCTGGGTGAAAAAAGTGTTTTGTTGTTAGGAGCTCTCCTCAAACAATAGCGTGGCATTTTTTCGCAGTAATAGCTACTGTAAATCGGACAGTACAGTTATATTAACAATAATTTAAGCTTTCAGCCAATATGAGACACTTACACGTACCAACATTTGTTGTTTCTCTAAAATCTGCGATCGTGACACAAGGTTCTGCATGATTTACAGAATTCTGATTCATGCATTCACAATAGTTACAGCACTAGTACAAAGAAACAAACCCACTGGTCTTCCCAAAGATACTCAAAATAAAATACAAACATCTAAACTAATATGAGAACTTCAAACAACCTCTGATTAATCCCAAAGGAGGTTTTGATTGGAGATTCCTCACTCTATCAAGGCAACATCCTACATCCAACTATTTTGGACATTGGCTACTAAATAGTGTAAATGAATCAGGGTTGCTGTCTTCGACAGGATTATTTTGAATGTTCTCCATTAGTGTGTGTGTGTGTGTGGTGTGTGTGTGTGTGTGTGTGTGTGTGTGTGTGTGTGTGTGTGTGTGCGTGTGTGTGTGTGTGTGTGTGTGTGTGTGTGCGTGTGTGTGTGTGTGTGTGTGTGTGTGTGCGTGTGTGCGTGTGTGTCATGCAATAATGTAAACAAAAAATATCACATGCCCACAGGCTATCATCAAACTTTGTGTGTGTATTCTACTGTCCCAGTCGTTAGTCATACAACTTCTATAAATATTCAATCGTCCAGACTACCAGGCTAACACTACTGACTGCCTATAACAATCTCACCAGCCTTTTACATTATTCATCTCTTTACTTTCTTCTGAATTACTTTACTTGTTCAACTATCGGAATATCATATATCATGTCGTACCAATACTAAATATTCTAAACACAGAGAAAAACATGGTTAACATCCACAACATGACTTTACGTTGGAAAACATGAAGGATTTGTGGGTGTGACTGACTACTTTACCTTGTATTGTTCATTGATTAGTTTTAGTTTCAGGTAAAAATAAATAAAAAATACTACTATTTCCAAACCGTATCTTCCTTAAAATGGGCACCACACTTCAGCTTTCCTAAAATGGGCACCACACTTCAGCTTTCCTAAAATGGGCACCATACTGCAGGACTAAGTGAGAGTTCTGCTCCGTCTAGGCGGTATAATTCCATGTCTGTCCCTAGTCCCTAGCTGGCTCAGGAAAACGCACATCTATGTTCGTGTCACCCTTCTACTTAAGCTCAATTACTTTTCTCCTCCAGGATTGGCCCTAACGGCAGGCACTTCAATCAGGGCCTGATTTTCTATACCAAATTAGAAATGAGAGGGAAAATGATATGGAAATAAATCCCATTTTGGTACTTGATCAGAACACAGTGTGAGCTGTTCTGCCTTGAGTCAATCACTCATTACACTCAGCTATTGACCTTTCTCCCAACAGGAAGTGCTGTGACTATCTTCGCCAGGATTGAAATTGACAAGATGTCTCTTCTAATAGAAAAATGCCCACATTTCCTCACAAGTTAATTATAATTTCAATGGCGGACCCGAGGGATGCGGCCGCTCAGAAAGGTTAGTGTAGGTATTTGTACCTGCCAGGGCCGGCCATACACAGACGCTATTCCTGACAGAGCAACTCAATATCAGGAAGGACTTCCTAATGTTTAGTACATTCAGTGTATACTGTATGTAAGTAATGTAATTAATGATGCAATCATTGTAAAACAGCAGACACAATGTGTCACAATGGATGGATGTTAACTTTCAGACATTTTAATCATTTTGATCCCAATCAAATCTAATCAAATCAAATCAAATGTTATTTGCCACATACACATGGTTAGCAGATGTTAATGCGAGTGTAGCGAAATGCTTGTGCTTCTAGTTCCGACAATGCAGTGATAACCAACAAGTAATCTAACTAACAATTCCAAAACTACTGTCTTATACACAGTGTAAGGGGATAAGGAATATGTACATAAGGATATATGAATGAGTGATGGTACAGAGCAGCATACAGTAGATGGTATCGAGTACAGTATATACATATGAGATGAGTATGTAGACAAAGTAAACAAAGTGGCATAGTTAAAGTGGCTAGTGACATAAGGATGCAGTCGATGATCTAGAGTACAGTATATACGTATGCATATGAGATGAATAATGTAGGGTAAGTAACATTATATAAGGTAGCATTGTTTAAAGTGGCTAGTGATATATTTACATCATTTCCCATCAATTCCCATTATTAAAGTGGCTGGAGTTGGGTCAGTGTCAATGACAGTGTGTTGGCAGCAGCCACTCAATGTTAGTGGTGGCTGTTTAACAGTCTGATGGCCTTGAGATAGAAGCTGTTTTCAGTCTCTCGGTCCCAGCTTTGATGCACCTGTACTGACCTCGCCTTCTGGATGATAGAACAGGCAGTGGTTCGGGTGGTTGATGTCCTTGATGATCTTTATGGCCTTCCTGTAACATCGGGTGGTGTAGGTGTCCTGGAGGGCAGGTAGTTTGCCCCCGGTGATGCGTTGTGCAGACCTCACTACCCTCTGGAGAGCCTTACGGTTGAGGGCGGAGCAGTTGCCGTACCAGGCGGTGATACAGCCCGCCAGGATGCTCTCGATTGTGCATCTGTAGAAGTTTGTGAGTGCTTTTGGTGACAAGCTGAATTTCTTCAGCCTCCTGAGGTTGAAGAGGCGCTGCTGCGCCTTCTTCACGACGCTGTCAGTGTGAGTGGACCAATTCAGTTTGTCTGTGATGTGTATGCCGAGGAACTTAAAACTTGCTACCCTCTCCACTACTGATCCATCGATGTGGATAGGGGGGTGTTCCCTCTGCTGTTTCCTGAAGTCCACAATCATCTCCTTAGTTTTGTTGACGTTGAGTGTGAGGTTATTTTCCTGACACCACACTCCGAGGGCCCTCACCTCCTCCCTGTAGGCCGTCTTGTCGTTGTTGGTAATCAAGCCTACCACTGTTGTGTCGTCCGCAAACTTGATGATTGAGTTGGAGGCGTGCGTGGCCACGCAGTCGTGGGTGAACAGGGAGTACAGGAGAGGGCTCAGAACGCACCCTTGTGGGGCCCCGTGTTGAGGATCAGCGGGAGGAGATGTTGTTGCCTACCCTCACCACCTGGGGGCGGCCCGTCAGGAAGTCCAGTACCCAGTTGCACAGGGCGGGGTCGAGACCCAGGGTCTCGAGCTTGATGACGAGCTTGGAGGGTACTATGGTGTTGAATGCCGAGCTGTAGTCGATGAACAGCATTCTCACATAGGTATTCCTCTTGTCCAGGTGGGTTAGGGCAGTGTGCAGTGTGGTTGAGATTGCATCGTCTGTGGACCTATTTGGGCGGTAAGCAAATTGGAGTGGGTCTAGGGTGTCAGGTAGGGTGGAGGTGATATGGTCCTTGACTAGTCTCTCAAAGCACTTCATGATGACGGAAGTGAGTGCTATGGGGCGGTAGTCGTTTAGCTCAGTTACCTTAGCTTTCTTGGGAACAGGAACAATGGTGGCCCTCTTGAAGCATGTGGGAACAGCAGACTGGTATAGGGATTGATTGAATATGTCCGTAAACACACCGGCCAGCTGGTCTGCGCATGCTCTGAGGGCGCGGCTGGGGATGCCGTCTGGGCCTGCAGCCTTGCGAGGGTTAACACGTTTAAATGTCTTACTCACCTCGGCTGCAGTGAAGGAGAGACCGCATGTTTTCGTTGCAGGCCGTGTCAGTGGCACTGTATTGTCCTCAAAGCGGGCAAAAAAGTAATTTAGTCTGCCTGGGAGCAAGACATCCTGGTCCGTGACTGGGCTGGGTTTCTTCTTGTTGTCCGTGATTGACTGTAGACCCTGCCACATGCCTCTTGTGTCTGAGCCATTGAATTGAGATTCCACTTTGTCTCTGTACTGACGCTTAGCTTGTTTAATAGCCTTGCGGAGGGAATAGCTGCATTGTTTATATTCGGACATGTTACCAGACACCTTGCCCTGATTAAAAGCAGTGGTTCGTGCTTTCAGTTTCACGCGAATGCTGCCATCAATCCACAGTTTCTGGTTTGGGAATGTTTTTATCGTTGCTATGGGAACGACATCTTCGACGCACGTTCTAATGAACTCGCACACCGAATCAGCGTATTCGTCAATATTTCCATCTGACACAATACGAAACATGTCCCAGTCCACGTGATGGAAGCAGTCTTGGAGTGTGGAGTCAGCTTGGTCTGACCAGCGTTGGACAGACCTCAGCGTGGGAGCCTCTTGTTTTAGTTTCTGCCTGTAGGCAGGGATCAACAAAATGGAGTCGTGGTCAGCTTTTCCGAAAGGGGGGCGGGGGAAGTTAGAGTAACAATGATCCAAGGTTTTACCACCCCTGGTTGCGCAATCGATATGCTGATAAAATTTAGGGAGTCTTGTTTTCAGATTAGATTTGTTAAAATCCCCAGCTACAATGAATGCAGCCTCCGGATAAATGGTTTCCAGTTTGCAAAGAGTTAAATAAAGTTCGTTCAGAGCCATCGATGTGTCTGCTTGGGGGGGATATATACGGCTGTGATTATAATTATAATTGGAAGATAATGGGGTCTACATTTGATTGTGAGGAATTCTAAATCAGGTGAACAGAAGGATTTGAGTTCCTGTATGTTTCCTTCATCACACCATGTCTCGTTAGTCATGAGGCATACGCCCCCGCCACTCTTCTTACCAGAAAGATGTTTGTTTCTGTCGGCGCGATGCGTGGAGAAACCCGTTGGCTGCACCGCATCGGATAGCGTCTTCCCAGTAAGCCATGTTTCCGTGAAGCAGAGAACGTTGCAGTCTCTGATGTCCCTCTGGAATGCTACCCTTGCTCGGATTTCGTCAACCTTGTTGTCAAGAGACTGGACATTGGCAAGAAGAATGCTGGGGAGTGGTGCGCGATGTGCCCTTTTTCGGAGTCTGACCAGAACACCGCCTCGTTTTCCTCTTTTTCGGAGTCCTTTCCTTGGGTCGCTGCATGCGATCCATTCCGTTGTCCTGTTTGTAAGGCAGAACACCGGATCCGCGTCGCGGAAAACATATTCTTGGTCGTACTGATGGTGAGTTGACGCTGATCTTATATTCAGTAGTTCTTCTCGACTGTATGTAATGAAACCTAAGATGACCTGGGGTACTAATGTAAGAAATAACACGTAAAAAAACAAAAAAACTGCATAGTTTCCTAGGAACGCGAAGCGAGGCGGCCATCTCAGTCGGCGCCGGAAGTAAATCCCATCTACAAATAGAGCCTTCAGAAGTCACCTGCTCACTTCACTATAGTGCAGAGGTATGTAAAGACCAGCCAACAGACATATTATTACATGTAATATTAGATGTTCAACAGACATATTGTTACAGTATACGGGACATCACATCAGTTGTAAATCAGATGTAAGGTACAGTATACGGGACATCATATTAGTTGTAACATTAGATGTAAGGTACAGTATACGGGACATCATATTAGTTGTAATATTAGATGTAAGGTACAGTCCAACGGACATATTATTACATGTAATATTAGATGTAAGGTACAGTATACGGGACATCACATCAGTTGTAAATCAGATGTAAGGTACAGTATACGGGACATCATATCAGTTGTAATATTAGATGTAAGGTACAGTATACGGGACATCATATCAGTTGTAATATTAGATGTAAGGTACAGTATACGGGACATCACATCAGTTGTAAATCAGATGTAAGGTACAGTATACGGGACATCATATCAGTTGTAATATTAGATGTAAGGTACAGTATACGGGACATCATATCAGTTGTAAATCAGATGTAAGGTACAGTATACAGGACATCATATCAGTTGTAATATTAGATGTGAGGTACAGTATACGGGACATCATATCAGTTGTAATCTTAGATGTAAGGTACAGTATACGGAACATCATATCAGTTGTAATAATAGATGTAAGGTACAGTATACTGGACATCATATCAGTTGTAATATTAGATGTAAGGTACAGTATACGGGACATCACATCAGTTGTAATAATAGATGTAAGGTTCAGTATACGGGACATCATATTAGTTGTAATATTAGATGTAAGGTACAGTATACGGGACATCATATCAGTTGTAATATTAGATGTAAGGTACAGTATACAGGACATCATATCAGTTGTAATAATAGATGTAAGGTACAGTATACTGGACATCATATCAGTTGTAATATTAGATGTAAGGTACAGTATATGGGACATCACATCAGTTGTAATAATAGATGTAAGGTACAGTATACGGGACATCATATCAGTTGTAATATTAGATGTAAGGTTCATTAGGATATTATAGGTGTTGCAAGTCCTTTACCGAGGGTTTGCAACTGTCAATAGGATGTTTCATCACAAAGTTGAAAAGACTGCAAGTCAATTGTGAATACAAGTTGTTAATGCATGTACTTACATTAAACAATACTGGTTGCATTGATGGATTCACAATGTACTAGATATCATCTTGCTGCTGTCAATGTTTTTTGTAGTATTTACCTCAGCTGTTGCTATTGGCTCCTTCCAAATAAACGCGACCCACTTGGGAGTTAGTGACAGGGATGTTTAAAATGGATGGATGGACAACATAATGATACGATTGGCTAATCATAAAGTGAGACTGTAGGAGTTGGTATGAGGGATTACGGCCAGAACCAACCCAGTACTCCGAGTGACAGCTGGGATTTCTAGTGTGTGAAGACCAGTAATTGTAAAAAGCTGAAGAGTTTAGGAAATACATTTTTTTTTCATCATCTTTCCAAATGGCACTTAGCTAGAATTATAGTTATAACTCTTCCCCTTCATGATTGGTTGACATAGCTTGGGTGAAATGGATGGATACGGAGGTTTCAACATTTTGTATGATACTCTGTATGAACTTCTAATATATATTTTTTATATCAAGCAATAGTGTAAAATATGTAAACAAAATGTAAGGGAAAGGCACTTATTAACATTTATTTTGTATATGCTACAAGTACTGCCCTAATTTCAAAGGGATTTTCCATCACTAGCTAATGACGATTCACCATTCATCTATTTTTTTCCTTTTCAATCATAGTCACATTCCCAATAATACTGTACATCTGGTGGGAAGTTGAGTGAACCTAGTGACATGCTGTTCACTGTTCATTACCCAACCAGCTGTTCTGTCTAATGAGCCTGAAGCCAATCTCTCCTTCTGATGACTTACAGACAAATGGTAACATCTACACAGAGCGCTCCACCTCTACCTCACGGTAACATATTATCACTCCGGCCCACACAGTGAACAAATGCCTAGAAATGAGAAGACGAAGTACCGTCACCTCAACTGAACTCAAAATCACAATAAACAATGTAATATCTTAGTTATTCACAGAGCTGCACCGCTACGGGTCTCATGTTATTTATCTGCACACGAACTGGGACACCAGGTTTCCTTGTCATCACGACTGAGTTCAATTAAAACTAATTAAAACTAACGAAGAAGAATAAAAATAATAGTAAACAATGTGTGTGTGAATCAGACTTTCATTACCATTTGCATAAAACCTGTTATGAAACAATTAGTCTATAAGAGTGAATATGTGGCAAAACAGTTTTATTTGTGCTCATGGTAGCTTTTTGAAGTTGCACAGTTCATTTTAAATCTGTATTTTAAAACCAAAAACATTCAAATGAACACTTTTTCATGAATTCTCCCTCTTCTCCAAAAAAAAAAGTTAAACCATTCTTCACGTTCTTTAGCATTGGTAATTGGGAATACTTGGTGTGGCGACAAGGTGTCTGTGGGAGAGAATGATCACAGTCCCCTGTGATTGAGCCCCGCAGCAGTCAGATTAACATCATGTGACTGCAGCTCCATGAATCCTGGCAGATACTACATGTTGCCTGCTACAGACGGAGAGAAACTGCTCCCTGATGTAGCACATTAATATATGATAAACAACCGCAGCATTGCCAGATTATAATGAATAATTCACCGCCCGTCATAGAATATGATATGTCCCAGGGCAGATTATTTACTGCTTTGAAATGATTCTTTTAATCTCACAAAGGAAAACGTCCAAGGTGAACATTAAAGTAAATAATACAATATTATATAAATATATAAATATATTTTTTTTGCATGTCATAATTCTTATCTGAACCATGTCTCGTAAAGGGAAGATTCACCCAATAGCAATGTGTTTTTCAGCTCTGGGGGATTTTGATTGGTTCCAGACGACAGTTAAATCATCTTGTCCAGAACCTATGCCAGGAGTCAAAGCTGATACCAGCCAGTATT
Organism: Oncorhynchus nerka; assembly: GCF_034236695.1. NCBI lineage: Eukaryota > Metazoa > Chordata > Actinopteri > Salmoniformes > Salmonidae > Oncorhynchus > Oncorhynchus nerka. Next base: position 85,316,613 of record NC_088401.1, on the reverse strand, counting down.
GTATGTCACAGTGTGATATTGGCTCCGTACCTATTGTACGGGGATATAAGACCCTGTTGAATGTTCACTCGTTAAGAATTGGATCCCGAGTGGCACTGTGGTCTAAAGCACAGCATCTCAGTACAAGAGGCGTCACTACAGTACCTGGTTTGAATCCAGGCTGCGTCACATTCAGCCGTGATTGAGAGTCCCATAGGACGTGCGCACAATTGGCCCAGCGTCGTCTGGTTTTGGCCGGGGTAGGCTGTCATTGTAAATAAGAACGTGTTCTTAACTGACTTGCCTAGTTGAATAAATACTTCTTTTTTAAATCAAGAAACAGATGATTTATTACATTTTACTAATCGCAGACCCAATGATGAATGAGCCTTGCCTCCATCTGAGTAGCATATTATAATTTGAAGGGCTTTCAACTGCTATCTCACAACAATTTCAAACACACAGCCTTGAAAGGGCTAGTCTAGTGCATTTCCAATCTATTACATTATATAACCAACTGCTTCTCTTTCTAAACCGTTCTGCTCTGCCAAATGTATTGATTTAATTAAAGAATGTGGAATGCTATGAAAGCATTTGAATCTCTGTTAGGTTCCAGTCGAGAATTCCTATTCTATTATTGTGCCTCTTCACCTGGCCTTAGAGCCTTAGCCAGGGTTTCATTTCTACAGGATAGGAGCGGTGGTATGGTCCAGAGTAAGCAAATATGAATAAACCTCAGAACATACGTGCCTTACCCACGCCACTGAACCTTTGGCTTGACAATAAATCAACAGCTTTAAATGACTTGACCACTTTCTTGATATCCTGGGAAGGGAAATGTGCAAATGCTTCCTTTGAATCGTCTTGTGTCAGCATGTTAGCTCAAGGCTCATAGCTGTAGGTGATATTGTAGTCAACACCATCATCGCTAACTGTCTCTCTGATCATTATTCATACCTGTTGTCATAAAAAATGGATTTCTTTGTTCAGTAGTAATTAGTTATCTGAATTAAAGTATGTTACTGTGGCTTTCTCCTCCTCTTCCTTATTATTTATACCCAATTGAGGTTTTCACAATGTCAGCGTAAATAATCCTGAGCAGAAAGCTTTTACCTTCTGATAATCCACCGGGGCGGAATAAAATAAAATTACATAATGTAAAAAAAATAAGCATTCATCGTACTAACATAAAATTGTGCACAATATCCAAATATATATATATATATATATTTTAAATTGCCTCAATACCCTATTAATGTCAATACTCAACATCAACATTTGGAAGCAGCAAAACTTTGACAGAATATATGTATTTGATATTTACTATATCACGCTTCTCAATGCATGTTGATACCTGTCTGTTCTTTCCAGGTTATGCAGTTAAACACAGTGCAAATTATTTTAATCATCAGGGCTGTGTTGGGAAAAGTACTGCAAATAGATCAATGCTGTGTGTGAGAGGACAGTACTGCAGATAGATCAATACTGTGTGTGAGAGGACAGTACTGCAGATAGATCAATACTGTGTGTGATGGGACAATACTGTGTGTGATGGGACAATACTACCAATAGATCAATACTGTGTGTGATGGGACAATACTGCCAATAGAGCAATACTGTGTGTGTGAGAGGACAAAACTGCCAATAGATCAATACTGTGTGTGATGGAACAATACTACCAATAGATCAATACTGTGTGTGAGAGGACAAAACTGCCAATAGATCAATACTGTGTGTGATGGGACAATACTGTGTGTGATGGGACAATACTACCAATAGATCAATACTGTGTGTGATGGGACAATACTGCCAATAGAGCAATACTGTGTGTGTGAGAGGACAAAACTGCCAATAGATCAATACTGTGTGTGATGGAACAATACTACCAATAGATCAATACTGTGTGTGAGAGGACAAAACTGCCAATAGATCAATACTGTGTGTGATGGAACAATACTACCAATAGATCAATACTGTGTGTGAGAGGACAAAACTGCCAATAGATCAATACTGTGTGTGATGGAACAATACTACCAATAGATCAATACTGTGTGTGAGAGGATCATACTGCAGATAGATCAATACTGTGTCCATACCAGACCAAAAGTTTTCCACTTTCCTTCACAGCCCCTGCCAGGATAAGAAGCAGGCGCCACCATCCATACAATCTTCCAGTACAAATAGGACTAAGCCGTTAAGATGATGATTGGTGTGGGAACACAGTGTGTAAGCCAACGACTTTGAGGAGGAGGAAGGGCCCCTGCTGATTTCTCAATTATATATTTCCTCCTCAGGCCTTGGAGAAACAAAAAAAAAGCTAAACTGCATCACTGACAGTCAACGGGGCCAGAGAAACCTCTTGGCCCCTCAGGTACTGTATTGTGGTCCAACATAGAGGAGTAATAGAGCTTGCACCATGCGAGAGAGAATCACGCTGCTCAGAGACGAAAGAAAGGTTACATTGGTGAGCGATGTGACACTCTGGCTCTCTGTTTAAGATCAATCTTTAACATCTCTATCTGTGGAAGTGGGAAGGGGGAAGAAATCCTTAAATCTATGTGTGATACCGCAATGAAAATATTTGATGTATTTGAAACTGCCATGTGAAGAGGACGTGAACGTTTTTATCTAAGACTACTGCTCAAGCTTGTAGCTACAACATTGTGCTGCTTTTCCAGCACTAGTAACTGAAAATATTTCTAAATTTGAACATTACCAAGATGATCCCTGTTAGCAATAGAGATACCATATATGAATTTCTAGCCATATTCAAAAACAATATGTATGTTTGATATTCAAAATAAATAATGGCAACATACAGACAGGAACAATAAATAAATATTGCAATTAGCATGCAGGGAATGAAATAGGTTAGCCTAGAATATATTATCCTGTAAACATCATTGTTGTTAATAAATACTTAATGGCGCTGTCAGTATCTTCCAGGGAATCCTGTCCCAATTGTTGTAGGTCTGATTAGTGTGTGAGAGTGGGCGGGGGCAGGGGGGGGGGGCTTCTTGTTAGGGGGGGGCTCTTTGTTTAGGTTAAAGCATGTTTGTTCTTCCAGGGAAAGAATAATAAGGTTCCGGGTAAATATTATCTCATCAGGTATTAAAGGGATACATCAGGATTTTGGATGATCTACTTCCCCAGGATGATCTACTTCCCCAGGATGATCTACTTCCCCAGGATGATGTACTTCCCCAGGATGATCTACTTCCCCAGGATGATCTACTTCCCCAGGATGATCTACTTCCCCCAGGATGATCTACTTCCCCAGGATGATCTACTTCCCCAGGATGATGTACTTCCCCAGGATGATGTACTTCCCCAGGATGATCTACTTCCCCAGGATGATCTACTTCCCCAGGATGATCTACTTCCCCAGGATGATCTACTTCCCCAGGATGATGTACTTCCCCAGGATGATGTACTTCCCCAGGATTATCTACTTCCCCAGGATGATGTACTTCCCCAGGATGATCTACTTCCCCAGGATGATGTACTTCCCCAGGATGATCTACTTCCCCAGGATGATCTACTTCCCCAGGATGATGTACTTCCCCAGGATGATCTACTTCCCCAGGATGATCTACTTCCCCAGGATGATCTACTTCCCCAGGATGATCTACTTCCCCAGGATGATCTACTTCCCCAGGATGATGTACTTCCCCAGAATGATCTACTTCCCCAGGATTATCTACTTCCCCAGGATGATCTACTTCCCCAGGATTATCTACTTCCCCAGGATTATCTACTTCCCCAGGATGATCTACTTCCCCAGGATGATCTACTTCCCCAGGATGATCTACTTCCCCAGGATTATCTACTTCCCCAGGATGATCTACTTCCCCAGGATGATGACTTCCCCAGAATGATCTACTTCCCCAGGATTATCTACTTCCCCAGGATGATCTACTTCCCCAGGATGATCTCTTCCCCAGGATGATCTACTTCCCCAGGATGATCTACTTCCCCAGGATTATCTACTTCCCCAGGATGATCTACTTCCCCAGGATGATCTACTTCCCCAGGATGATCTACTTCCCCAGGATTATCTACTTCCCCAGGATGATCTACTTCCCCAGGATGATCTACTTCCCCAGGATGATGTACTTCCCCAGGATGATGTACTTCCCAGGATGATCTACTTCCCCAGGATGATCTACTTCCCCAGGATTATCTACTTCCCCAGGATTATCTACTTCCCCAGATGATGTACTTCCCCAGGATGATGTACTTCCCCAGGATGATGTACTTCCCCAGGATGATCTACTTCCCCAGGATTATCTACTTCCCCAGGATGATCTACTTCCCCAGGATGATCTACTTCCCCAGGATGATGTACTTCCCCAGGATGATCTACTTCCCCAGGATGATCTACTTCCCCAGGATGATCTACTTCCCCAGGATGATGTACTTCCCCAGGATGATGTACTTCCCCAGGATGATCTACTTCCCCAGGATGATCTACTTCCCCAGGATGATGTACTTCCCCAGGATGATCTACTTCCCCAGGATTATCTACTTCCCCAGGATGATCTACTTCCCCAGGATTATCTACTTCCCCAGGATTATCTACTTCCCCAGGATGATGTACTTCCCCAGGATGATCTACTTCCGTAGGATGATCTACTTCCCCAGGATGATCTACTTCCCCAGGATGATCTACTTCCCCAAAGTCAGATGAACTCGTGGATACCATTATTATGTTGTTTATGCGTGCAGTTTGAAGGAAGTTACAAAATGACTGGGAAGTCTATGGTAACTGGTAGCATGCTAGTAGATACCATAGACCTCCATTCATTGCACCAACACTAGGTAGCATTTGCTCGCAAAACTGACTCCGGGGAAGTAGAAAAAGTGCTTCATTGCCAAAATCCCAAAGCATTCCTTTAATAATAAGATTCCAGGTATTAATCAACGTTATCATCCCAAACAACGGTAGTACTTTTTAATAATTCCGATAAATATAGCATTTATAGAGAGTTGTATTCATAATTGACGTAATATTACTCCATTCATAAGATGTTTAATATAGTTCCTTATAAACAATTTACTAATTAGTTAAGTATTTTATTTTAACGTGACCTCATCTAAAGTTTAGGCTATATATACTTTAGACATGGTTTTAGCTACCAGTGTAATTTCTCACAAAAAAGATGGCCATGCCAATGGCAGATGTTCCTGCAGTACCTTCCAGCAGCTCATTCAGGTCTCAAAATGGCCCCTAGAACATGTCAATGGTTCAACAATAAGCAGAGTTTCTCTGTCCAGTCTGTGTTCTTTTGCCCATCTTCATCGTTACTTTTTATTGGCCAGTCTGAGATATGGCTTTTTCTTTGCAACTCTGCCTAGAAGGCCAGCATTCCAGAGTCGTCTCTTCACTGTTGACGTTGAGACTGGTGTTTTGCGGGTACTATTTAATGAAGCTGCCAGTTGAGGACTTGTGAGGCTTCTGTTTCTAAAACTAGACACTCTAATGTACTTGTCCACTTGCTCAGTTGTGCACCGGGGCCTCCCACTCTTTCTATTCTGGTTAGACCCAATTTACGCTGTTCTGGGAGGGAGTAGTACACAGCGTTGTACGAGATCTTCAGTTTCTTTGCAATTTCTCTCTTGGAATAGCCTTCATTTCTCAGAACATGAATAGACATGAGTTTAGAAGAAAATTCTTTATTTCTGGCCATTTTGAGCCTGTAATTGAACCCACAAATGCTGATGCCAGTTTTATTCCTTCTTTAATCAGGACAACAGTTTTCAGCTGTGCTAACATAATTGCAAAATGGTTGTCTATTTTTATTTAACCTTTATTTATCTAGGCATGTCAGTTAAGAACAAATTCTCATTTAACCTTTATTTAACTAGGAAAGTCAGTTACGAACAAATTCTTATTTTTTCAATGACGGCCTAGGAACAGTGGGTTAACTGCCTGTTCAGAGTCAGAACGACAGATTTTGTACCTTGTCAGCTCGGGGATTTGAACTTGCAACCTTTCGGTTACTAGTCCAAGGCTCTAACCACTAGGCTACCCTGAGTCAACGTTAAGAAATAAGCTGAAAAATGTTTAGAACACATAGGAAAAAGTACAATGACTTTCATTTTATTAAGAAGGTCTGGAGTTTCTTCCATACTGCTTTAAACTAGTGGGGCAGCGGTCTGAGGCACTGCATCCCAGTGCTACGAGCGTCACTACAGTCACCCAGGCTCGAAACAAGGCTGTATCACAACCGGCCGTGATTGGGAGTCCCGGGTTCGGACGGTGTAAGCCGTCATTGTAAATAAGAATGAGTTAAATAAAGGTTAAATAAAAATAACAAATAAAAAACCATGCAGTTGAAACAACCCATTACTAGAAGATCATTAGTCACAGAGAGTATGTTTACATGAAAGGTAATAATTGAATATTATTACGACAGTGGCCAGATGATCTAATAGTCATGTAAGTAAAGCACGTGCTGATTTAAAATACGTGGTTTTCTGAGCAATCGTTGAAATGATTAGGATATGTAAACACCTTCAAATCAGATGAGAGCATGTGCTAGCACCATCCGAGAGCCTCTACCTCTTTAGCGCGAGTGAAGTGAGTTCGGAACAACTGACTGTATTCATCTTAGAAGAGGTTTTCAAATATAAAAATGTTATGTGTCCCAAACTCAGAATCAAATATTGCTTCCCAAAAACAACATGTTGTCAGAATGTTTATTTTGATTGGTGATTTTCTGCATCTATCAGATTAGCCATCAGATTTCAGATGTGTCTGTGTAAACAGGATATAGGAAATTGTCATTTGTGCAAGCATGTAAACGTTTGAATCAAACTATTATATTAGTCTGACTATCCACAATAATCACATCATTGTGTGTGTGTGTAATATATGAGAGAGAGAGAATGAGAGAGAGAGAGAGAGAGAGAGAGAGAGAGAGAGAGAGAGAGAGAGAGACAGAGAGACAGAGACAGAGAGACAGAGAGACAGAGACAGAGAGAGAGAGAGACAGAGAGACAGAGACAGACAGAGACAGAGAGAGAGAGAGAGAGAGAGAGAATGAAGACCCCAATGAAGAGTACAGGGACATGCAGTAGTATCATAGCAACGGCCTGAAACTCTCCTCCCCGCAGTGGAAGTGTAGGAGTACAAAACAGTAAACGTCTTTAATGTTCACGCTGTCTATTTTAAGTCATATTGTTTCTAAGCTAGCAATCAGGTAATTAAAACCTTTTACTGCAGTGGGCTAAATCAGGGTCACACAGAGTGTTTCTTGGCATTCTTAAACAAATCTACTTTGAAACAAAAGTATACACCTCACACACATAGTTATGGGCTTAAGAAAAGAAGACACCTTTGACAACCTACAACTGTTTCACCACCCACTGTTAACCATGCCTTCTACTAATATTCAGATATTCTAAGAGAGCATGCCATTCATAGGGTGGCAGGTAGCCTAGTGTTTTAGAGCGTTGGGCCAGTAACAGTAAATGTATGTTGGTTCTGCCCCTGAACGAGGCAGTTAACCCGCTGTTCCTAGGCTGTCATTGTAAACAATAATTTGTTCTTAACCGACTTGCCTGGTTAAATTAAACAATTGGTGGAGGAACTGTGCTCCTTTAAGTAAGTTGTTTGGTTTGTGAGTGAGATCATAGAGAGCATAATTAGCTGTGATGTTTGACGTATTACATTCTGATGTTGTGTTGTGTACATGTTAGTGGGTGACGTTCTGCCTATTGTATTGCTGTCATTTGAATCAGGTTGATGTCATGTGCCTGTTTTGTTTTCACGACGTTACGTTGATGCTGCTGTCTTGGTCCAGGTCTCTATTGAAATATAGGTTTTTCATCTCAAAGTGACTAACCTGGTTAAAATAAATAAACCTTGCAGGCTTCAACATTTAATCAAGGGAATGAATACACTTTAAAGTAGCCAGATTTAAATGATTCCCACTGAAGTAATTTAGCCGCTGAATAGTCTCAATATTAAAAGCTGAATACAAAATCACTCTGCACATAAAGACCATTCTGTTACGGACCCTTTATAAGTAACAGACTCTATCCACTGCCCAATGTGATGACACTGTGACCCTTTAGAAAAGCTGAAAGAAACAAGAGGGTGGTGGACTTAATTTGTATCTTTTCTGGCCTTCCTTGTCAAAAAGCCTTGAAACGACTCTGAAAATGCATTGAGGAAATGAGTATGGCTTACTACATCAATCCACAGCATCACATTAAAGTAATATCCTCTCACCAGATTAAATGTTTATAAATGAGGTTATCAGTTGTCTCAGACTACCTTAAGAGCTTTTATTAAGGCTAGGCGCTAGAGAATAATATAAAGTCATACTGTCCTGAGCTTCATCACAAATAGTGATATGGTGCTCATCTGACAGTATTCATCCTGATGTAAAATATTGAGGAAAGAGAACACTATACAGTCGGAAAGTCTCCAGCAACACCCCATGGAAATCGTTGCAACTTTTATGTCTAGTTGAGTGCCTGTGAAGCCAAAAGAGATATTTCTCAGAATATCTCAGTTCCTATCTCAGTTTTATGTCAATTTGAGGTAGCAATGAAGACATTTCTTGGAAGAAAATGGAGACCAGCAGTCTGACATGGTTTCCCAGCAACCCAGTGGCCAAAACAGTGGTTCAAATGACATAATTTACATCAACCAGTTTTGCCTACTGGGAAAGATACAATCAGAGCAGAAAATAGCCAGCTTTGTTTGGTTTTGTTTATACGTGAAAATCAGCCACCTTAAAGGATTGTAAATATTAATTGATGAAGTTGCCCAATCAAATATGCTGCATTTCAGACTATTCCCTTAATGGATGGAATTTAATTGTAGGTGAGTACTCATAAATGTTGACAAGGGCCACACTGCTAAAAACCAATATGCCCTATGATTGAATTCCATCTACAGTCAGGTTACATTCCATATGTTCCAGGAGCACAAATAAACATGATGATTATACAATCTGATCATCAAAGTATATGCAATGTAGGTTGCCTGGAACGTGTCCTCAACATTCTGAAATGTTTTGAGTTTTTTTCTTTTTTTTTCCCCACATCTCTATTGGCTTAGGACAGGGGTGTCAAACCTACGGCCCGCGGGCCAAATCCTGACCACGAGGGGCCCGTGGGTCGTTTCTTTTAAAATAATAATAATAATAACTGTGTAGAAATGATAATGGGCCAACATTCATACAGTCTCTTGACTAATGATCACCGAAATGAAAGATAGACAGTCAGGAAGCATATAAAATTCCCAAAACGATGGATACAGGACACATTTTAATGGCAAGGAAATATAACCAATTTTCTGTGTGGCCCTCCAGGCCTTGTTAAAGACTGAATGCAGCCCCCGGGGCAAAATGAGTTTGACACCCCTGGTCTAGGACCTACAGAGGATTATGAAACAGTCAACATGAGTCTAATCAAAGCAGAATTAACACCTCAGTTGGGGGTGGTAGACAATTGGAAACATCATCAAATTGAACTTGAATGCATTATTTCATTCACTTCTATCATTTGGAAAACCATTTGAGAAAAGGACTCATGTCATCTATTGTGAGCAAATTAAAAACACAGAGCCAGTTAGAACCAATTAAGGGGAATAGATCACAGAGCAATCGGCGTAATTCTAATGACTGCTGGGTAAATGAGTAAATACACACATTTAAAATAAGATTGGGTTCACTTCCAGCTTTCTCTCTGTACCACCCCAGTTCCAGGGGCTAGGCAGGCTGCCAACGAGCACTCATGAGGCTGTTGTGTCGTTAACAAACAAGCCCCACACACAGCTCCATTCTCTGCCTCCTACAATTTAAAACACAAGATGTGAGAGAGTGTGCCAACGACAGAATGGGGAGCTTTGCCAGCTAGCTAGAAGCCCATAGCCAAAAACATACTGAAGTGTTAATGATCATAAACAACTCTTCCTGAAAACAGTAGTAGCAGTCAGTAGTAGCAGGAACGAGACAACAATAAGCTCTGACATCTCTTATTCTGATCTAGGAATTATTAACACAATTTTTGAACATACAGGACTGGGATTACATTTCACCTGTGTCAGGTTTAAATGCTGTGATATGGAGTTTTTCCTTCTGTCATAGAAAACCTTCCTTTCGGATACAAGAAGACCTTGCTTCCTTTATTGATATGCAAACAATGAATGGAGAGACAGATGTTTACCTGTAACATAAATGTGCAACTATTCTGCCTCAAATATATACAGAAATCTAAGTTGAGGTAAACAGACAACTCTGACAGATATATTATGATAACATTCAAATCTAAAAATGTATTTACCTTGAACGGCCAATGTGCTATTACTTATATACCAATGTGCTATTACTTATATACCAATGTGCTATTACTTATATACCAATGTGCTATTACTTATATACCAATGTGCTATTACTTATATACCAATGTGCTATTACTTATATACCAATGTGCTATTACTTATATACCATGTCTCCAGTTAGAAAACTAAGTGGTATACTTGACTTTACTTTTCTAGTCATGCACACTGTGGCTAATCATATTAGCCTACTATTAGCCAGGTAGCATAGCGGTTAGAGCGTTGGACTAGTAACTGCAAGGTTACAAGACAGGTCGGCCCTGTCGTTCTGCCGCTGAACAAGGCAGTTAACCCGCTGTGAAAATAAGAATTTTCAATGACTTTCCTAGTTAAATAAAAAAGCTGTCTCATTAGTTATGACACTATTAGAGTTACACTATAGCACTTTCTTTTCATATAAGCTATTTACCTGCGGTGCTTTCTCTATAAATCTCTACAAAGTGCTGTGCAACAATAGATTTTCTCTTACAGTATCTATCTACAGCAATTTTCAAAATAGGCAACAAGATTTGCTTTTCAATAAAAATGTGTTATACTGATATTAGACAATGTTTAAAAAGGAAACAGGAAATAAACGACTTATTATTGCAACTTGATGGATTTCAGCAGAATTGTCACAGCAAAGTACAGCAGATACAGCGTCACACTTCAAAAGCCTTGCAAGATAAAATCAGACTAACACACTACTGGATGCCAAAAGTCATTTACCAAGGCTTAGTGATCTTACCTGAAGTGATATGCACAACACGCCAATATTTACAACAAGTGTTTAAAATACTACACCAATTGTATGTGCTATGCACATCATAACAATGTAAGTGATTGTTGTCTCATTGTTGTCACAGTTCAGTTGAATTGTGGGTATATTTGAAAGTAATATTACGTAGTCTTTGTTTGGCGTTGTTTGAAACAATGTTTTCCCTCTGCTACTTTCTCTCTATCCACTAACCAGGGCCCTGCAACTATGCATATAGAAATCCACACAATAAACTGATTTCACATCCCATGACTAAACTCATTGTCTTATCTTGTTTTAACTGAAAATAAATGCGACATTACCATGGAAATGGGAATTAGTGTGGAAGCCTGGATTCCAACTTTAGATGAGTTGTGTCTGGTTGAATGTATTACCTTGATAAAGGTCTTGAGTTACAGATAAAATGATCTATGTGGTGTTTTAGCGAATCAATTCTGTGTCATTAGAAATCACTCTGCTTGTTACTTTCAAATACCTCCGGCTTTTGCATTTTACAAGTCATTTACACAATCAATAAAGGGGAAGATTTATATAACAGGATATTAAGAAAGATAAGATCTCTGTCTCTTGATTTCATTATCATGGCAATGTCAGCAGTGTCCCCATGGACTCAGTGTTAAATACATTGAGTAATACAGTAAGTCTGCAAGGCTGAACCAAAATATAGCCAGCTGAGAACTCTTACACCTACCACTCTATACATATACCACTTAACGAAGTAGGAATAAAGCACACCTAATTACAACTGCAATGCTACTTTTCTTTACTCAAGCGTTGCCAAGAAAGATTCTGTTCTTATGTTTAATTAGTTGGCTAGAAGTAGAGAATGTGTTTGTGTTTAAGTGTGTCACGCTCCCTGACCTCTGGTAATGACCTCAGCCAGGCCCCTTCTAAGACACCGAAGGAGAGAGTGTTAAGTGATTGCCCTCCAGAGGATCATAGGCTCTCTCACCTTGGAGACCTGGACATCTTGTTAAGGATTCTGACTCACGAATGGCCCACACTTGAGAGGGAATATCCAGGATGGGGCTTGGGTTATCTAACAAGACAATCACAAAAGCCAATTAGGATACAGGAAGAGCTTTGGGAACATAAAGATTCCAGCTAAGGCTTGTGGAAGAGATTCTGGCCTGGCTAGGTGTGGGCCAACCTATAGCAGGAGATTTCTGAGTGTCTGTCGGTAGGAGAGAAAAGCAAACTCTAACATGGATCAATCTTATGGGTGGACGGGAATCAGATTTCCCTTGGTTCAGTGTACATGGACTGAATGCCACGTTACTTAATCAAACTTTGTATTTTGACAACTTTCCAGGATATGTTCATTCCCAATATGCTGATAATGCAGTACGATAATGCAGGACTATGCGGCTAATAATCAAAAAGTTTACAGTCAATGGACAATAGTGTGTGGATAATGTCTTCAAAATTGAAGGATATGCTCAAAGCAATTTAAAGATGTTAACAACTAGAAGAGTGACTGAGCTGTTTGTGTCAGATGAAGCTTTAAATATACTCTTTCCAACCAGAGTGAATCAAATGTCTGCGCTAACCAACTAGACAACCAGATCTCTCAGAGGTTTCCTTCCTGCCGATGGCACACCAGATTACCATAACTCTCTGACTGGATTATCACAAAACTCTCTTGTTGAACATGAAAGCAACTCAATCTTGTTATCACTTACGCACCAACATCTACTCAACAAAAGAGATTCCTCAAAGCCTTTAACACGGTTCAATTCTAATGGATTTAGCTGTATTAGACTAAGAACAACTACAAAAGGAGGATAACTGCACCCACCCCCACAATTAAAACAAGATTAGGCAAACACGACACCGCAGCAAATCCACTGCTTCATGTTTACAACAGGTGATGTCGCAGAATGTGCTTCCCTTCCCTGACTAATTGAAGGGATTTCCCTGAAAAACAATGAGGACAAAAGTTTACTTTTTTTTCTCAACTAGAGACTGCTGGATACAAACACACGTACACACACAGACACACAGACACACAGACACACAGACACACACAGACACACACACACACGCACAAATAAACACACACACACACACACACACACACACGCACAAAATACACAAGCACACTTGCAACATCAGAAGCAGATTTGCAAAAGCAGAATTGATCAAATGTATTGATCCAATCTTCTCTCTGACCATGGTGCCAATTTATTTCACTCCAAATTGCAGTATGAAGGATTTACAAACACTAGATGTGATTATCTGCCTCTGAGTCATAGGGGTCAAATCTGACTCTGTTGCTCTCTGATGATATCTGTAAACCATTGTGAAAAACTTTACTTTAAATTAAATCATCTCATTCCAATTGCCTATGGTTGAAAACACACACACACACACATATATATATATATATATATATATATATATATATATATATACAGTAATAGTCAAAAGTTTTAAAACACCTACTCATTCATGGGTCTTTCTTTATTTTCACTATTTTCTACATTGTAGAATAATAGTGAAGACATCAAAACTATGAAATAACACATATGGAATCATTTAGCAAACAAAAAGAGTGTTAAACAAACCAAAATATATTTTAGATTTGAGATTCTGCAAATAGGCAATCTTTGCCTTGATGACAGCTTTGCACACTGTTGGCATTTTCTCAACCAGCTTCACCTGGAATTCTTTCAGGTTGCGCTCTAGCTACACATGTGGCGGGCCAGGCGCATGCACGCTGACACGGTCGCCAGGTGTACAGCGTTTCCTCCGACACATTGGTGCAGCTGGCTTCTGGGTTAAGTGGGCATTGGGTCAAGAAGCAGTGCAGCTTGGTTGGGTTGTGCTTCAGACGCACGCCTCTCGACGCCTCTCCCAAGTCCGTACAGGAGTTTCAGCGATGGGGCAAGACTGTAACTACCAATTGGATACAATGAAATTGGGGAGAAAAAAGGGGTAAAAAACAGACACAAAAAACATACAAACTACTTGCAGTATCCGCTCAACGTCTGCATCACATTGGTCCTCTAACAGACTCACCAGGCTCAACGACCTTGCCTTGAGGACACGCCCCTCTCCACCACACACACAGTTCCCCAAGAGGTGACCCTCAAACAGATATTTGCTCAAGGACACGTCGACAGATCTCCCACAAGGTCAAAAACGGGGATCCGAACCAGCGAGCCGTCATCCACCGGTGCACACACCCAACCGCTAGGTACCCCCCCCCCCACCCACACACAGTTCCCCAAGAGGTGACCCTCAAACAGATATTTGATTTTTCTCTGACATCTTATAAGTAGTAGAACACATTTCTAGTACCCTGTAACATAACCAGTACTTTAAAGCATTTAAAGAAATAGTATTATAAAGTTTTTTTTTAAATCTTTCTCATAAATATTTTAAACAAGCCATCTGTTATAGAACGTATGCTCAAATTAAATTTGGAATCATATAATTTGACTTCTGTTACTTATTATTAACATTCAACTGTATCATTCACAACATCTACAGATGTAATTTTTCATCACTTTGACAGTCTTATTAAAGGTCTGGCCCCCGAGTGAAGAGGCAGCTTCAGAGAAGTACTCTAGCTAACAACGTTCTGATGTGTACTGACTTTGTGAAACATACAATCAGGCTCCTCAGAAGAGACATCAACAGGCTGTGTGTTTATAGTCAGTCGCTATTGTCAGCTGGTTAAAATCTGTCTGTGGCTTTGTCCAAGAGGATCCATCAGTGCTGCCTCATGAAACTGACGCAGACTGTGCCAGCCAGAGAAAATCTGGCTCCAGACCTCTACCTCTGCCTTTAAACAACGGGCCAGCAGATAGCCTAGTGGTTCGAGCATTGGGCCATTAACCAGAAAGGTTGCTGGATCGAATATCTGAGAAGACAAGGTACAAATATGTTCTTCTACCTCTGAACAAGGCAGTTAACCCACTGTTTCCTGGTAGGCTGTCATTGTAAATAAAAATAACCTTCCTCTGATAGCTCCCATGCAGTCTGTACCATCGTAACTGACTTGCCTAGTTAAAATTTTAAAAGCTCCCTCTTTTGTTTGTGATGCCAGCCAACACAGGGATGGATGGAGAATCTCCCTTGATAATCACAGTGTATGGCAAAGCACCATGTTATCATTAGATTGAAGGAAAAATTGCTTGGCTCATTATGATGGAACAGACTGCGTGACTCTTTACTATGGTAAAGGGTGCGTGTCTCTTTGCGGTGGTACAGACTGCGTGGGAGCTACCAGAGGAAGGTCATTCTGATTCATTTTATGGTGACTGCAGGTCATAGTTCAATTGCACCATTTGGCTTTCAATGCTGATGTTCATACATGCTCTGGTTGGCTAAACGAAGACAGAGGATTATGTTAATGGTCTGAGCCCAAAGCATCCTATTTGCTTAAAACTGCACTACTTTTGACCAGGGCCCATAGGCTTCTAGTGCACTTTATAGGGATTAAGGTGTTATTCGAAACACATACCTGGAGGATCCATGGAGAGATAATTTATGACAATCGTAAATCTACAGCAGCTCATCATTACCCTACAGAACTATTACCACCATCAGATCGTCATTACCCTACAGAACTATTCCCACCATCAGATCGTCATTACCCTACAGAACTATTATCACCATCAGATCGTCATTACCCTACAGAACTATTGCCACCATCAGATCGTCATTACCCTACAGAACTATTCACACCATCAGATCGTCATTATCCTACAGAACTATTATCACCATCAGATCGTCATTACCCTACAGAACTATTACCACCATCAGATCGTCATTACCCTACAGAACTATTCCCACCATCAGATCGTCATTACCCTACAGAACTATTATCACCATCAGATCGTCATTACCCTACAGAACTCACACCATCAGATGCCACAGAACTATTGCCACCATCAGATCGTCATTACCCTACAGAACTATTATCACCATCAGATCGTCATTACCCTACAGAACTATTCACACCATCAGATCGTCATTATCCTACAGAACTATTATCACCATCAGATCGTCATTACCCTACAGAACTATTCCCACCATCAGATCGTCATTACCCTACAGAACTATTATCACCATCAGATCGTCATTACCCTACAGAACTATTGCCACCATCAGATCGTCATTATCCTACAGAACTATTCACACCATCAGATCGTCATTACCCTACAGAACTATTATCACCATCAGATCGTCATTACCCTACAGAACTATTGCCACCATCAGATCGTCATTACCCTACAGAACTATTCACACCATCAGATACAGAACTATTCACACCATCAGATCGTCATTACCCTACAGAACTATTATTTTACCACAGAACTATTGCCACCATCAGATCGTCATTACCCTACAGAACTATTCACACCATCAGATCGTCATTACCCTACAACAATTTTACCACCTTTATTACCAAAAGCAGAATACAATTCTTATTTATTTAGTATTTTAAATATTATTTCTCGCTTATATAAAAGTTCCAAAGATATCCAAAACCGTATCGCAAGTGTGGGGCATTTGCATTTCGACAGAGCGTCAGGCAAGTCAGTTAAGAACTAATTCTTCTTTTCAATAACAGCGGGTTAACTGCCTTGTACAGGGGCAGAACGACAGATTTTTACTTTGTCAGCTCAGGGATTCGATCTTGCAACCTTCCAGTTACTAGTCCAATGCACTAACCACTAGGGTACCTGCCGCCCCTACACTCTAACCATTAAGGAACCTGCCGCTTCTACACTCTAACAACTAGGGTATCTGCCGCCCCAGGTAGCCTACTATTACCTGTTTTGAAGACTGGTTTTTGTTAGGAATTTTGCATGACTGACGTGCCCAAAGTAAACTGCCTGTTACTCAGGCCCTGAAGCTAGGATATGCATATACTTGATATTATTGGATAGAAAACACTCTGAAGTTTCTAAAACCGTCTACATAATGTCTGTGAGTATAACAGAACTGACATGGCAGTTAAAACCCAGAGGAAAAACAAATAGATAGGACCCAGATTGCAGTTCCTAGGTCTTCCACTAGATGTCAACAGTCTTTAGAAAGGGTTTCAGGCTTGTTTTTTGAAAAATTAGCAAGTAGTTGGAAGAACTACAAGGTGTCTATCATTAGAAAAGTAGTCTTGTTGGCGCATGAATGAGGTGCGTGCTCTTCATTATTTACCTTCCCTATTGGACATATTATTTTCCATCTTAAATATTATCGTTTATTTCGATATTAGAGTACCTGAGGATTAATTAGAAACATTGTTTGACTTGTTTGGACAAACTTTACCGTTAACTTATTGGATTTGTTTGTTTGCATGTTGAACGGGTGGATTACTGAGATCATTAGCGAAAACTAAACAGACTTTTTGGATATAAAGAAGGACTTCATCATACAAAACAACCATTCATTGTGTTGCTGGGACCCTTGGGATTGCAAACAGAGGAGGATCTTCAAAGGTAAGTGATTTATTTTAATCGCTATTTGTGATTTTTGTGACGCCTGTGCTGGTTGAAAAGGTATTTTGGTGTGGGGCACTGTCCTCAGATAATCGTATGGTATGCTTTCGCAGTAAAGCCTTTTTGAAATCTGACAAAGGGTTTGGATTAACAAGAAGTTAAGCTTTTAAATGATGTATGACACTTGAATTTTCATGAATGTTTAATGTTGTGATTTTGGAATTTTGAATTTCGCGCTCTGCAATTTCACCGGATGTAGTCGTAGGTGCCCCGCTAGCGGTTCACGCGCCAAAAGCGGATACCCACCAGCAGCTCATCATTACCCTACAGCACCATTATCACCATCATTACCCTACGGCAATAATACCACCATCATTACCCTATAACACTATTACCACCATCATTACCCTATAACACTATTACCACCATCATTACCCTATAACACTATTACCACCATCACTATTTTTATTTATTTTATTTATTTCACCTTTATTTAACCAGGTAAGCAAGTTGAGAACAAGTTCTCATTTACAATTGCGACCTGGCCAAGATAAAGCAAAGCAGTTCGACACATACAACGACACAGAGTTACACATGGAGTAAAACAAACATACAGTCAATAATACAGTAAAAAAAAAAAAAAAAAACAAGTCTATATACAATGTGAGCAAATTAGGTGAGAAGGGAGGTAAAGGCAAAAAAGGCCATGGTGGCAAAGTAAATACAATATAGCAAGTAAAACACTGGAATGGTAGTTTTGCAATGGAAGAATGTGCAAAGTAGAAATAAAAATAATGGGGTGCAAAGGAGCAAAATAAATAAATAAATGAAATACAGTTGGGAAAGAGGTAGTTGTTTGGGCTAAATTATAGGTGGGCTATGTACAGGTGCAGTAATCTGTAAGATGCTCTGACAGTTGGTGCTTAAAGCTAGTGAGGGAGATAAGTGTTTCCAATTTAAGAGATTTTTGTAGTTCGTTCCAGTCATTGGCAGCAGAGAACTGGAAGGAGAGGCGGCCAAAGAAAGAATTGGTTTTGGGGGTGACTAGAGAGATATACCTGCTGGAGCGTGTGCTACAGGTGGGAGATGCTATGGTGACCAGCGAGCTGAGATAAGGGGGACTTTACCTAGCAGGGTCTTGTAGATGACATGGAGCCAGTGGGTTTGGCGACGAGTATGAAGCGAGGGCCAGCCAACGAGAGCGTACAGGTCGCAATGGTGGGTAGTATATGGGGCTTTGGTGACAAAACGGATAGCACTGTGATAGACTGCATCCAATTTGTTGAGTAGGGTATTGGAGGCTATTTTGTAAATGACATCGCCAAAGTCGAGGATTGGTAGGATGGTCAATTTTACAAGGGTATGTTTGGCAGCATGAGTGAAGGATGCTTTGTTGCGAAATAGGAAGCCAATTCTAGATTTAACTTTGGATTGGAGATGTTTGATATGGGTCTGGAAGGAGAGTTTACAGTCTAACCAGACACCTAAGTATTTGTAGTTGTCCACGTATTCTAAGTCAGAGCCGTCCAGAGTAGTGATGTTGGACAGGCGGGTAGGTGCAGGTAGCGATCGGTTGAAGAGCATGCATTTAGTTTTACTTGTATTTAAGAGCAATTGGAGGCCACGGAAGGAGAGTTGTATGGCATTGAAGCTTGCCTGGAGGGTTGTTAACACAGTGTCCAAAGAAGGGCCGGAAGTATACAGAATGGTGTCGTCTGCGTAGAGGTGGATCAGAGACTCACCAGCAGCAAGAGCGACCTCATTGATGTATACAGAGAAGAGAGTCGGTCCAAGAATTGAACCCTGTGGCACCCCCATAGAGACTGCCAGAGGTCCGGACAGCAGACCCTCCGATTTGACACACTGAACTCTATCAGAGAAGTAGTTGGTGAACCAGGCGAGGCAATCATTTGAGAAACCAAGGCTGTCGAGTCTGCCGATGAGGATGTGGTGGTTGACAGAGTCGAAAGCCTTGGCCAGATCAATGAATACGGCTGCACAGTAATGTTTCCTATCGATGGCGGTTAAGATATTGTTTAGGACCTTGAGCGTGGCTGAGGTGCACCCATGACCAGCTCTGAAACCAGATTGCATAGCAGAGAAGGTATGGTGAGATTCGAAATGGTCGGTAATCTGTTTGTTGACTTGGCTTTCGAAGACCTTAGAAAGGCATGGTAGGATAGATATAGGTCTGTAGCAGTTTGGGTCAAGAGTGTCCCCCCCTTTGGCAATATTACCACCATCACTATCCTACGGCAATATTACCACCATCATTACCCTACAGCACTATTACCACCATCATTACCCTACAGCAATATTACCACCATCATTACCCTACAGCACTATTACCACCATCATTACCCTATAACACTATTACCACCATCATTACCCTATAACACTATTACCACCATCATTACCCTACAACAATATTACCACCATCATTACCCTATAACACTATTACCACCATCATTACCTTATAACACTATTACCACCATCATTATCTTACAACACTATTACCACCATCATTACCCTACAACACTATTACCACCATCATTACCCTATAACAATATTACCACCATCATTACCCTATAACACTATTACCACCATCATTACCTTATAACACTATTACCACCATCATTATCTTACAACACTATTACCTATAACCATCATTACCCTATTACAACACTATTACCACCATCATTACCCTACAACACTATTACCACCATCATTACCCTATAACACTATTACCACCATCATTACCCTACGGCAATATTACCACCATCATTTCCCTACTGCGATATTACCACCATCATTACTCTACAACAATATTACCACCATCATTACCCTATAACACTATTACCACCATCATTACCCTATAACACTATTACCACCATCATTTCCCTATAACACTATTACCACCATCATTACTCTACAACAATATTACCACCATCATTACCCTATAACACTATTACCACCATCATTACCCTATAACACTATTACCACCATCACCCTACAACCTATAACACTATTACCTATAACACTATCATTACTCTATAACACTATTACCACCATCATTACCCTACAACAATATTACCACCATCATTACCCTATAACAATATTACCACCATCATTACCCTACAACAATATTACCACCATCATTCCCCTACATCACTATTAGCACCAGCAGATCTATTAGAATGTAGTCATTACTGGTACTAATTAATAACGTGGTCTAATGGGCATGCAGCCTGCTGCTCAGTGCTCAACCCAAATCCCATGAGACCTAGTGACAACTCATTTGTTTTTCCATATCTTTTCATAATCATATTTTGCAGCTATGTTTTGCTATTTGCATTACAACCTTTTCAAATAATACAATAATTAGAATAAGCTAATTAAAATTATCTTAAATGAAGTAATAATCATTCCATCTCACATAATCTTTCTATATAATACTATAATTAAGCACGCGCCTGATGACGAAACTCCAGAGAAGGGATTTCATATTGTATTGTGTGTTTTGGTGCAGCGCTGCAAATGTCATTATTTTCAAAGCAATCAGGAAGCTTGTTCTCTTTCTGCCTCAGCACCTCTGCTTTGGGTTATGAGGCGGCAGGTAGCCTAGTGGTTGGAGCGTTGGGCCAGTAATGGAAAGGTTGCTGGATCGAATCCCTGAACTGATAAGGTACACATCTGTCGTTCTGCCTCTGAACAAGGCAGTTAACCCACTGTTCCCCGGTAGGCTGTCATTGTAACTAAGAATTTGTTCTTAACTGACTTGCATAGTTAAAAAATTAAAAATATGAACCATCCCTTGGAGAGGACCAATGTATCTGGTGCAGGCAGGCAGGCAGCCTGTCTGTGAATCCCAGTTTAGACTTCACATGGTATACAAGGCGATATTGACTACTTCTGCTTCACCAGAGCTGGGGAGATTGACATTTAATGATCAAAGCAGAAAGGAACAAAGAAACTCAATAAGAATCACTCGGAACACAATGCATTTCAGGAATCTAAGACACAACGTTACATCATCCCTGTTGACGTCATTACCATTATCATCAAATCAACGTAAATTACAACACTTTCAAATCTGTATCAAACTTTGATATAGGACACCATTACAGCTGTACTGATATCTAATACAGTTCCTTAACTCAACAACAAATTGAACAGAAAGGTTTTTCTGTCACTGAGGTCAGTCCCACACCTAAATCAACCTCTGTTTTCTGACAGTGATTGGTGCTGACCTCACAACAACACAAGGATTTTGAAATACGCGATCTTGATGTCTTTGATGAAACCAGACTGTTCCTCCCATGCTTTTGTGTCTGAAATGGCACCCTATTCCCTATATAGTGCTTTTCTTTTCATCAGGGCCCACAGTAGTGCACTAAGGATTAGGGTGTCAACCTATGGTTGAATTCATAACTGTGTGGTGGAAACCTGCTTTTCATGTCTTATGTCCTAGCTCTGATTGGGCAATGATCAGAGAACTAGGGGCAGGAAGTATGAGATGTACAGTCTACTGTTTCTACATTTCCAACTGGCAATAGTTGAGTAAGTAGCCCCTGTCCCACGGCAGAACAGCTCATAGGGCAGGAACCTATCTCCTGTTTCTGTACCATGAGGCAGCTTGATGTACAAGTACACTGCCTGGACAGGACGCTAGTCTAGAAGCTGACAATATATCTGTTTACCGTTGGCCCATGTACTAGGAGGGGAAGGATTCCAGTCTCTTTACTGTTGTCCCATAAACTAGTGTAGGAGGGGAAGGATTCCAGTCTCTTTACTGTTGTCCCATAAACTAGTGTAGGAGGGGAAGGATTCCAGTCTCTTTACTGTTGTCCCATATACTAATGTAGGAGGGGAAGGATTCCAGTCTCTTTACTGTTGTCCCATAAACTAATGTAGGAGGGGAAGGATTCCAGTCTCTTTACTGTTGTCCCATAAACTAGTGTAGGAGGGGAAGGATTCCAGTCTCTTTACTGTTGTTTACTAGTTGATTCAGTCTCTTTACTGTTGTCCCATAAACTAGTGTAGGAGGGGAAGGATTCCAGTCTCTTTACTGTTGTCCCATATACTAATGTAAGAGGGGAAGGATTCCAGTCTCTTTACTGTTGTCCCATAAACTAGTGTAGGAGGGGAAGGATTCCAGTCTCTTTACTGTTGTCCCATAAACTAGTGTAGGAGGGGAAGGATTCCAGTCTCTTTACTGTTGTCCCATAAACTAGTGTAGGAGGGGAAGGATTCCAGTCTCTTTACTGTTGTCCCATAAACTAGTGTAGGAGGGGAAGGATTCCAGTCTCTTTACTGTTGTCCCATAAACTAGTGTAGGAGGGGAAGGATTCCAGTCTCTTTACTGTTGTCCCATAAACTAGTGTAGGAGGGAAGGATTCCAGTCTCTTTACTGTTGTCCCATAAACTAGTGTAGGAGGGGAAGGATTCCAGTCTCTTTACTGTTGTCCCATAAACTAGTGTAGGAGGGGAAGGATTCCAGTCTCTTTACTGTTGTCCCATAAACTAGTGTAGGAGGGGAAGGATTCCAGTCTCTTTACTGTTGTCCCATAAACTAGGAGGGAAGATTGTCTCTTTACTGTTGTCCCATAAACTAGTGGGAAGGATTCCAGTCTCTTTACTGTTGTCCCATAAACTAGTGTAGGAGGGGAAGGATTCCAGTCTCTTTACTGTTGTCCCATAAACTAGTGTAGGAGGGGAAGGATTCCAGTCTCTTTACTGTTGTCCCATATACTAGTGTAGGAGGGGAAGGATTCTAATCTCAGAATAAAGTAAAAGTAAATATTACAATAAAAAGTTCAGAAATTAACTAAATAATTAGTTGGACATCTACATAAATATGATATACATGTAGGTAACTGACAAAATAATGGAAACTCTTGAGTAAATGAGGGATACAAAGTATATTGGAAGCAGGTGCTTCAACACAGGTGGGCATCCTGAGTTAATTAAGCAATTAACATGCTTAGGGTCATCTACAAAAATGCTGGACAGGCCATTATTTTGGCCATCATGGCTATTCCCCCATAGCATAACACTTTCCCCATTCAAGGGGCACAAGTGGTCACTGAAGGAATTGATGAGCAGGAAAAGGATGTAAGCCACATGCCATGACCGTCTCAGTCAACAGATCTCAACATAATTGAACACTTAAGGAAGATTCTGGAGTGGCGCCTGAGACAGCGTTTTCCACCACCAACAACAAAACATCAAATAACGGAATTCCTCATGAAGAATGATGTCACATCCCTCCAATAGAGTTCCAGACACTAGTAGAATCCATGCCGAGGTGCATTGAAGCTGTTCTGGCTCGTGGTGACCCAACACCCTATTAAGGCACTTTATGTTGGGGTTTCCTTTATTTTTACAGTTATCTGCATTATAATCTTAGTCTGAGAACACTTCCATCAACTTTCAAAAGTTTTATTTTCAAAATTATCTGTTTCAGAGAGCTCTATTTGTTGACAGTTGCCCAATAATGCCAATGTAACACATTGGCTGAAGAAATATCACAAAATAAGTGCAGTGATACAATAGCCTGACATATCCTTGGGAATACTGGTGAACGAATGTGGACAGTTGTTGTTCCACAGGTATATAGAGCATAGGGGGGAAATAGATTCAGCTGAAATAAATTTAATCTGTAGAGTATGACTTTCTCTATCACAGTCTCAATGCTCTCACATTTATGTTGGTCTGTTTTGGCTTTGAAATTGTAATAATATATAAATATAATGAGTATATATATAAAGATATGCAGTATATATTACTCTTTGAGCCAATATAGCCAGTGGAGAAACACATCTGGGAAATCATGGCATGTCTAATGTTATGTCCATCTAATGTTATGTCCATCTAATGTTATGTCCATCTAATGTTATTTCCATCTAATGTTATGTCCATCTAATGTTATGTCCATCTAATGTTATGTCCATCTAATGTTATGTCCATCTAATGTTATTTCCATCTAATGTTATTTCCATCTAATGTTATGTCCATCTAATGTTATGTCCATCTAAAGTTATGTGTCCAGTTATTTCCATCAAATGTTATTTCCATCTAAAGTTATGTCCATCTAATGTTATTTCCATCTAATGTTATTTCCATATAATGTTATGTCCATCTAATGTTATTTCCATCTAATGTTATTTCCATCTAATGTTATGTCCATCTAAAGTTATGTGTCCAGTTATGTCCATCTAATGTTATTTCCATCTAATGTTATGTCCATCTAATGTTATTTCCATCTAATGTTATTTCCATCTAATGTTATTTCCATCTAATGTTATTTCCATCTAATGTTATTTCCATCTAATGTTATTTCCATATAATGTTATGTCCATCCTATGGTTTTTCCATGGTATGTCTCCTTTGTTTAAAAAAGGTTGCTGAACATTATTGCTGAACAGTTGTTGAACATTATAAAAACAAGATAGATTGTGCTGTATGTTCGAGTCAGGTTCAAAGTATTATGGGAGACTGGATGCATTTGAAAAGGCTACATATTCACTATGTGCCCAACTTTTGACCAGTAATTCACTATACAGGAAAAAGGATACCATTTGGGAGGCACACGTGTTGAAATACAACACCATCACTCCCTCTGTGTTTTTCGGTTCAGACAGTTCGTTCACCCTCTAGCTTCAACTGGGTCCATCATTTCATTAGACAGCCCTCTCTGTTTACTTGCAGTTTTTTAAATTAAAAGTCACAATCTGGCTGCCAAGCAATTGCCAGTGTAGTGTGTCTCTGCCTCGTGGCAATAAGGTCCTCGACTGAATATTTTAAGTCAAGATGCAACCCCTCCTCTTCCCGGTCGGTGATTCTGTGTGATTAAATGAAAATCTACTGCCAATATCACTTTGGAATAAATAAACTGCAGTCAGAACTTGTTGAAACAAAACACATAGGGTCAGGGTCCCAAATGTTCGTTAAAGTGAATTACGTTTGATTGAGGCCCATAGGGCTCTGGTCAAAAGTAGTGCACTATATAGGGAATAGGGTAAGACTTGGGGTACACTTAGCAGCTTCTTCAGACAAGGAAAAACAATGCAGTGAAAAAGCCAAGTCTCAAGGGGGCAATAGTGTTTCCTGATCAACAGTCATATGGCTTGTGGTCTGAGGTAGACTAGGATATTAGCTTCTGGGGAGAAGGCTTGCCAATACAAATATTTGTTCAATCTTCACACAAAATTATAGTATTTCCTGTGTTTTGTATTATATTGCACAACAGATGATGAAAACTGTGAAGAAATTTGATCAGTTTCATTTCCTGATAGTTGCTGGCTGAAAATACAATCTACACAGGACATTGTAATCAGCATAGGTTTTGCATGGGTGGAGTTTTGGCTTTCCTGGTGACATCACCAAGAGGTATACATTAATACAGGCCAAGAACAAAGAGAGTTCCAAACCTTTCTGACAACAGCAGCTAGTTTTCAGATTATATATCCCTCCCTCTCGCAATTCAGACCTCTCCCAGAAAGTCTAAGCTGTCACGTTCTGAACTTAGTTTTTTTGTTTTGTCTTTGTTTTAGTATGGTCAGGGCGTGAGTTGGGTGGGCAGTCTATGTTCGTTTTTCTAGGTTGTGTTTATGTGTTTGGCCTGGAATTGTTCTCAATCAGAGGCAGATGTCGTTCGTTGTCTTTGATTGAGAATCATACTTAGGTAGCCTTTTCCCACCTGTGTTTTGTGGGTGATTGTTTCCTGTTTTGTTGTGTCTGTCACCTTACAGAACTGTTTCGTTTCGTTCTCCTTTGTTATTTTATTTAGTGTTCTCTGTTGAATAAATGTAATTATGAACACTTACCACGCTGCGTCCTCATCTCATTCCAACGACGAGCGTTACATAAGCACAATTATTGCTTGATAAAACATTTAGCTAAAAAGCTGTTTTTGTGGCTTTTTTTACTATTTCAATCACAGTACAGTACAAGGTACTTCATTGTTACCCAGACATTATTTGATATTGAGATTAAAACAGATGCATTGTTTGTTTTTTTTCCATTCATTCACTATTTACATATATTAATGAATTCAATTAATGCCTGTGTCACGTTCTGACCATAGTTCTTTTGTGTTTTCTTTGTTTTGGTGTTGGTCAGGACGTGAGCTGAGTGGGCATTCCATGTTGTGTGTCTAGTTTTCCCGTTTCTATGTTTGGCCTGATATGGTTCTCAATCAGAGGCAGGTGTTAGTCATTGTCTCTGATTGGGAACCATATTTAGGTAGCCTGTTTTGTGTTGGGTTTTGTGGGTGGTTGTCTTCTGTCTTCGTTTGTCTGCACCAGACAGAACTGGTTTGCCCCCCCCCACCCCCTCCCACATTTGTTGTTTTTGTATCTTGTAGTGTTCAAGTTTATCGTCTTTATTAAACATGATGAACACTAACCACGCTGCGCTTTGGTCCTCTCCTTCGTCCACAGAAGAAAGCCGTTACAGCCTGCTTCAAATTAGCAAAGTGCATCCTTAGATGCTTTTTTTTAACCCTCCCTCATTACTTTATAGACAGAAGATCACCGCTAAATGTAGAATCACGTGGTTTATCTGTTTCTGTGTGTCCACTGATAACTTCAGAACAAAGTTGACTACAAATTCAAAGTCGCCAATATCTTTGCAACTGATACAAACAAGCGACAAATACTTTTCAAATGAAAACCGAGATGAATACATAAAAATATAAACATTAGGCTATAGGCCTATTTCAATCATATTGAAATATATTTCATGTTCAATCTATTGAGTTGTATGTTGCTACTAGTAGGCTACTGTCTGTAATTTGTCTCAATATACAACGCAACATGTAAAGTGTTGGTCCCATATTTCATGAGCTGAAATAATAGATCACATACATTTTCCATATGCACAAAAAGGTTGTTTCTCTAAAATTGTTTTCACAAATGTGTTAACATCTCTGTTAGTGAGCATTTATCCTTTGCCAATATAATCAATCCACCAGTGTGGTATCTATATGGACCTTCAGATATTTGGCTTAGCACTGGACCAGATCTATTTCAGCTGACGTTTCTGAGTGACAGTGAGGGCTTTGCATACGCGCTTTGTTTGAGGTTTTTGGGGGACTGAAAATGAAATGCCCGGAACTTAAACCAATGTTAATAACCGGTTCCCCCGTGCTTTTAAAATAGCGGATCTGTTCCAGAACAGTATTATTTCCCGGCTCTGTTAATCCCAAAAATGTGTTATTTTCAGTTTTTTGGTTTTGTTCCCTGAACCGGTTCCAACTGGCAGCTTCAGGAAATAGTAACCGCAAAACACCCGACAACAACAGTGAAGAAGCGACTCCGGGATGTTTTACTTATTCATTTTACCGTTTTATTGTTGACATTGAGAATGGTGTTTTGAGGTTACTATTGAAGGAAGCTGCCAGTTGAGGACTTGTGAGGCGTCTGTTTCCTAAACTAGAAACTCTAATGTAATTGTCTTCTTGCTCAGTTGTGCACCGTGGCCTCCCACTCCTCTTTCTATTCTGGTTAGAGTCAGTTTGCGCTGTTCTGTGAAGGGAGTAGTACACAGCGTTGTACTAGATCTTCAGTTTCTTGGCAATTTCTCGCATGGAATAGCCTTTATTTCTCAGAACAATAATAGACTGATGAGTTTCAGAAGAAATGTCTTTGTTTCTGGCCATTTTGAGCCTGTAATCGAATCCACAAATGCTGATGCTCCAGATACTCAACTAGTCTAAAGAAGGCCAGTTGTATTGCTTCTTTAATCAGAACAACAGTTTTCAGCTGTGCTAACATAATTGCAAAATGGCTTTCTAATGATAAATTAGCCTTTTAAAATGATAAACTTGGATTAGCTAACACAACATGCCATTGTAATGCAGGAGTGATGGTTGCTGATAATGGGCCTCTGTGCGCCTATGTAGATATTAATTTACAACATTAACATCGTCTACACTGTATTTCGGATCCATTTTACGTTATTTTAAAGGACAAAAAATATGCTTTTCTTTCAAAAACAAGGACATTTCTAAGTGACCGTAAACTTTTGAACAGCATGTTTG
Source organism: Oncorhynchus nerka (assembly GCF_034236695.1). Lineage (NCBI taxonomy): Eukaryota > Metazoa > Chordata > Actinopteri > Salmoniformes > Salmonidae > Oncorhynchus > Oncorhynchus nerka. The sequence continues at coordinate 85,288,024 of NC_088401.1, read as the reverse complement.
AAATGGACTGCATCGCAAACAGCTGATGTAGGCCTACTAAATTCAAAGTTGTGTGATATGTAACACTTCAATCATCTTTAATCACATATATTAATCATCCAACTACTTACATTGTACTGTTTTGTTTATCTTCTCCAGTATCTATTGAAGAACGGGCTGAAGAACATTCAGTGCGTACCCACTCCCTCTCGGATGCCCACTCACATCTTCAGTTCTCTGTTTGCGTGGAAAAGTATCCATGGTAACAAGTGTTCTGCTTCGCTACTCCTGAATCCAATGCCTCAAGTTATAGCTGAAGTACAGTTTCAAAGAAAACTGTGGTTTGTTTAATTTAATGCAGTTGTATTTTTTTTTTTAAATTATTGATCTCCATCTGTCTTTGACTATCTTGGACAACTTGTCTTCCTGCGTGTTAAGTTTTAAGGTACCACTTTATTTGACAGGGTCAGTATGACATGGACATGACAGAGTCATAAACTCGACGTAAGATTTGTCATACCCCTCATGTCAAATTACACATTGATATTAGGATAGCTGCTGTCGTTCTCTTTCCAGGGGCTCAGACTTGCTGTCGTATATAAGTTACAGAGTATTGAGAACAAGCGAGGGATGATCTCGCTAAACAAGGACATTTTCTTTCACTTATTTTTGAATATGACTCATAATTATGTCTGAAGACATTTGTTCTATGCTTCTTTCTATCAGAAATGTGTTTTCGTTATTTTTTTTAACCTTTATTTAACGAGGCAAGTCAGTTAGTTAAGAACAAATTGTTATTTATAATGACGGCCTACCCTGGCCAAACCCTAACCCAGACGACGCTGGGCCAATTGTGCATTACCCTATGCGACTCCCAATCATGGCCGGTTGTGATACAGCCTGGAATCAATCCAGGGTCTGTAGTGACGCCTCTAGCACTGAGAATGCAGTGCCTTCGACCGCTGCACCACTCGGGAGCCCATTAACAATTACACATACAAGTAAGGGCATTTATCGTTGTCAGTGTTCCTTTCTGCAAAGTCAGATTCACATTTAGGGCTTATAAGAGCATTGGATTTGTATTGTTCTGTTGTAAACATGCTGTATTATGTTATTTAGTTGAAATAACATTCATTTGAAAATAACATTTCCTGTCTCCTTATGCAGGTCCATGGTCAATGTGTTCAGCTCATGAAACTAGGAGAGATGGTTCAAATATCATTCATTTGAAAATAACATTTCCTGTCTCCTTATGCAGGTCCATGGTCAATGTGTTCAGTTCATGAAATTAGGAGAGATGGTTCAAATATCATTCATTTGAAAATAACATTTCCTGTCTCCTTATGCAGGTCCATGGTCAATGTGTTCAGTTCATGAAATTAGGAGAGATGGTTCAAATATCATTCATTTGAAAATAACATTTCCTGTCTCCTTATGCAGGTCCATGGTCAATGTGTTCAGTTCATGAAATTAGGAGAGATGGTTCAAATATCATTCATTTGAAAATAACATTTCCTGTCTCCTTATGCAGGTCCATGGTCAATGTGTTCAGTTCATGAAATTAGGAGAGATGGTTCAAATATCATTCATTTGAAAATAACATTTCCTGTCTCCTTATGCAGGTCCATGGTCAATGTGTTCAGTTCATGAAATTAGGAGAGATGGTTCAAATATCATTCATTTGAAAATAACATTTCCTGTCTCCTTATGCAGGTCCATGGTCAATGTGTTCAGCTCAACTAGGACAGATGGTTCAAATATCAAGAAATACCAATGGATTCCATCTGAAATGTCAAATTATAGTTATGGCACCTCAAGTGTATAGTGAATGTATAGTGATGAATGAAGTTGCTAAGGTCTTTTGAACTATTTTTTAAAAAAATGGATAAATACTGTGCAATACTGGGTTAACCCCAGCAGTGTACCAACATAGCTTTCTACCTCTATATCAAATAAAAATAAAATCACAGATTTGTTTGGTCACATGCGTCGAATACAACAGGTGTTTCACCTTACAGTGAAATGCTGAATACAACAGGTGTAGGTAGACCTTACAGTGAAATGCTGAATACAACAGGTGTTTCACCTTACAGTGAAATGCTGAATACAACAGGTGTAGGTAGACCTTACAGTGAAATGCTGAATACAACAGGTGTAGGTAGACCTTACAGTGAAATGCTGAATACAACAGGTGTAGGTAGACCTTACAGTGAAATGCTGAATACAACAGGTGTAGTAGACCTTACAGTGAAATGCTGAATACAACAGGTGTAGTAGACCTTACAGTGAAATGCTGAATACAACAGGTGTAGGTATACCTTACAGAGAAAAGCTGAATACAACAGGTGTAGGTAGACCTTACAGTGAAATGCTGAATACAACAGGTGTAGTAGACCTTACAGTGAAATGCTGAATACAACAGGTGTAGTAGACCTTACAGTGAAATGCTGAATACAACAGGTGTAGGTAGACCTTACAGTGAAATGCTGAATACAACAGGTGTAGGTAGACCTTACAGTGAAATGCTGAATACAACAGGTGTAGGTAGACCTTACAGTGAAATGCTGAATACAACAGGTGTAGGTAGACCTTACAGTGAAATGCTGAATACAACAGGTGTAGTAGACCTTACAGTGAAATGCTGAATACAACAGGTGTAGGTAGACCTTACAGTGAAATGCTGAATACAACAGGTGTAGGTAGACCTTACAGTGAAATGCTGAATACAACAGGTGTAGGTAGACCTTACAGTGAAATGCTGAATACAACAGGTGTAGTAGACCTTACAGTGAAATGCTGAATACAACAGTGAAATGCTGAATACAACAGGTGTAGGTAGACCTTACAGTGAAATGCTGAATACAACAGGTGTAGTAGACCTTACAGTGAAATGCTGAATACAACAGGTGTAGTAGACCTTACAGTGAAATGCTGAATACAACAGGTGTAGGTAGACCTTACAGTGAAATGCTGAATACAACAGGTGTAGGTAGACCTTACAGTGAAATGCTGAATACAACAGGTGTGTAGACCTTACAGTGAAAGACAACAGGTGTAGGTAGACCTTACAGTGAAATGCTGAATACAACAGGTGTAGGTAGACCTTACAGTGAAATGCTGAATACAACAGGTGTAGTAGACCTTACAGTGAAATGCTGAATACAACAGGTGTAGGTAGACCTTACAGTGAAATGCTGAATACAACAGGTGTAGGTAGACCTTACAGTGAAATGCTGAATACAACAGGTGTAGGTAGACCTTACAGTGAAATGCTGAATACAACAGGTGTAGTAGACCTTACAGTGAAATGCTGAATACAACAGGTGTAGGTAGACCTTACAGTGAAATGCTGAATACAACAGGTGTAGTAGACCTTACAGTGAAATGCTGAATACAACAGGTGTAGGTAGACCTTACAGTGAAATGCTGAATACAACAGGTGTAGGTAGACCTTACAGTGAAATGCTTACTTACGAGCCCTTAACCAACCTAAATACCTAAAAAAAAAAAAAAAAAGTAACAAATAATTAAAGAGCAGCAGTAAAATAACAATAGCGAGGCTATATACAGGGGGTACCGGTACAGAGTCAATGTGGAGGCTATATACAGGGGGTACAGTTACAGAGTCAATGTGGAGGCTATATACAGGGGGTACCGGTACAGAGTCAATGTATAGGCTATATACAGGGGGTACCGGTACAGAGTCAATGTGGAGGCTATATACAGGGGGTACAGTTACAGAGTCAATGTGGAGGCTATATACAGGGGGTACCGTTACAGTGTCAATGTGGAGGCTATATACAGGGGGTACCGGTACAGAGTCAATGTGGAGGCTATATACAGGGGGTACCGGTATAGAGTCAATGTGGAGGCTATATACAGGGGTACCGGTACAGAGTCAATGTGGAGGCTATATACAGGGGTACAGTTACAGAGTCAATGTGGAGGCTATATACAGGGGGTACCGTTACAGTGTCAATGTGGAGGCTATATACAGGGGTACCGGTACAGAGTCAATGTGGAGGCTATATACAGGGGGTACCGGTACAGAGTCAATGTGGAGGCTATATACAGGGGGTACAGTTACAGAGTCAATGTGGAGGCTATATACAGGGGTACCGTTACAGTGTCAATGTGGAGGCTATATACAGGGGGTACCGGTACAGAGTCAATGTGGAGGCTATATACAGGGGGTACCGGTATAGAGTCAATGTGGAGGCTATATACAGGGGGTACCGGTACAGAGTCAATGTGGAGACTATATACAGGGGTACCGGTACAGAGTCAATGTGGAGGCTATATACAGGGGTACCGGTACAGAGTCAATGTGGAGGCTATATACAGGGGGTACCGGTACAGAGTCAATGTGGAGGCTATATACAGGGGTACCGGTACAGAGTCAATGTGGAGACTATATACAGGGGTACCGGTACAGAGTCAATGTGGAGGTTATATACAGGGGGTACCGGTACAGAGTCAATGTGGAGGCTATATACAGGGGGTACCGGTACAGAGTCAATGTGGAGGCTATATACAGGGGGTACCGGTACAGAGTCAATGTGGAGGCTATATACAGGGGGTACAGTTACAGAGTCAATGTGGAGGCTATATACAGGGGGTACCGTTACAGTGTCAATGTGGAGGCTATATACAGGGGGTACCGGTACAGAGTCAATGTGGAGGCTATATACAGGGGGTACCGGTACAGAGTCAATGTGGAGGCTATATACAGGGGGTACAGTTACAGAGTCAATGTGGAGGCTATATACAGGGGGTACCGTTACAGAGTCAATGTGGAGGCTATATACAGGGGGTACCGGTACAGAGTCAATGTGGAGGCTATATACAGGGGGTACCGGTACAGAGTCAATGTGGAGGCTATATACAGGGGGTACCGGTACAGAGTCAATGTGGAGATATATACAGGGGGTACCGGTACAGAGTCAATGTGGAGGCTATATACAGGGGGTACCGGTACAGAGTCAATGTGGAGGCTATATACAGGGGTACCGGTACAGAGTCAATGTGGAGGCTATATACAGGGGGTACCGGTACAGAGTCAATGTGGAGACTATATACAGGGGGTACCGGTACAGAGTCAATGTGGAGGTTATATACAGGGGGTACCGGTACAGAGTCAATGTGGAGGCTATATACAGGGGGTACAGTTACAGAGTCAATGTGGAGGCTATATACAGGGGGTACCGTACAGTGTCAATGTGGAGGCTATATACAGGGGTACCGGTACAGAGTCAATGTGGAGGCTATATACAGGGGTACCGGTATAGAGTCAATGTGGAGGCTATATACAGGGGTACCGGTACAGAGTCAATGTGGAGACTATATACAGGGGGTACCGGTACAGAGTCAATGTGGAGGCTATATACAGGGGGTACCGGTACAGAGTCAATGTGGAGGCTATATACAGGGGGTACCGGTACAGAGTCAATGTGGAGGCTATATACAGGGGTACCGGTACAGAGTCAATGTGGAGACTATATACAGGGGTACCGGTACAGAGTCAATGTGGAGGTTATATACAGGGGGTACCGGTACAGAGTCAATGTGGAGGCTATATACAGGGGGTACCGTACAGAGTCAATGTGGAGGCTATATACAGGGGGTACCGGTACAGAGTCAATGTGGAGGCTATATACAGGGGTACCGGTACAGAGTCAATGTGGAGGTTATATACAGGGGGTACCGGTACAGAGTCAATGTGGAGACTATATACAGGGGGTACCGGTACAGAGTCAATGTGGAGGCTATATACAGGGGGGTACCGGTACAGAGTCAATGTGGAGGCTATATACAGGGGTACGGTACAGAGTCAATGTGGAGGCTATATACAGGGGGTACCGGTACAGAGTCAATGTGGAGGCTATATACAGGGGGTACCGGTACAGAGTCAATGTGGAGGCTATATACAGGGGTACCGGTACAGAGTCAATGTGGAGGCTATATACAGGGGGTACCGTTACAGAGTCAATGTGGAGGCTATATACAGGGGGTACCGGTACAGAGTCAATGTGGAGGCTATATACAGGGGGTACCGGTACAGAGTCAATGTGGAGACTATATACAGGGGGTACCGGTACAGAGTCAATGTGGAGGCTATATACAGGGGTACCGGTACAGAGTCAATGTGGAGGCTATATACAGGGGGTACCGGTACAGAGTCAATGTGGAGGCTATATACAGGGTACAGTACAGAGTCAATGTGGAGGCTATATACAGGGGGTACCGGTACAGTGTCAATGTGGAGGCTATATACAGGGGGTACCGGTACAGAGTCAATGTGGAGGCTATATACAGGGGTACCGGTACAGAGTCAATGTGGAGGCTATATACAGGGGTACGGTACAGAGTCAATGTGGAGACTATATACAGGGGGTACCGGTACAGAGTCAATGTGGAGGCTATATACAGGGGGTACCGGTACAGAGTCAATGTGGAGGCTATATACAGGGGGTACAGTTACAGAGTCAATGTGGAGGCTATATACAGGGGGTACCGTTACAGTGTCAATGTGGAGGCTATATACAGGGGGTACCGGTACAGAGTCAATGTGGAGGCTATATACAGGGGGTACCGGTACAGAGTCAATGTGGAGGCTATATACAGGGGGTACCGGTACAGAGTCAATGTGGAGGCTATATACAGGGGTACCGGTACAGAGTCAATGTGGAGGCTATATACAGGGGGTACAGTTACAGAGTCAATGTGGAGGCTATATACAGGGGGTACCGTTACAGTGTCAATGTGGAGGCTATATACAGGGGGTACCGGTACAGAGTCAATGTGGAGGCTATATACAGGGGGTACCGGTACAGAGTCAATGTGGAGGCTATATACAGGGGGTACAGTTACAGAGTCAATGTGGAGGCTATATACAGGGGGTACCGTTACAGTGTCAATGTGGAGGCTATATACAGGGGGTACCGGTACAGAGTCAATGTGGAGGCTATATACAGGGGTACCGGTATAGAGTCAATGTGGAGGCTATATACAGGGGGTACCGGTACAGAGTCAATGTGGAGACTATATACAGGGGGTACCGGTACAGAGTCAATGTGGAGGCTATATACAGGGGGTACCGGTACAGAGTCAATGTGGAGGCTATATACAGGGGGTACCGGTACAGAGTCAATGTGGAGGCTATATACAGGGGGTACCGGTACAGAGTCAATGTGGAGACTATATACAGGGGGTACCGGTACAGAGTCAATGTGGAGGTTATATACAGGGGGTACCGGTACAGAGTCAATGTGGAGGCTATATACAGGGGTACCGGTACAGAGTCAATGTGGAGGCTATATACAGGGGGTACAGTTACAGAGTCAATGTGGAGGCTATATACAGGGGTACCGGTACAGAGTCAATGTGGAGGCTATATACAGGGGGTACAGTTACAGAGTCAATGTGGAGGCTATATACAGGGGGTACCGGTACAGAGTCAATGTGGAGGGTTATATACAGGGGGTACCGGTACAGAGTCAATGTGGAGGCTATATACAGGGGTACCGGTACAGAGTCAATGTGGAGGCTATATACAGGGGTACAGTTACAGAGTCAATGTGGAGGCTATATACAGGGGGTACCGTTACAGTGTCAATGTGGAGGCTATATACAGGGGGTACCGGTACAGAGTCAATGTGGAGGCTATATACAGGGGGTACCGGTACAGAGTCAATGTGGAGGCTATATACAGGGGGTACAGTTACAGAGTCAATGTGGAGGCTATATACAGGGGGTACCGTTACAGTGTCAATGTGGAGGCTATATACAGGGGGTACCGGTACAGAGTCAATGTGGAGGCTATATACAGGGGGTACCGGTATAGAGTCAATGTGGAGGCTATATACAGGGGGTACCGGTACAGAGTCAATGTGGAGACTATATACAGGGGGTACCGGTACAGAGTCAATGTGGAGGCTATATACAGGGGGTACCGGTACAGAGTCAATGTGGAGGCTATATACAGGGGGTACCGGTACAGAGTCAATGTGGAGGCTATATACAGGGGGTACCGGTACAGAGTCAATGTGGAGACTATATACAGGGGGTACCGGTACAGAGTCAATGTGGAGGTTATATACAGGGGTACCGGTACAGAGTCAATGTGGAGGCTATATACAGGGGGTACCGGTACAGAGTCAATGTGGAGGCTATATACAGGGGGTACAGTTACAGAGTCAATGTGGAGGCTATATACAGGGGGTACCGTTACAGTGTCAATGTGGAGGCTATATACAGGGGGTACCGTTACAGTGTCAATGTGGAGGCTATATACAGGGGTACCGGTACAGAGTCAATGTGGAGGCTATATACAGGGGGTACCGGTACAGAGTCAATGTGGAGGCTATATACAGGGGTACCGTTACAGTGTCAATGTGGAGGCTATATACAGGGGGTACCGGTACAGAGTCAATGTGGAGGCTATATACAGGGGGTACCGGTACAGAGTCAATGTGGAGGCTATATACAGGGGTACAGTTACAGAGTCAATGTGGAGGCTATATACAGGGGGTACCGTTACAGTGTCAATGTGGAGGCTATATACAGGGGGTACCGGTACAGAGTCAATGTGGAGGCTATATACAGGGGTACCGGTACAGAGTCAATGTGGAGGCTATATACAGGGGGTACCGGTACAGAGTCAATGTGGAGACTATATACAGGGGGTACCGGTACAGAGTCAATGTGGAGGCTATATACAGGGGGTACCGGTACAGAGTCAATGTGGAGGCTATATACAGGGGGTACCGGTACAGAGTCAATGTGGAGGCTATATACAGGGGGTACCGGTACAGAGTCAATGTGGAGACTATATACAGGGGGTACCGGTACAGAGTCAATGTGGAGGTTATATACAGGGGTAGTGGTACAGAGTCAATGTGGAGGCTATATACAGGGGGTACCGGTACAGAGTCAATGTGGAGGCTATATACAGGGGGTACAGTTACAGAGTCAATGTGGAGGCTATATACAGGGGGTACCGTTACAGTGTCAATGTGGAGGCTATATACAGGGGTACCGGTACAGAGTCAATGTGGAGACTATATACAGGGGTACCGGTACAGAGTCAATGTGGAGGCTATATACAGGGGGTACCGGTACAGAGTCAATGTGGAGGCTATATACAGGGGTACCGGTACAGAGTCAATGTGGAGGCTATATACAGGGGGTACCAGGGGTACAGAGTCAATGTGGAGACTATATACAGGGGGTACCGGTACAGAGTCAATGTGGAGGTTATATACAGGGGGTACCGGTACAGAGTCAATGTGGAGGCTATATACAGGGGTACCGGTACAGAGTCAATGTGGAGGCTATATACAGGGGTACCGGTACAGAGTCAATGTGGAGGCTATATACAGGGGGTACCGGTACAGAGTCAATGTGGAGGTTATATACAGGGGGTACCGGTACAGAGTCAATGTGGAGACTATATACAGGGGGGTACCGGTACAGAGTCAATGTGGAGGCTATATACAGGGGGTACCGGTACAGAGTCAATGTGGAGGCTATATACAGGGGTACCGGTACAGAGTCAATGTGGAGGCTATATACAGGGGGTACCGGTACAGAGTCAATGTGGAGGCTATATACAGGGGGTACCGGTACAGAGTCAATGTGGAGGCTATATACAGGGGGTACCGGTATAGAGTCAATGTGGAGGCTATATACAGGGGGTACCGGTACAGAGTCAATGTGGAGACTATATACAGGGGGTACCGGTACAGAGTCAATGTGTAGGCTATATACAGGGGGTACCGGTACAGAGTCAATGTGGAGACTATATACAGGGGGTACCGGTACAGAGTCAATGTGGAGGTTATATACAGGGGGTACCGGTACAGAGTCAATGTGGAGGCTATATACAGGGGGTACCGGTACAGAGTCAATGTGGAGGCTATATACAGGGGGTACAGTTACAGAGTCAATGTGGAGGCTATATACAGGGGGTACCGTTACAGAGTCAATGTGGAGGCTATATACAGGGGGTACCGGTACAGAGTCAATGTGGAGGCTATATACAGGGGGTACCGGTATAGAGTCAATGTGGAGGCTATATACAGGGGGTACCGGTACAGAGTCAATGTGGAGACTATATACAGGGGGTACCGGTACAGAGTCAATGTGGAGGCTATATACAGGGGGTACCGGTACAGAGTCAATGTGGAGGCTATATACAGGGGTACCGGTACAGAGTCAATGTGGAGGCTATATACAGGGGGTACCGGTACAGAGTCAATGTGGAGACTATATACAGGGGGTACCGGTACAGAGTCAATGTGGAGGTTATATACAGGGGGTACCGGTACAGAGTCAATGTGGAGGCTATATACAGGGGGTACCGGTACAGAGTCAATGTGGAGGCTATATACAGGAGGTACCGGTACAGAGTCAATGTGGAGGCTATATACAGGGGGTACCGGTACAGAGTCAATGTGGAGGTTATATACAGGGGGTACCGGTACAGAGTCAATGTGGAGACTATATACAGGGGGTACCGGTACAGAGTCAATGTGGAGGCTATATACAGGGGGTACCGGTACAGAGTCAATGTGGAGGCTATATACAGGGGGTACCGGTACAGAGTCAATGTGGAGGCTATATACAGGGGGTACCGGTACAGAGTCAATGTGGAGGCTATATACAGGGGCTACCGGTACAGAGTCAATGTGGAGGTTATATACAGGGGGTACCGGTACAGAGTCAATGTGGAGACTATATACAGGGGGGTACCGGTACAGAGTCAATGTGGAGGCTATATACAGGGGGTACCGGTACAGAGTCAATGTGGAGGCTATATACAGGGGGTACCGGTACAGAGTCAATGTTCGGGGGCACTGGTTAGTCAAGGTAATTGAGGATATTATGTACATGTAGGTAGAGTTATTAAAGTGACTATGCATAGATGAGAACATAAACATATGATATGTTGTGTTTGCTTTGAGCGGGCTGCAAGAGTTACTGAGGCTGTCTTAAAACGTGAATATACAAATTGGGGTATCCTTCTTTCAAGGACTCTTCCTTGAATGAATATGACATCTTGGCAAGGGGACACAAATGGCTTTTAAAATAATTTAATAAAAAGCATGTGATGAAATTAGCTAATGCCCATTGACATTTTATCCTGGGTATTTTTTCAAATAACTGTTTCGTAGTGATACTTCCTAAGTGATTCCAGTTTGGGGTGGCCTGTAATGTTTTATCTGAGGTCAAGCCGAGCTCAAACTAGAATGTTGTGTTGTACAACAGCTGACTAAAGAAGGAACACTCAGATCAACAAGAAGAGATATGCAACAGAGACCGTTTCCACGGTAGCTCTTTACAATGATTTGATTGCCAAAACACTTGTTGTAGCAAGGTGTTGTAGCAAACAAGTGGCATGAAATAGATGCACAAGAAACAGGGTACACATTGTGACTTGTCAGATAAATATCAGCAAGCTAAGTTAGCTATAGGCAGCAGGGACAGCTCCAGCGTTTGAGGGCCCTAAGCAAGATTTGGTTGGGGGGAGGCTAGTCTCATGTAGCCATAGCACAAAGACCAAGGAGGTTTTCCAATTAGGTTTTCCAAAGCCTCGCAAAGAAGGACACCTATTGGTAGATGGGTACAAATAAAAAAGGCAGACATTGAATATCCCTTTGAGCATGATGAAGTTATTAATTACACTTTGGATGGTGTATCAATACACCAAGTCAATACAAAGATACAGGTGTCCTTCCTAACTCAGTTGCCGGAGAGGAAGGTAATCTTTCAGGGATTTCACCACGAGGCCAATGATGACTTTAAAACAGTTACAGAGTTTAATGGGGATGGATCAACCACATTGTAATTACTCCACAATAATAACCTATTTGACAGAGTGAAAAGAAGGTAGGCTGTACAGAATAAAGATATTCCAAAACATGCATCCTGTTTGCAAAAAGGTTTTAAAAAAATGTGGCAAAGAAATTAACTTCATGTGCTGAATACAAAGCTTTATGATTGGGACAAATCCACCACAACACATCACTGAGTACCACTCTTCATATTTTCAAGCATCAAGTTATGGGTATGCTTGTCATTGGCCCGGACTAGGATGTTTTTAAAAACATTTTTTTTTTTTTGAAAGGAACGGAATAGAGCTCAGCTACGGTGTAAGCACAGGGAAAATCCTGGAGGAAAACCTGGTTCAGTCTGCTTTCCAACAGACACTGGGAGATTAATTCACCTTTCAGCAGGACAATAACCTAAAACACAAGGCCAAATATACACTGGAGTTGATTACCAAGACAACAATGAATGTTCCTAAGTGGCCCATATTACAGTTTAGACATACATTTGTTTGAAAATCTATGGCAAGAATTGAAAATGACTGTCTATCAATTATGAATAAGCAACTTGACAGAGGTTAAAGAATTTATTTTTGCAAATATTGTACAATCCAGTTGTGCAATGCTCTTAGAGACTTACCCAGAAAGAGTCACAGCTGTAACCGCTGCCAAAGGTGATTCTAACATTTATTAACTCATGGGTTTGAATACTTATGTAAATTAGATATTTCTGTGTTTCATTTTCAATATATTAGCAAACATTACCATAAACATGTTTTCAATTTCTCATTGTGGGGTATTGTGTGTAGACTGGTGGGGAAAAAAATATCCATGTAACAGAGCATAATATGGAATAAGTCAAGGCGTATGAATACTATCTGAAGGCACTGTATCTAACTATCTTGATGTAATCATTGTAAATTAAAATCACAGTCTCCTAATGCATTTGTAGATAACAGCCATGGAAGAGGTTTAAATTGCAGCTGCAGCTGTCATTAAAGGGAGAGTGTATGCTACTGTACTGGTCTGGATAGGGAAGTTAATTTTGTGGGAGGACATTATGAAAATATTTCCAGTTCCAGTCCCTAGAGGGGAAAACTTTGAGGACAGATAGATAATAGCGACATAATATTCACCGCTGTCTAATTTCAATATAATTAAGCCTGTTTCTTTCTATGTTTTCTGTTCTCAGATATGGAAAGCTGAGAAAGCCTGTTTGCTGATAAAGAGAGAGGTTGTCACAGCTTCTAGGAGTAGTGGGTGGAGGAGTCAGGCGCAGAGAGCAGAGTTAGTTCAAACGTGGGTCTTTATTCCAGGAACAATGTAACGGTCACGCCAAACACAAGTGCGCATAAATACCAAGTCCAACAAACAGGACGAAACTGTCCGGAAAAAGGATTCCACATAAATCCACACACATGAACAGAAAAACAAGCCCGCACAAAAGCAGGCGGCCATACCGGGTTTAAATAGCCCAAAACAAAACCCAAACAAGAAAAAGGTGAAACTAATCAGACAAAACTAACTGAAAAAGAAAAGGGGATCGGTGGCAGCTAGTCGGCCGGCGACGACGAGCGCCGAGCGCCGCCCGAACAGGAAGAGGAACCATATTCGGCGGGATTCGTGACAGAGGTCCAAATGAACGTCCCAAGACACTAAGGGTATCTCCCACTGTATAAGACATGGGTTATATGTCTAGGCCTACATATTTTAGGAAATTGTCTATACAAAATACAGTGGTGGAAAATAATTAAGTAAAAATACTTTAAAATACTACTTAAGTAGTATAGTCTAGACTTGGAAAGCAGTCTGTGCGTGCGCGACAAAGAGGACGCGCACCTACTAATATCGTTTTCCTATTGAATATACTTCTTTCCGTATAAAATATTATAGTTTAATTACATTTTAGGGTATCTGAGGATTGGATAGAAACATATTTTTATAAGTTTTAACAAAGTTTAGTAGTAGCTTTTTGTATTCCTTTCTCTTGATTACTCAAATCGATTGCGCCAACTAAACATACTTTTTGTGATATAAAGAAGGATTTTATCTTTCAAAATGACACGTTGTTGCTGGGACCCTTTGTTGTTGTTGCTGGGACCCTTTGTTGTTGTTGCTGGGACCCTTTGTTGTTGTTGCTGGGACCCTTTGTTGTTGTTGCTGGGACCCTTTGTTGTTGTTGCTGGGACCCTTTGTTGTTGTTGCTGGGACCCTTTGTTGTTGTTGCTGGGACCCTTTGTTGTTGTTGCTGGGACCCTTTGTTGTTGTTGCTGGGACCCTTTGGATGACAAATCAGAGGAAGATTTTCAAAGCGTAAGTGAATATTTATTCGTTATTTGTGAATTTATGTAACCTGTGCTGGTGGGGGGTGCAGTCCTCAAACAATCGCATGCTTTCGCTGTAAAGCTTATTGTAAATCGAACAGTGCAGTTAGATTAACAAGCTTTTAACCAATATAAGACACTTGTATGTACATGCATGTTTAATATCCATAATTTTTATGATTATGTATTTGAATTTCACCGCTATCAGGACGACTATCCCAGCGAGGTTTCAAATCAAATTATATTTTACATTTGACATTCTTCTAAGTAACCAGCCTTTATGACAGTTTTGCACACTCTTGGAAGTCTCTCAACCAGCTTCTCCTTGAAGGAGTTCCCACATATGCTGAGCCCTTGTTGGCTGCTTTTTCTTCACTCTGCGGTCTGATTCATCCCAAACCATCTCAATTGTTTTGAGGTTGGGTGACTGTGGAGGCCAGGTCATCTGATGCAGCACTCCCATCACGCTCCTTCTTGGTGAAATAGCCCTTATACAGCCTGGATGTGTGTTGGGTCATTGTCCTGTTGAAAAACAAATGGTATTTCCACTAAGCTACAAACCAGATGGGATGGCGTATCGCTGCAGAATTTGGTTTGCCTAATTTAAGGAATTTGAAATGATTAATACTTTTACTTTTGATACTTAAGTATATTTGAGCAATTATATTTACTTTTGATACCTAAGTATATTTAGAACCAAATACTTTTAGACTTTTACTCAAGTGGTATTTTACTGGGTGACTTAATTTTCTATCAAGGTATCTTTACTTGTACTCAAGTATGACAATTAGGTACTTTTTCCACCACTGCAAAAATACAGTGAAACATCACACACAATCTATAAACCTATTACGATTGGAGCAGGCCAACCCTGCTGGAGGTCTGCTGGGTGTTCAGGGCTCCGTTTCATCCCAGCAATAACACACCTGATTTAACTTATCAAAATCTAATGAGTTTATAATCTAGTGTGCTATTGCTGGGCTGAAATATAAGTCTCTTCACCCAGTAGATCAGGGTTCAATAAGACCCAGATGAAGACACAGGAGGGAGATGGTTGGAGTGTTAGATTTGTATGCAGGAGAATGGTTGTGTACAGGCAAAAGGTCAAAACCAGGTCAGAGTCGAGTAGGTACCGAAGGGCAGGCAGGCTCGAGGTCAGGGCAGGCAGAATGGTCAGGAAAGTGGGAATGTAGTCTTGAATACAGGCAAGGGTCACAACCGAGAGGACTAGCAAAGAGAAGAGAAAAGGAGTAAGGGAAAAAAAACACGCTGGTTGACTTGACAAACATATAAGACGAACTTGCACAGAGAGACAGGAAGCACAGGGATAAATACACTGGAGACAATCACAAGGACAGGTGAGAAAGATCAGGGTGTGACAGGTTCAGTGGAGCAAGGTCGGCCACCGCTGGAGATTTTTTATTTTATTTTACATGAAATGATGCTTTTAGTAATAATAGTCTACTTATTACTACTCAATTATCTGTTTAGACTGAGATGTCTAATCTTTACACAAGTGATGAAGTGTTAATTATTTGAAGGTAAGTGTTTAAATGTGTTTTCATTGTTAAACTACTATTCAAATTTAACTAGTGTAAATGTTAAATAATCACTTATCACAATCCTGCACAATCTGTATTTTTGGGGTTTTATTCTCAAATAAACATTTCCTTTTGGTCAAGTTGTACGATCTCCCATCTGTTTGATTTGATTGTCACTCTCTCTCAGTATATCAGCCATGTGAATCCATTGTGCAGCTTCTCATATATTATGCATCATCAATGTAACCATTGGCCTACAGTATGATGGTATTACAGGCCTAATGGTCATCTGTCATCAGAAGCAGAGAATAGCTAAAATCACAAACTGTTTAGATATTGAGCTACATGTTATCAATTTAAAATGATACCCGTAGACAATGTTTACGAGTCAAACCGTACGCCAGATTTTGTACTTGCCTTTTGAGCGCTAACATATAAAATAGTTTGGTGCAAATCCAAGTCTATGAAAATGACAGTTAGGCTACAGGAGATGAGCATTACAGATACCATTTCATGAGGATCATCTTATTTTATTTGATTCATAATGGCAATATTGCTTTCAAAATGATTGCAGTTGTTCCCATAGATAGACAGTACATGGTTGCTCTATGCATCACTGACCCTGGATAAGCTAGCGACTGGGCTAACACAGCTAACCTTTTTGGTCAGTAATATGCTGTTTTGTGTTAACAGTTTGTTGCCTTTAAAATTGTGAGAAAATGTTTTACTAGATAGTAGATCGCTAGTTAGTTATATCTACAGTAGGTAGCTTACAAAGTTAGGTGAGTTTTCTTCAAACAAAACTTATTGTGGCTATCTACAGTCGTGGCCAAAAGTTTTGAGAATGACACAAATATTCATTTTCACAAAGTCTGCTGCCTCTGTTTGTATGACAGCAATTTGTATATATTCCAGAATGTTATGAAGAGTGATCAGATATATTGCAATTAATTGCAAAGTACCTCTTTGCCATGCAAATGAACTCAAAAAACATTACTACTGCATTTCAGCCCTGCCACAAAAGGACCAGCTGACATCATGCCAGTGATTCTCTCGTTAACACAGGTGTGAGTGTTGACGAGGACAAGGCTGGAGATCACTCTGTCATGTTGATTCAGTTTGAATAACAGACTGGAAGCTTCAAAAGAAGGGTGGTGCTTGGAATCATTGTACTTCCTCTGTCAACCATGGTTACCTGCAAGGAAACACGTGCCATCATCATTGCTTTGCACAAAATGGGCTTCACAGGCAAGGATATTGCTGCCAGTAAGATTGCACCTAAATCAAACATTTATCGGATCATCAAGAACTTCAAGGAGAGCGGTTCAATTGTTGTGAAGAAGGCTTCAGGGCGCCCAAGAAAGCCCAGCAAGTGTCAGGAGCTTCTCCTAAATTTGATTCAGCTGCGGGATCTGGGCACCACCAGTACAGAGCTTGCTCAGGAATGGCAGCAGGCAGGTGTGAGTGCATCTGCACGCACAGTGAGGCGAAGACTTTTGGAGGACGGCCTGGTGTCAAGAAGGGAAGAAAAAAAAACTTCTTACGAGGAAAAACATCAGGGACAGGCTGATATTCTGCAAAATGTACATGGATTGGACTGCTGAGGACTGGGGTTAAGTCATTTTCTCTGATGAATCCCCTTTCCGATTGTTTGGGGCATCTGGAAAAAAGCTTGTCCGGAGAAGACAGTAAAGCATCCTGAGACCATTCATGTGTGGGGTTGTTTCTCAACCAAGGGAGTGGGCTCACTCTCAATTTTGCCTAAGAACACAGCCCTGAATAAAGAATGGTACATCCTCCGAGAGCAACTTCTCCCAACCATCCAGGAACAGTTTGGTGACGAACAATGCCTTTTCCAGCATGATGGAGCACCTTGCCATAAGGCAAAAGTGATAACTAAGTGGCTCGGGGAACAAAACCTATTTTGGGTCCATGGCCAGGAAACTCCCCAGACCTTAACCCCATTGAAAACGTGTGGTCAATCCTCAAGAGGCGGGTGGACAAACAAAAACCCACAAATTCTGACAAACTAATTGATTATGCAAGAATGGGCTGCCGTCTGTCAGGATGTGGCCCAGAAGTCAATTGACAGCATGCCAGGGTGGGTTGCAGAGGTCTTGAAAAAGAAGGGTCAACACTGCAAATATTGACTCTTTGCATCAACTTCATGTAATTGTCAATAAAAGCCTTTGACACATGAAATAGTTATAATTATACTTCAGTATTCCCGTAATAACATCTGAAAAAAAATACCTAAAGACACTGAAGCAGAAAACTTTGTGGAAATGAATATTTGTGTCATTCTAAAAACTTCTGGCCAAAACTGTACTTGGTCAGCATTGTAGACCATTTCTCCCCTCTTCCTGCAGCTTTAGCTCATCTTGAAATAACAGAAAAGTGGTGTGAAAACCAGCGTGCTGCAACCATTCTAAAATGTTGTGAAAAATGGTAGTGCTGCAAACGTTCTAAAATGGTGTGAAAACCAGCATGCAGCAAACGTTCTAAAACGGTGTGAAAACCAGCATGCAGCAAACGTTCTAAAACGGTGTGAAAACCAACATGCTGCACCTTTGGAGATCTGCCCAAGCAAGGCATTTTGCATCACTGATTTACACCGGAGAACGGAGCTAGTAGGATGCTCCTGGATGATGTGGGGGATGTTCCTGTTCTCAGTCCTACCATCCAGCATGGAGATATGTAACTTGCCGTGGAAGTCGAAGACAGCATCCTCTGACAGCGTCCTCTCCCCTTGGAGATGTTAAGCCCGGACCAGCGTCCTCTGGCAACGGGGTTCTCCTTGGAGATGTTAAGCCCGGACCAGTGTCCTCTGACAGCATCCTCTCTCCTTGGAGATGTTAAGCCCGGAGCAGCGTCCTCTGACAGCGTCCTCTCTCCTTGGAGATGTTAAGCCCGGACCAGCGTCCTCTGACAGCGTCCTCTCTCCTTGGAGATGTTAAGCCTGTCCAGCGTCCTCTGACAGCGTCCTCTCTCCTTGGAGATGTTAAGACCGGACCAGCGTCCTCTCTCCTTGGAGATGTTAAGCCCGGACCAGCGTCCTCTGGTAACGGGGTTCTCCTTGGAGATGTTAAGCCCGACCAGCATCCTCTGGCAACGGGGTTCTCCTTGGAGATGTTAAGACCGGACCAGCGTCCTCTGGCAACGGGGTTCTCCTTGGAGATGTTAAGCCCGGACCAGCGTCCTCTGGCAACGGGGTTTTCCTTGGAGATGTTAAGCCCGGACCAGCGTCCTCTGGCAACGGGGTTCTCCTTGGAGATGTTAAGCCCAGACCAGACACAGACCAGAAAAGGCTTTGCCGCCCTGGACAAAGAGGTTTGGCGCCTTCTACCCTTCGGGGCTTCTGATTCGAGATCGGATGTGGAGGTATCTGCACTTTCATCCCTGTTCTGTCTCCCTCTCCGGTGGCTTCTACCTCTGTTTCAGATCCTCAGAGCTCCCACCCTCATCAGACCTTGAGGATGCCTGAGACTCTGGCACATTCATCCTCCACAATGGATACTACAGCTGGCTCAGGCACCACCACCCTTCATTCCTCGAGGGGTTTGCGAAACCACACGAGGCTAAAGTATGGCAGAACTTCCTCAGCCATTCCACCAGCTGTCATCATCAGAAGCGCTATTGTAAGAAGCATCTTGGTTCCTGAGGCAAAAACCCTGTGCTATCCTGGAGCACGAGTTCAGGACATTACAAGGCTGCTTCCCTCCGATCTATGACAAATGCCAGGACAGACGCTATCGTAGTCCATGTGGTGTCTAACAACATCAGTAGGGCTAGCTCAGAACTAGTTCTAGCACTGAAAGAAGTTGCAAATAATTTCAGGTCTGGTACCATCGTTGGGCCGTGGGTGTGAAAGATTCAGCAGGCTACTGGCATTAATCCATGGCTAAATAGTTGCGGTAGCTCTGTTGGAATCACTTTTGAAGATAACTTTGACACCTTCTGGAAACAGATGCTCTACAGGAATGACGGAGTCCATCCAAATCATCTTGGCTCCTGGACTCTGTCACTGAAATTCAAGGCTAAAATGAGACAACAATTTTTCATCTACCCAAGACCAGCTCAGTTATTCCCTACCATGGTGTCGATGAGTGGTCATAATGCTGCAGCAAATTACCATTATCTCATGGGTGTGGCAGACACAATGTAAGTAACTTAATTCATGTCCCCCGAACTGCCCTAAATACCTATGTCGATTCTATAGCTATTGTATGCTTTAATCAATGCCTATGAACCAGAATTATACTGATAGCACTGAGACGGTGTGCCCTAGCAGGAAGTTCACTGTGTGTAGCTCACCCTGCACTATCAGCTCCAATATAAATAAGATGACAGTCTACTTCTGATAAGCTTCCAAGTAAAGCATTAAAAACAGTCAAACATCCCAGAAAGGTGCTACAAAATTGCCCATATCAACATGTATAGTCTAAGAAGCAAGGTTCATGAAGAAGATAAATTGCTAGTAACAGATGACATTTATATTCTCACTATCTCTGAAACTCACTTAGATAACAACTTTGATGACACAGTGGTAGTAATACATGATTATAACATCTACAGAAAATACAGAAATGCCAATGGGGGCGGTGTTGCGGTCTACATTCAGAACCACATTCCAGTAAAGCTCAGAGACTAACTCATGTTAAATACTGTTGAAGTAATATGGCTACAGGTCCATCTGTCTCACCTAAAGCCCATTCTTTTGGGCAGCTGCTATAGATCAACAAGTGCTAATGGTCAATATCTGGATAATATGTGCGAAATACTTGATAATGTACGTTCTGGGTGATTTCAATATTACTGGCTTTCACCAAGCTGCCCACTCAATAAAAAGCTCAAAACTGTAACCGATGCCTGCAACCTGGTTCAGGTTATCAGTCAACCTACCAAGGTACAGCACAGGAATGAAATCATCAATATGTGCTAATTCTGCAGATGTTTGCTTTAAAGACTGTCCAAATCCATAGGATGTAATGATCACAATATAGTAGCCATATATTGGAAAACCAAAGTTCCAAAGGCTGGGCCTAATATAGTGTATAAGAGGTAATACAATACGTTTTGTAATGATTCATATGTGGATGATGTAAAGAATATTTGTGTTTCAACATTGATGTTAAGTGTCAGTTGTGCAGAGGTGAGGACGGAGTCAAGCGCAGGACACAGAACTGAGTAAAATAACATACTTTACTCTGAAAAATAAAGAGCCAACTAATCCACGCAGGGATAACAAACCCTAACACAAAACCCTAACACAAAACCAGGAACAATCACGCACAAAACATAATGTTAGCCAGAGGGTTAAATAGGGAAATATTAATAACGTAGTGGGAACCAGGTGTGAACAATCAAGACAAAACAAATGGAAAAAGAAACGTGGATCAGTGGCAGCTAGAAAGCCGGTGACGACGACCGCCAAACGCCGCCCAAGCGAGGGAACAACTTCGGCGGAAGTCGTGACAAGTGAACTATGTTTGTAAACAATTTTCCATAGTCACAGTCTACAATCATTTTTAATGCAAAGTTCATGCTAAAACTAGTAGGAGAAAATGTTGAGACACAATGTGGTTGTGTTTCAATTGCACTTGACACATTTATAAAAGTGCTTATTCCAGTTACTAATAAACATGTACCCATTAAAACAATGACTGTAAAAATGGGTAAATCCCCTTGGATTCATGAGGATTTGAAAAATGGTATGGTTGAGAGGGATGAGGCAGAAGGTATCGAAAATAAGTCTGGATGCACAACCGATTGGAAAACATACTACAAATTGATCTGTCAAGTGACTAACCTAAATAAAAAGAAGAAGAAACTATACAATGAAACAAAGATAAATTATATAAAGAACAATATAATGTTTTTTTGGAGCACCTTAAATTATGGCCAAAAATGCAAACTCAGCTCCATCATTCAATTAATCAATGGCTTATTCATCACAAAAGCCACTGATATTGCCAACTATTTTAATGATTTTTTAATTGGCAAGATTAGAACATTACAGTGGTTGCTCTACTGAAAGGTTTGCGATTATGCTGTGGTACATAGAGGTCATTTGTGGTTTAGTACGGTACCCTGCGTCACCACTTCATTGCTCCAGACCACCATAAGGGGGAGTTAGAGTACTGATTATGCTTTTGGGTCCTACTGTGTCTCTAAATGACAATGAATGGACGACCATAAACCTAAATAGAAACTGATAATTGTGTACGACTTCAGTATTACTTACTAAAACTGTCGTTACACTGGGGTTTTTATTGTTTTATTTTGTTAGGATTATTTTGCTCTTACTGTAGAACTGTAGCCCACTCCCGACCAACCATGCTGTACAGCTCCTGAGTGGCGCAACCGTCTCTTCACAATCCCCAAGTCCAGAACAGACTATTGTAGGCGCACAGTACTACATAGAGCCATGACTACATGGAAATCTATTCCACAGTACTACATAGAACCATGACTACATGGAAATCTATTCCACAGTACTACATAGAGCCATGACTACATGGAAATCTATTCCACAGTACTACATAGAGCCATGACTACATGGAACTCTATTCCACAGTACTACATAGAGCCATGACTACATGGAACTCTATTCCACAGTACTACATAGAGCCATGACTACATGGAAATCTATTCCACAGTACTACATAGAGCCATGACTACATGGAAATTCTATTCCACAGTACTATTACATAGAGCCATGACTACATGGAACTCTATTCCACAGTACTACATAGAGCCATGACTACATGGAACTCTATTCCACAGTACTACATAGAGCCATGACTACATGGAACTCTATTCCACAGTACTACATAGAGCCATGACTACATGGAACTCTATTCCACAGTACTACATAGAGCCATGACTACATGGAAATCTATTCCACATCAGGTAACTGATGCAAGCAGTGGAATCAGATAAAAAAAATATATAAAAATGCACCTTATGGAACAGTGGGGGCTGTGAAGAGACACACACACAGGTACAGACAAACGCACTCTACACACACACACATTGTTATACTATTGTATATATATATGTTTTATTGTAGATATCAGGTGCTGTAATAACGTTATATGATGTACTGTTTTATATTTTGTTTTATATGTAAATGCCATAATGTGTTTGGACCCCAGGAAGAGTAGCTGCTGCCTTGGCAGGAACTAATGGGGATCCCTAATTAATACAAATACTTATACCATGTTAATGATATCTGAAGAAGACAGGCCACTTCTCATAGCCTGGATCCTCTCTAGGTTTCTTCCTAGGTTTTGGCCTTTCTAGGGCGTTTTTCCTAGTCAACGTGCTTCTACACCTGCATTGCTTGCTGTTTGGGGTTTTAGGCTGGGTTTCTGTAC
Source organism: Oncorhynchus nerka (assembly GCF_034236695.1). Taxonomy (NCBI): domain Eukaryota; kingdom Metazoa; phylum Chordata; class Actinopteri; order Salmoniformes; family Salmonidae; genus Oncorhynchus; species Oncorhynchus nerka. Next base: position 85,264,973 of record NC_088401.1, on the reverse strand, counting down.
AGCACTTTGAGATACCAGCTGATGTATGAAGGGCTACATAAATACATTTGAATTGATTTGATTTGAGTGAGAATGGCAAACAAAATCAATTGGGGCCCCCAGGACGTCAGGGCCCCTGGACACGTGCCATGCGTGCCTGGCCGGTATTTGGCCATGATTGCTAGTTTATATAGTTGGCTAGACTAATTACCAATCTAAGAATTGTTAGCTGACATGGCTAATTGAGTGACTGTCAGTGACTGACATAAAAAGAGAAAAAACTTTGATGCACAATGAAATTTCACCTGGTGTGTTCTGCTATTCTTACTCTCAATAGTAGGTTGAGACCCCTACTGAGACTGGGTCCCTAAACAACCGCTTATGTTGCTTGTGCCTGGAACTGCCCTTGATGGGTAGCAATATAGCTAGCTAGCTCTCTGCTTGGCTAGCGAGCTATCTGCTTGGCTGAACACAGAGCGTTAGCAAGCTGTTCTCTGATTGGCTAGTGAGCTATCTGCTTGGCTGAACACAGAGCGTTAGCAAACTGTTCTCTGATTGGCTAAATGGATGAGTGTCGACGCAAGACTTTATCTCCAGAAAAGAAAAAATAATTATAAGGCATTTTCTGTCTTCTAACTCAACACTGGCAGCAAGATGTAGACCTCGATCCATTCAATCACAAATAGTCTACATTACACCTTAAAATAACAAGCCAAAACATTCAGGCAGGATATGGATTGAATCAAAACTCCCATCATCAGAGAGCATCAGCTGTTATAAAGCCAAGTAATACAGTTCCTCCCAACATACTTTACTCAGCTTCAGCCAGAACCTTTTGCGGCTCACTGAATCAAACAATTAAGAAAGTTAATATCTTACCATCCAGCGGGTGAATCTGTTTTAATCTTATTAACATCATTTAATCTTATTAACATCATTTAATCTTATTAACATCATTTAATCTTATTAACATCATTCCGCAAACAAGAGAGACAGTGGTCCAAATCATTTACTTGTTTTACTTGTTACATTTACTTGTTTTACTTGTTACATTTACTTGTTTTACTTGTTACATTTACTTGTTTTACTTGTTACATTTACTTGTTTTACTTGTTTTACATCACACGACAACTATAACGATGGCGACCCACTCAAGACAACAGCAGAAAGACAACGTAGTAACCATATGTCTCGGTTTTTCATTTTAATTATAACGATTTTCATTTTCGTTATATATATATATATATTTTTTTTTATTAGTAAAATGTTTAAGTAAATTCTTAATTTGAATGCCAGCATGAAGCATAGTTTTGTGTTTCTTGAGCCGTTTGAAGAAAATACTTGTTTCTTCTTCTTGTGCAATGTTAGAAAAGCCTTCCTTTTATAAACAATGCTGGTGTACACAGATGGATCAATGTCAGGAGGTTTCAAATACGACAGCCACATTTGACAGAACATTATTTATTTCATTTTAAAGTCTACTTTCTCTACTCTCAATTACACGTGATATGCTGTTCTGAAATTCTGTTCTGATATGCTGTCCTGATGTTCTGATATGCTGTTAAGACTTGTTGGTTATGATATACTATTATTATATAGTGTTATGATATACTGTTATGATATACCGTTATGATATACTGTTATGATATACTGTTATGATATACTGTTATGATATACTGTTATGATATACTGTTATGATAAACTGTTATGATATACTGTTATGATATACTGTTATGATATACCGTTATGATATACTGTTATGATATACTGTTATGATATACTGTTATGATATACTGTTATGATATACCGTTATGATATACCGTTATGATATACCGTTATGATATACTGTTATGATATACTGTTATGATATACTGTTATGATATACCGTTATGATATACTGTTATGATATACCGTTATGATATACTGTTATGATATACTGTTATGATATACCGTTATGATATACCGTTATGATATACTGTTATGATATACTGTTATGATATACTGTTATGATATGCTCTGTGTATTTGTGCTTGAGAACCCATGTAACCTTGGTTACAACAAACAAAACATGATACAACTATCAATCTTCATTACACCTTACAAATCCTTTTCTGGATTACAACTGATAGATGGACTCCTACAATAAGTGGTTCTATCGTTTATCTACAGACAGGTAGTGTCCCAAACGGCCACAGCTTCCATGTGTAGTTAAATACTTCTAACCAGGACAGTTCAAAAGTAGTGCACTATTTAGGGAATAGGGTATTTAGGGAATAGGGTGTAATTTTGGGGTGCAGGAATCATGTCTTAAACACTAATCGACAAATGACTGGTCACGACTGAGAAACACAGATGAATCTCACATTACAAGACAACAGACAGACAACAGTCACACAGCGGTTTTCTAGTGACACTCGTGGGAAAATTGAAACTCAACAGAAGATAATGAATACAGATGTCATAGCTTCTTTACCAAGCTGCCTTGCATCATTAGTTCCATTCAGACAGTGTAAAGTTCACAAAGAAACACTGACGTTTCAATCAAATCACATAGAAGTTAAATGAACAGCTTCGGTCTCTTTGCGGTCCTCTTCTAGGAGTCTGGGTTCATTAAAGCAGTTAGACTTCAGTTGTATGCTTAGCTGACTTTGAGCCAACGAGTTCCAAAAAGGCCCTCTTCTGAGTCTGATTCACTCACAGTGAGTCTCTCTCTCAAAGTCCAATTAACATGGTGAAATGCATCATATATCATAGTGGTAAGATAACAAACATTAGGCTTTACAACAAAATACCAAAATATATGCTTCTTTAAAAACAATTTCATAATAAATATGACGTTTTATTCTCAAGCTTTCTTTTCATTTATGTCACTCAACGTTTACCATTATATGAAATAACAATATTATGCATAGATTGTACATGTTGGAAAGATGGATACAACCATTTCCTTTCACTCTTTGCCTGTGCAGTTATGTTCACGCCTCGCTTTAACTAAGCAAACACGTTTCAACTACCACAGAAATCAACCACCAAAATAAATGGATCTAATGTTGATGATGATCTTCACATTTCAGTTTGAGAGTATTTTGATTGAGACAAAACTCAGTGAAGCCTGAATATATTCTGTCCCCTCTAAGGTTAAATATGTATTTATTTTTGTCCGGGCCTCAACAAAAAACAATTCATAAGATTGTCATTCATTTCCAACAGGTGCATGTCCTAACATTCGCTATTTCTGACAGTGCAGAACTTTGTTTATATCTTTACGGGCCCCCCTGGGGCCGACCGACATAGGAAAACAACACTTAATTAATCAGGAAAGTGATTATGTTATGTTATGATACAATTAAGCACATTTTAATTGATGTAGGAGACTTGTAGTCAGCATGATTCATAGCTAGCTCTCTTGCTGCTTGCACTTGGAGAATGTTGAAAGGTAGGCTGTCCTGTACTGGAGTGGCTGGGTGGCTGTGCTTTAGCTTCTATGGATGTGTCCCAAAATGGTACCCTATTCCCTACATAGTGCACTACTTTTGACCATAGTCCAATGGGTAGTAGTCAACAGTAGTGCACTATAAAGGGAATAGGGTTCCATTTGGGACTCGGTTATTCAGAACAAAAGGCCCTGAGGGTAGTGGCCTGTGGTGACCTGTACAGACTGATTCCTTGGGCCACTAAGGTGTGACTAAAGGTTTGTGGCTTTGGTGGAGGTTCCCTAGGACATGGAAAGGTGACAGTGAGAGTGTAAACAGTGGCCATAGACCAGGGGTGTCAAACATACGGCCCGCGAGCCGGAACCGGCCCCCAAGGAGGTTCGATCAGGCCCGCAGGATAATTTGAAAGTGGAAAAAATGCATAAAAGACATGGAATTAATATTTTTAATTCGCTGCAATTCATGGATTATCCGCTAAGGGGCGCACTCTTTCCATCAGAGTAGAAGACAAGCCGCATCACTGAGACAGACTGAAAACAGCAGACGGTATCAATGCACCATCTGCTGCTTGTTACGACGTTGTTAATACCTTGGTCTCTACCTCTCCGCTACACCCTCATTAGCCAAAATGTCGTTATCCAAACGGAGAAAAGTAGATAAGGAGTGTAGAATTTTCAAAGAAAAATGGACCACGTCCTATTTATTTACAGAGATGCACGGAAAACCTTCGTGCTTGGTGTGTTTGCAACAAGTTTCGGTATTGAAGGAATATAATATTCGACGCCACTACGAGACTCATCACAGCGAAAAATATGACGGCTTGCAAGGACAACTGAGAAGAGATAAGATTAACGAATTGCTGGCGGGTCTGAGGAAACAGCAGTCAACTTTCATCCAGAGCCGAGAAGTCAGTGAAGCAGCGGTAAAAGCCAGCTACCTAATTGCTAGCGAAATAGCATTAGCATCGAAGCCGTATTCCGACGGTGACTTTGTTAAACGATGCATGATGAAGGCGGCTGAACTTGTATGTCCCGAGAAGCGACAAGCTTTTGCCAATATTAGCCTGACGAGGAATACTATAGCAGAGAGGATTTCGGAACTATCGGCAGATTTAGACAGTCAATTGAAACAGAGAGTCAAGTCATTTATTGCATTTTCCGTGGCAATTGACGAGAGCACTGACATCACAGACGTGGCCCAACTGGCCATATTTATTCGAGGAGTTGATGAGACATTGACTGTTACTGAAGAGTTTCTTGAGTTGGTGCCAATGATGGACACCACAACAGCCGAGGACATTTTCGGCTCTGTCGTTGCTGCATTGGACAGAGTTGGAGTGGACTGGTCCCGCGCTGTCAGCCTGGCTACAGACGGCGCGCCATCCATGGTCGGAAAGAAAGCAGGTGTCGCGACAAAGTTCAAAGACAAAGTACAAGCCCTTAATGGAGGAGATCGTTTCTGGACATTTCACTGTATTTTGCACCAGGAGGCATTGTGTTGCAAGTCGCTGAAAATGGACCACGTCATGGAGGTGGTTGTTCGCACTGTAAATTTCATCCGGTCCAGAGGTCTGAACCATCGTCAGTTTGACAAACTTCTCAGCGACAGCAACATTACCCACAGCCTGCCATACCACACTGAAGTGAGATGGTTAAGCCGAGGCGCTGTGCTGAGGCATTTCTTTGATCTACGAGAGGAAATCGGACAGTTCATGGAGAAAAAGGAAAACCGGTGTTGGGATTACAATCTCAGGAATGGCTACGGGACCTTGCATTCTTGGTTGATATTACTGAACACTTGAACAATCTGAACAAAATGTTGCAAGGCCGCAAAAAAGTTGTCACACAGTTTTCTGACAACATACATGCATTTAAGTTGAAGCTGACTTTGTGGGAGATGCAACTGGCAAATGGCAACCCTGCTCATTTCCCTGTCTGAGAGATGTGTGTGTGACCAGACCTGATGCGGACATGAAACGGTACAAAGACAAAATTGCAGGACTACTGCGGGAGTTTGAGAAACGTTTTCAGGTATTTGGTGAACTTGAGACAGAATTTTCAGTTTTTCGCTCACCTTTCACAGTTAAAGCTTCTGATCTGCCGGTCGAAATTCAGCTAGAGATAATTGATTTGCAGTGTGATGCAGATTTGAAGGGCAAATTTGCCTCTGTAGGTCTGGACAGATTTTATCAGTATCTACTACCAGGGTACCCCAAATTAACAGCCCTGGCTGTTAAAATTTTGTGCATGTTTGGGACAACCTACCTTTGTGAACAAATTTTCTCAGTGATGAATATCAATAAAACAAAAATGCGTTCAAGGCTCACAAACAAGCACTTAAATGACATTCTGAAAGTGACAGCTAGTCAGGACATGACACCTGGTGTTGATGCAGTTGTACAGGCCAAAAGATGCCAAGTTTCAGGAACAAATACAAGTCCAGACTAGACTAACACCTTTAAAATGCTGCCTTAGATACTGTTTGCATTGAAAGAATACAGCTCTGTGAAGATGAATCCTTACTGTGGTGATTTAAAAAATGTGCACTTTAATGTTAGTCAGCAGCTTCAAAACAAAAGTTGTGTGATGGAATTCTACTGTTCATACAACTCCATAAATTTTCAATTTCGTGGAGCAGTGTAGCAGAGTATGGTATAATTTTAATGGTCCGGCCCACTTGACATCTCCCTAGGCCGTATGTGGCCCACGATGCGAAATGAGTTTGACACCCCTGCCATAGACACACACAGGTACAAGGACATAACAACAACAACAACAATACTAGCAAAAATAAGACGTCTTGCACATTATACAGTATATACTATCTTGTGCCTATCTGACAATAAGATTGTAGGTGTTGAAACTAGAATCCTTAATTGAAACAATAACAAAGTGGCACCCTGCCCCTGTTTTGGTAAAAAGTTGAGGAATAGGCCCGGAGAAATGAAGCCACTCTGCACTTCATAAAGACAGAGCTATTGTTGCAAGGACTGCCCATGTATCTATGATAGCCAAGACGCCCATGTATCTATGATAGCCAAGACGCCCATGTATCTATGATAGCCAAAACAGTGCCAAGAAGAAACATGTCACAAGAGTCTATGGAATGGTGACCTTTGACACCGATGAGTATAGTTTTAAACAATGTTTTTTTATTTAACTAGGCAAGTCAGTTAAGAACAAACTCTTATTTTCAATGACAGCCTAGGAACAGTGGTTTAACTGCCTAGTCCAGGGGCAGAATGACAGATTTCTACCTTGTCAGCTCAGGGATTTGAACTTGCAACCTTTTGGTTGCTAGCCCAACACTCTAAACACTTGGCTACGCTGCGGCCCCAAGAGGCTACATACTTGTTTACATTTACGTTGTTTACAAACATTGATGTACAACAAACTTATATTTTGTGTTCAGATGGGGTACGACAGTTGAACTAAGCTCATGAGGCATTTATAAGTTATATTCTTCAAGAATCAATGGGTATATATTATTAATTTGTAAGTCTCAAAATGAATGTACTAGCAAAGGACTGTAGCTTTTAGTCTTGAGCCTCGGACTTTCTACATTATGTTCAAGACATTTATATGTGAGAAATCTATACGTTTTTAACAGCAAAACCTCTTAATTGCTTTTCATCCTCTGCTTAGGAAATAGACAATACGTACACTTTAACCTAAGCAATATTTGTATCGTATTTAAAAATTATTACACAGCAATTACACAGCATGTTTTTTTACAAAGCTTTACTGCATAATGTACATTACACAGCATGTTTTTTTACAAAGATTTACTGCATAATGTACATTACACAGCATGTTTTTTACAAAGCTTTACTGCATAATGTACATTACACAGCATGTTTTTTTACAAAGCTTTACTGCATAATGTACATTACACAGCATGTTTTTTTACAAAGCTTTACTGCATAATGTACATTACACAGCATGTTTTTTACAAAGCTTTACTGCATAATGTACATTACACAGCATGCTTTTTTACAAAGCTTTACTGCATAATGTACATTACACAGCATGTTTTTTTACAAAGCTTTACTGCATAATGTACATTACACAGCATGTTTTTTACAAAGCTTTACTGCATAATGTACATTACACAGCATGTTTTTTTACAAAGCTTTACTGCATAATGTACATTACACAGCATGTTTTTTACAAAGCTTTACTGCATAATGTACATTACACAGCATGTTTTTTACAAAGCTTTACTTCATAATGTACATTACACAGCATGCTTTTTTACAAAGCTTTACTGCATAATGTACATTACACAGCATGTTTTTTACAAAGTCCTTTTTTTAACATGCCGTATTATTTCCATTTTATTCAGCAAACTATTTATCTAAAATTCTTTGTCTGAGGAAGTTGGGTCTTCATGATAGTTGTTTTAATTATTCAGCAAGTTACCTTGGGCCATTTCTTTACTTGGCGAGAACTGTGTGCTTTTCACACCCTACAGAACAACCACCTGCACCCATCAGGTCATCACATTTAGATGTCAGGTTGCAGAGCTCCACTCATGCAGAATGCATTATATAATTCAACAGGATCAGAATAGGCTCTATAGGCAATTTTCTTGGCATCTGGCGTCAGACATAGTAGTGCCCATAGGAAAGTAACCTTGAGCCAAGCATCATATCTACCTGGAAGCTAGCCCAAGGTGTATGAATGCGTAAGCACTGCATTGACCCCAAATAATGCTGATGTTCTTTATTTGGGAACTTTAACTGTCCTCCACTTACATTTTACATTTTACATTTAAGTCATTTAGCAGACGCTCTTATCCAGAGCGACTTACAAATTGGTGCATTCACCTTATGACCTCCAGTGGAACAGTAGTGCATCTAAATCTTTTCAGGGGGAGGGGGGGTGAGAGGGATTACTTTATCCTATCCTAGGTATTCCTTAAAGAGGTGGGGTTTCAGGTGTCTCCGGAAGGTGGTGATTGACTCCGCTGTCCTGGCGTCGTGAGGGAGTTTGTTCCACCATTGGGGGGCCAGAGCAGCGAACAGTTTTGACTGGGCTGAGCGGGAACTGTACTTCCTCAGTGGTAGGGAGGCGAGCAGGCCAGAGGTGGATGAACGCAGTGCCCTTGTTTGGGTGTAGGGCCTGATCAGAGCCTGGAGGTACTGAGGTGCCGTTCCCCTCACAGCTCCGTAGGCAAGCACCATGGTCTTGTAGCGGATGCGAGCTTCAACTGGAAGCCAGTGGAGGGAGCGGAGGAGCGGGGTGACGTGAGAGAACTTGGGAAGGTTGAACACCAGACGGGCTGCGGCGTTCTGGATGAGTTGTAGGGGTTTAATGGCACAGGCAGGAGCCCAGCCAACAGCGAGTTGCAGTAATCCAGACGGGAGATGACAAGTGCCTGGATTAGGACCTGCGCCGCTTCCTGTGTGAGGCAGGGTCGTACTCTGCGGATGTTGTAGAGCATGAACCTACAGGAACGGGCCACCGCCTTGATGTTAGTTGAGAACGACAGGGTGTTGTCCAGGATCACGCCAAGGTTCTTAGCGCTCTGGGAGGAGGACACAATGGAGTTGTCAACCGTGATGGCGAGATCATGGAACGGGCAGTCCTTCCCCGGGAGGAAGAGCAGTTCCGTCTTGCCGAGGTTCAGCTTGAGGTGGTGATCCGTCATCCACACGGATATGTCTGCCAGACATGCAGAGATGCGATTCGCCACCTGGTCATCAGAAGGGGGAAAGGAGAAGATTAATTGTGTGTCGTCTGCATAGCAATGATAGGAGAGACCATGTGAGGTTATGACAGAGCCAAGTGACTTGGTGTATAGCGAGAATAGGAGAGGGCCTAGAACAGAGCCCTGGGGACACCAGTGGTGAGAGCACGTGGTGTGGAGACGGATTCTCGCCACGCCACCTGGTAGGAGCGACCTGTCAGGTAGGACGCAATCCAAGCGTGGGCCGCGCCGGAGATGCCCAACTCGGAGAGGGTGGAGAGGAGGATCTGATGGTTCACAGTATCGAAGGCAGCCGATAGGTCTAGAAGGATGAGAGCAGAGGAGAGAGAGTTAGCTTTAGCAGTGCGGAGCGCCTCCGTGATACAGAGAAGAGCAGTCTCAGTTGAATGACTAGTCTTGAAACCTGACTGATTTGGATCAAGAAGGTCATTCTGAGAGAGATAGCGGGAGAGCTGGCCAAGGACGGCACGTTCAAGAGTTTTGGAGAGAAAAGAAAGAAGGGATACTGGTCTGTAGTTGTTGACATCGGAGGGATCGAGTGTAGGTTTTTTCAGAAGGGGTGCAACTCTCGCTCTCTTGAAGACGGAAGGGACGTAGCCAGCGGTCAGGGATGAGTTGATGAGCGAGGTGAGGTAGGGGAGGAGGTCTCCGGAAATGGTCTGGAGAAGAGAGGAGGGGATAGGGTCAAGCGGGCAGGTTGTAGGGCGGCCGGCCGTCACAAGACGCGAGATTTCATCTGGAGAGAGAGGGGAGAAAGAGGTCAGAGCACAGGGTAGGGCAGTGTGAGCAGAACCAGCGGTGTCGTTTGACTTAGCAAACGAGGATCGGATGTCGTCGACCTTCTTTTCAAAATGGTTGACGAAGTCATCTGCAGAGAGGGAGGAGGGGGAGGGGGAGGAGGATTCAGGAGGGAGGAGAAGGTTGCAAAGAGCTTCCTAGGGTTAGAGGCAGATGCTTGGAATTTAGAGTGGTAGAAAGTGGCTTTAGCAGCAGAGAGAGAAGAGGAAAATGTAGAGAGGAGGGAGTGAAAGGATGTCAGGTCCGCAGGGAGGCGAGTTTTCCTCCATTTCCGCTCGGCTGCCCGGAGCCCTGTTCTGTGAGCTCGCAATGAGTCGTCGAGCCACGGAGCGGGAGGGGAGGACCGAGCCGGCCTGGAGGATAGGGGACATAGAGAGTCAAAGGATGCAGAAAGGGAGGAGAGGAGGGTTGAGGAGGCAGAATCAGGAGATAGGTTGGAGAAGGTTTGAGCAGAGGGAAGAGATGATAGGATGGAAGAGGAGAGAGTAGCGGGGAGAGAGAGCGAAGGTTGGGACGGCGCGATACCATCCGAGTAGGGGCAGTGTGGGAAGTGTTGGATGAGAGCGAGAGGGAAAAGGATACAAGGTAGTGGTCGGAGACTTGGAGGGGAGTTGCAACGAGGTTAGTGGAAGAACAGCATCTAGTAAAGATGAGGTCGAGCGTATTTCCTGCCTTGTGAGTAGGGGGGAAGGTGAGAGGGTGAGGTCAAAAGAGGAGAGGAGTGGAAAGAAGGAGGCAGAGAGGAATGAGTCAAAGGTAGGCGTGGGGAGGTTAAAGTCGCCCAGAACTGTGAGAGGTGAGCCGTCCTCAGGAAAGGAGCTTATCAAGGCATCAAGCTCATTGATGAACTCTCCGAGGGAACCTGGAGGGCGATAAATGATAAGGATGTTAAGCTTGAAAGGGCTGGTAACTGTGACAGCATGGAATTCAAAGGAGGCGATAGACAGATGGGTAAGGGGAGAAAGAGAGAATGACCACTTGGGAGAGATGAGGATCCCGGTGCCACCACCCCGCTGACCAGAAGCTCTCGGGGTGTGCGAGAACACGTGGGCAGACGAAGAGAGAGCAGTAGGAGTAGCAGTGTTGTCTGTGGTGATCCATGTTTCCGTCAGTGCCAAGAAGTCGAGGGACTGGAGGGAGACATAGGCGGAGATGAACTCTGCCTTGTTGGCCGCAGATCGGCAGTTCCAGAGGCTACCGGAGACCTGGAACTCCACGTGGGTCGTGCGCGCTGGGACCACCAGATTAGGGTGGCCGCGGCCACGCGGTGTGGAGCGTTTGTATGGTCTGTGCAGAGAGGAGAGAACAGGGATAGACAGACACATAGTTGACAGGCTACACAAGAGGCTACGCTAATGCAAAGGAGATTGGAATGACAAGTGGACTACACGTCACGAGTGTTCAGAGAGTTAAGCTTACGTAGCAAGAATCTTATTGACTAAAATGATTAAAATGATACAGTACTGCGGAAGTAGGCTAGCTGGCAGAGGCTGCGTTGTTGACTAAGTAGGCTAGTTGGCATTGGCTGCGTTGTTGACACTACACTAATCAAGTCGTTCCGTTGAGTGTAATAGTTTCTACTGTGCTGCTATTCGGGGCTAGCTGGCTAGCTAGCAGTGTTGATTACGTTACGTTGCGTTAAAAGAACGACAATAGCTGGCTAACTAACCTAGGAAGTCGCTCTAGACTACACAATTATCTTTGATACAAAGACGGCTGTGTAGCTAGCTATGTAGCTAGCTACGATCAAACAAATCAAGCCGTTGTACTGTAATGAAATGAAATGAAAAATGTGATACTACCTGTGGAGCGAGCGAAATGCGACCGGATTGTTGAGTGCAGAAGTTCTGTTCGGTAGACGTTGGCTAGCTGTTGGCTAGCTAGCAGAGTCTCCTATGTTAAGGACGACATAAAACTACACACTCTAAACTACACAATTATCTTGGGTACGAAGACAGCAAAGACAACTATGTAGCTAGCTAACACTACACTAATCAAGTCGTTCAGTTGAGTGTAATAGTTGTGCTGCTAATCGGTAGACGGTGGACTAGCTAACGGTGGACGTTAGCTAGCTGGCTAGCTGCAGGGCAGTGTAGACTGCGTTAGGACGACGAAATACGATAATTACGCAATTATCTATGAAACAAAGACGGCTGTGTAGCTAGCTAAGAAGAAATTGATAAGATTAGACAAATCAAACCGTTGTACTATAATGAAATGTAATGAAATGTAATACTACCTGCGGACCGAGTGCAGATGCGACCGCTCGCTCCAACCCGGAAGTGTTTGGACTTACATGCCTGGGTTCGACACCAGGGGTGGAGACAGGACCATCCAGGGCTGCCTGTCCTCCACTGACTTGTCTGGGTTCGACACCAGGGGTGGAGACAGGACCATCCAGCGCTGCCTGTCCTCCACTGTCCTGTCTGGGGACGACACCAGGGATGGAGACAGGACGATCCAGCGCTGCCTGTCCTCCACTGACCTGTCTGGGGACGACACCAGGGGTGGAGACAGGACCATCCAGGGCTGCCTGTCCTCCACTGACCTGTCTGGGGACGACACCAGGGGTGGAGACAGGACCATCCAGGGCTGCCTGTCCTCCACTGACCTGTCTGGGGACGACACCAGGGGTGGAGACAGGACCATCCAGGGCTGCCTGTCCTCCACTGACCTGTCTGGGGACGACACCAGGGGTGGAGACAGGACCATCCAGGGCTGCCTGTCCTCCACTGACCTGTCTGGGGACGACACCAGGGGTGGAGACAGGACCATCTAGGGCTGCCTGTCCTCCACTGACCTGTCTGGGGACGACACCAGGGGTGGAGACAGGACCATCCAGGGCTGCCTGTCCTCCACTGACCTGTCTGGGGACGACACCAGGGGTGGAGACAGGACCATCCAGGGCTGCCTGTCCTCCACTGTCCTGTCTGGGGACGACACCAGGGGTGGAGACAGGACCATCCAGGGCTGCCTGTCCTCCACTGACCTGTCTGGGGACGACACCAGGGGTGGAGACAGGACCATCCAGGGCTGCCTGTCCTCCACTGTCCTGTCTGGGGACGACACCAGGGGTGGAGACAGGACCATCTAGGGCTGCCTGTCCTCCACTAACCTGTCTGGGGACGACACCAGGGGTGGAGACAGGACCATCCAGGGCTGCACCAGGGGTGGAGGGGTGGAGACAGGGTCATCCAGGACTGACTCTACTCCACTGACCTATCTGGGGACGACACCATGGGTGGAGGGGTGGAGACAGGGTCATCCAGGACTGACTCTCCTCCACTGATCTATCTGGGGACGACACCAGGGGTGGAGGGGTGGAGACAGGACCATCCAGGGCTGCCTGTCCTCCACTGATCTATCTGGGAACGACACCAGGGGTGGAGGGGTGGAGACAGGACCATCCAGGGCTGCCTGTCCTCCACTGATCTATCTGGGAACGACACCAGGGGTGGAGGGGTGGAGACAGGGTCATCCAGAACTGACTCTCCTCCACTGATCTATCTGGGGACGACACCAGGGGTGGAGGGGTGGAGACAGGGTCATCCAGGACTGACTATACTCCACTGATCGATCTGGGGACGACACCAGGGGTGGAGGGGTGGAGACAGGACCATCCAGGGCTGCCTGTCCTCCACTGATCTATCTGGGGACGACACCAGGGGTGGAGGGGTGGAGACAGGACCATCCAGGGCTGACTCTCCTCCACTGATCTATCTGGGGACGACACCAGGGGTGGAGGGGTGGAGACAGGACCATCCAGGACTGACTCTCCTCCACTGATCTATCTGGGGACGACACCAGGGGTGGAGGGGTGGAGACAGGGTCATCCAGGACTGACTCTCCTCCACTGACCTATCTGGGGACGACACCAGGGGTGGAGGGGTGGAGACAGGGTCATCCAGGACTGACTCTCCTCCACTGATCTATCTGGGGACGACACCAGGAGTGGAGGGGTGGAGACAGGACCATCCAGGACTGACTCTCCTCCACTGACCTATCTGGGGACGACACCAGGGGTGGAGGGGTGGAGACAGGACCATCCAGGGCTGCCTGTCCTCCACTGATCAATCTGGGGACGACACCAGGGGTGGAGACAGGACCATCCAGGGCTGCCTGTCCTCCACTGACCTGTCTGGGGACGACACCAGGGGTGGAGACAGGACCATCCAGGGCTGCCTGTCCTCCACTGACCTGTCTGGGGACGACACCAGGGGTGGAGGGGTGGAGACAGGGTCATCCAGGACTGACTCTACTCCACTGACCTATCTGGGGACGACACCAGGGGTGGAGGGGTGGTGACAGGGTCATCCAGGACTGACTCTCCTCCACTGATCTATCTGGGGACGACACCAGGGGTGGAGGGGTGGAGACAGGGTCATCCAGGACTGACTCTCCTCCACTGATCTATCTGGGGACGACGCCAGGGGTGGAGGGGTGGAGACAGGACCATCCAGGGCTGCCTGTCCTCCACTGATCTATCTGGGAACGACACCAGGGGTGGAGGGGTGGAGACAGGACCATCCAGGGCTGCCTGTCCTCCACTGATCTATCTGGGAACGACACCAGGGGTGGAGGGGTGGAGACAGGGTCATCCAGGACTGACTCTCCTCCACTGATCTATCTGGGGACGACACCAGGGGTGGAGGGGTGGAGACAGGGTCATCCAGGACTGACTCTCCTCCACTGATCTATCTGGGGACGACACCAGGGGTGGAGAGGTGGAGACAGGACCATCCAGGACTGACTCTCCTCCACTAACCTGTCTGGGGACGACACCAGGGGTGGAGGGGTGGAGACAGGACCATCCAGGGCTGACTCTCCTCCACTGCAGATACAATTTCCTCCTTCCCCTCCAATCCAATGTTACCTGTTCAGTGGTAAACAATTCAGTAAGATTTTTGTCTTCACTGTTACAATCATAGGGTGTATTTCACTGTTTGTCCCTCAATGTAGCGAGGACATGTATGTAAAATTATATACTTGTCTTTCGTTTTTGAGTATTCAATGAAGACCAGACTAAAATGCTGTGGCTGTGCAAACACATATACAGCTTACAGAGACTCAGTAACGAAGTTCAGGTTGTCACTGGATACGGTGAACACGAACACAGTGGGCCTTTAACTCAATCAAACTTCAGCCAAATGTATTTATAAAGCACTTTTTACAGCAGTAGATGTCACAAAGTGCTATACAGAAACCTAGTCTAAAACACCAAACATCAAGTAATGCAGATGTAGATGCACAGTGGCTAGGAAAAACTCCCTAGAAAGGCGGGGAACCTAGGAAGAAACCTAGAGAGGAACCAGGCTCTGAGGAGTGGCCATTTCTCTTCTGGCTGTGCCGGGTGGATTTTAAGAGTATGTGGCTATTAAGGCCATATTGTTCTTCAAGATGTTCAAAGGTTCATAGATGACCAGCAGGGTCAAATAATAATCACAATGGTTTCAGAGGGTGCATCTTTATGTCTCAGGTGTCCATAACCCCTTAGAGCAGAGGTGGGCAATTCCAGTCCTCGATGGCCTGATTGGTGTCACCGTTTTGCCCCATCCCCCATCTAACACACCTGACTCCAATAATCATCTAATCACGATCTTCAGTTTAGAATGGAAATGTGATAAATCAGGTGTTTTTGTTAGGGATGGAGAAGAAGTGTGACACCAATCAGACCCTGGAGGACTGGAGTTGCCCACCCCTGCCCTAGAGTCTAAGATTGGGAGGGGGTTTCTACTAAGCTAACATATGGAATTGTTTTGAGATTATCATACAAAGGATCATTTAGCTATTTGTTTTGAAATTTTAGGACCTCTTTGGGTATAAAAAAATATATATAAAAATATTTGATTAAACATTAAATTTGGCCTTACTGCTATTAACCCATAAAAATGCATTGAATAACAGATTTATACATGGAAAAAACATGATCTGTAGGAAGTTTGTTTTGAAGTGTCTGCCCTAAATCTGAGAGATATAAGAAAGATTAGGAAATTAATGTATTTTTTAAACACATATTTCACCCCTTTCTTTAGACACTAGACTACCTCCATATATACAGGACTTCATTATTTGAAGGGCCTTAAAGAACACCATGGGTCTCTACCTCATCCGTATACCTCAGGTGTCCTTACAGAACACCATGGGTCTCTCCCTCATCCATATACCTCAGGTGTCCTTACAGAACACCATGGGTCTCTCCCTCATCCATGTACCTCAGGTGTCCTTACAGAACACCATGGGTCTCTCCCTCATCCATGTACCTCAGGTGTCCTTACAGAACACCATGGGTCTCTCCCTCATCCATATACCTCAGGTGTCCTTACAGAACACCATGGGTCTCTCCCTCATCCATATACCTCAGGTGTCCTTACAGAACACCATGGGTCTCTCCCTCATCTGTATACCTCAGGTGTCCTTACAGAACACCATGGGTCTCTCCCTCATCCATATACCTCAGGTGTCCTTACAGAACACCATGGGTCTCTCCCTCATCCATATACCGCAGGTGTCCTTACAGAACACCATGGGTCTCTCCCTCATCCGTATACCTCAGGTGTCCTTACAGAACACCATGGGTCTCTCCCTCATCCGTATACCTCAGGTGTCCTTACAGAACACCATGGGTCTCTACCTCATCCGTATACCTCAGGTGTCCTTACAGAACACCATGGGTCTCTCCCTCATCCGTATACCTCAGGTGTCCTTACAGAACACCATGGGTCTCTCCCTCATCCGTATACCTCAGGTGTCCTTACAGAACACCACGGGTCTCTCCCTCATCCGTATACCTCAGGTGTCCTTACAGAACACCACGGGTCTCTCCCTCATCCGTATACCTCAGGTGTCCTTACAGAACACCATGGGTCTCTCCCTCATCCGTATACCTCAGGTGTCCTTACAGAACACCATGGGTCTCTCCCTCATCCGTATACTTCAGGTGTCCTAACTGAACACCATCGGTCTCTCCCTCATCCTTGTCTCTCAGGTGTCCTTAAAGAAACTCATGAATTCTAGGTGCTGTAATTAGATAGAATCTGTTGGATTTCTGCCAGGTTTTAAGACAAATCCCACCGGGATTGGCTCAGCTTTCATGCAACGTTTCAGCTTTACTTTTCTTCCACTGTTTCCAAGAGGATTACATGGGCAAGTCATTTATGTCACATAAATGCATTTCTGGCATAAAGGTGACTTTTCCAAAGTTTGTTTCCTCGAGTAAGCACAAACATTTTTCCAATAAAAATAATTCCATTCCACCATCCGTAATAAATTACTACATGCATAGCTTAATTTTTGGGGCGCATACATTCTCAATATCTTGCACATAAAGTAATGTATATAATGTTGATTTCAGCTTTAATCAAGATGCTACTTGTATTACTTATAAAGAAAATATGCATGAAAAAAAAGTATATGACTGCATTTCGGAAGAGTGGGCACACTGTAAAAGGTTCAGGTGGAGTATGTACAGCTAGAGGTAATATATCTGGATCTGTGTGCTAGACTGCTACCAGCAACACGACAACCAGTAAATATCCTACTATAACAGATCTGGATCTGTGTGCTAGACTGCTACCAGCAACATGACAACCAGTACATCTCCTACTATAACAGATCTGGATCTGTGTGCTAGACTGCTACCAGCAACATGACAACCAGCACATCTCCTACTATAACAGATCTGGATCTGTGTGCTAGACTGCTACCAGCAACATGACAACCAGCACATCTCCTACTATAACAGATCTGGATCTGTGTGCTAGACTGCTACCAGCAACATGACAACCAGCACATCTCCTACTATAACAGATCTTGGGTCTGTGTGCTAGATTGCTACCAGCAACACGACAACCAGCACATCTCCTACTATAACAGATCTTGGGTCTGTGTGCTAGACTGCAACCAGCAACACGACAACCAGTACATCTCCTACTATAACAGATCTGGATCTGTGTGCTAGACTGCTACCAGCAACATGACAACCAGTACATCTCCTACTATAACAGATATGGACCTGTGTGCTAGACTGCTATCAGCAACATGACAAGCAGTACATGTCCTACTATAACAGAAAGGTAGTCTCAGACATATGCTGGATGTCACTGAGAGAGGTTCAACATTGTAACATGACATGGATTGATGTGTGGTATTCTTTAGGCCACTTATTTTCCATTCCAGTGAGTGGCATGGTGAGAGAAAATTAGGTAAGGGCATGCCTCCGGAGGTTAGCTATCTATTTATTTATATTCTCGTTCGTGAGGCAAAAGAATGTGACAGCAGCATTCAATGACCAATCCTGTCTCCCCATCTCATAGAATAAGTCTCTCTGAATGATGGGCGGAACCAAAATGCCAGTTCTGACAGCTATAGTAAATGATCTCTCACATAAAATACGGTGAAAAGGAATCAGACAAAATGTACGTATATTTCTATACAATTGCAGTGTAGGACATCTGTACATCAAATAATGTTTACATTAAAGTGTATATTCTGGGATTCATCCAATAACATCAGTCACAGGCTTCATTAATAAGTGCATAGACGACATCCCTACAGTGACCGTACGGTACGTACGCCAATCAGAAGCCATGGATTACAGGCAACATCCGCAGTGAGATAATGGCAAAAGCTGCCACTTTCAAGGAATGGAACACTAATCTGGATGCTCTTAAGAAATCCCACTACGACCTCCAATGAGCCAGCAAACAGTCAAAAAGTCTATTTGATGAGGTTACACACACAAAAACACATCCACACTCAGACACACACATTCGTTTTTTAGTTGTATTGTTTGTATTATTATAATTATTTTAGTTGAATTATTCATATATTGTTATATTTCAAATGTGTGTGACTATCATTTACATTTACATTTAAGTCATTTAGCAGACGCTCTTATCCAGAGCGACTTACAAATTGGTGCTTTCACCTCAGTATCCTTGTGTCTCAGTGTAACAGTGTTTTGTTACTGGTCATGTTTTGTGCTTTTGTGGACCCCAGGAAGAAAAGCTGCTTCCTCTGCAAAAGCCAATAGGGATCCAAATAAAACAGGACTAAGATCAAATCCTACTACGCCAGCTCTGACAGACACTTTGAGTGCGTTTGGTACACATCCGGGGGATAGGGAGCCATTCATTATGTTCAACATAGGAATGCCAAGTACAGGAAGTAGCTCTTTCAGAAGTTTAGTTGGAATAGGGTCCAGTAGACAGCTGGAAGGTTTAGAGGACGTGACAATTTTGTTGAGTGTTTCAAGAGGTCCGGATTAAAAATCTTGAGTGTCTCCATTGATCCAGGTTCCTGGCAGTTCTGTGCAGACACAAGACAACTGAGTTTGGGTAGGTGGAGGGAGTCTGGAAGGGAATCTAGAAATCTTTGTGTTGTCTGACAATTTATAGTGTGAGTTTTGATAATCCTTAATTGGGGTCCAAGTGAATTATTTGTGGTAGTTGTAAACATAATAAGATGGTGGTCTAATAGTCCAGGATTATGAGGAAAAACATTTAGATCCACAATATCTATTCCACGGGACAAAACTAGACCCAGGGTATGATTGTGTCAATGCGTAGATATGTTGGACAAAACCAGAATAAGAACCTATCCCTCCTCAACGTAACCAAGACTAAGGAAATGAATGTGGACTACAGGAAAAGGAGGACCGAGCACAAACTAGAATGGTCCAAACACAGCAAGACAGTCGTTAAGAGGGCACGACAATGCCTATTCCCCCTCAGGAAACTAAAAAGATTTGGCACGGGTCCTGAGATCCTCAAAAGGCTCTAAAGCAGCAACATCGAGAGCATCCTGACTGGTTGCATCACTGCCTGGACCGGAAATTGCTCGGCCTCTGACCGCCAGGCACTACACAGCCCAGTACATCACTGGGGCTAAGCTGCCTGCCATCCAGTACCTCTACACCAGGCGGTGTCAGAGGAAGGCCCTAAAAATGGTCAAAGACCCCACCCACAACAGTCATAGACTGTTCTCTCTTCTACCGCATGGCAAGCGGTACCAGAGTGTCAAGTCTAGGACAAAAAGGCTTCTAACTCAGGCAAGCAGAACCTTGAGACTTCCTTAATAGTAGAGATTGCACACCAGCTGTTGTCAAAAATATATGCACATCCCTCCCCTGAGCTTCCCCGACACCTCTGTTCCATCCTGTCAGCTGTATTTATATTTACCATGTCCGTGTTCAGCCACAACTCTGAGAAACATAGGATATTACACTTCTTTTGATCACGTTTATAGGAGAGTCTCAAACGGAACTCAAACGGAGTCTCCCGTTTATTCTCCTGTGATTAAGTGTTCGCCAATAGAACGGAGGGTATCTTGTCAGGTATCCCGCACGCCGGCTTCTATAGTGCTGTCTCCTCCTTCTCCAAGTGTAGGGGATTTGGGTCTGGTCCGGGATAATCAATTATGTCTTTCACCTCCGACTCATTGAAGTAGAAGTCTTCGTCCAAATTGAGGTAATTGAGAGCTGTTCTGATGTCCAGGAACTCTTTCAGTCTTGAAAATGATGCTAATGTGATTAGCATGAGGTTGTAATAAACAAGAACATTTCCCAGGACATTGACATATTGGCAGAAAGCTTAAATTATAGTTAATCTAACTGCACTGTTCAATTTAAAGTAGCTATTACAGTGAAATAATACCATGCTATTGTTTGAGGAGAGTGCACAATTTTGAACATGAAAAGTTATTAATAAACAAATTAGGCACATTTGGGCAGTATTGATACAAAATTTTGAAAAGAAATACAATGGTTCATTGGATCAGAATAACACGTTGCACATACACTGCTGCCATCCAGTGGCCAAAATTTAAATTGCAACTGGGCTGGAATAATACATTATGGACTTTCTCAAAGATGATGGTACAAACAAATACAAAATAACGTTTAATTTTTTTGTATTATCTTTTACCAGATCTAATGTGTTATATTCTCCTACATTCCTTTCAATTGTCCACAAACATCAAAGTGTTTCCTTTCAAATGGAACCAAGAATATGATTATCCTTGCGTCAGGGCCTAAATAACACAATTGTTCATGAGCTCATAAAAGGTGCACTATCCCCTCCAGTGCCATTCCGTTCATACTGTTCTAAACCTGTTGATTGTGAAGCATGTGACAACAACAAAAACATATTCTACTTGACTAAATGCAGATTTAGTTTCACTCAACAGACAGTACATTGAGTAGAATATTACATAATTTTCTGAATTAAAATGTGTACAGTATGTCTAACATAAAGACATGTCTAGTACTGTGTGTTCAGTATCTCCAACATATGGACCTATCTGGTACTGTGTAAGGTACAGTGAATTTGGGAAGTATTCAGACCCCTTGACTTTTTCCACATTTTGTTACGTTACAGCCTTATTCGAAAATTCATTAAATTATTTTCCTCATCAATCTACACACAAAACCCAATAACGACAATGCAAAAACAGAAATACTGTATTTACATAAGTATACAGACCCTTTGCTATGAGACTCGAAATTAAACTCCAATGTGTTTCCAATGAACATCCTTGAGATGTTTCTACAGCATGATTGGAGTCCACTTGTGGTAAATTCAATTGATTGGACATGATTTGGAAAGGCACACACCTGTCTATATACAGTAAGTTCCCAGAGTTGACAGTGCATGTCAGAGCAAAAACCAAGCCATGAGGTCGAGGAAATTGTCTGTAGAGCTCCAAGACAGTATTGTGTTGAGGCACAAATCTGGGGAAATATACAAAAACATTTCTGCAGCATTGAAGGTCCATAGGAACACAGTGGCCTCCATCATTCTTCAATGGAAAACGTTTGTAACCACCAAGACTCTTCTTAGAGATGGCCGCCCGGCCAAACTGAGCAATCGGGGAAGAAGAGCCTTGGTCAGGGAGGTAACCCAGAACCCGATGGTCACTCTAACAGAACTCCAGAGTTCCTATGTGGAGATGGGAGAACCTTCCAGAAAGACAACCATCTCTTCAGCACTCCACCAATCAGGCCGTTATTGTTGAGTGGCCTGACGGCTACTCTCTCAGTAAAAGGCACATGACAGCCCGCTTGGAGTTTGCCAAAAGGCACCTAAACAAGATTATCTAGTCTGTTGAAACCAAGATTGAACTTTTTGGCCTGAATGCCAAGCATCACGTCTGGAGGAATCCTGCTACCATCCATATGGGGAAGCATTGTGGTGGCAGCATCATGCTATGGGATGTTTTTTTTATCAGAAGGTACTGGGAGACTAGTCAGGATCGGGGGAAAGATGAATGGAGCAAATTACAGAGAGATCCTTGATGAAAACCTGCTCCTGAGCGTTCAGGACCTCAGATTGGGTTGGAGGTTCACCTTCCAGCAGGACAATAACCCTAAGCATACAGCCAAGACAATGCAGCAGTGGCTTTGGGACAAGTCTCTGAATGTCCTTGAGTGGCCAAGCCAGAGCCCGGACTTGAATCCATTCGGACATCTCTGGGGTGACCTGAAAATAGCTGTGCAGCGACGCTGGGTGAAGATTTGCAGAGAAGAATGTGAGGAAATCCCCAAATACAGGTGAGCCAATCATGTAGAATGATACCCAAGAAGACTCTAGGCTGTAGTCGCTGCCAAAGGTGCTTTAAAAAAAAACGATTTGCTACAATTTCACACAGACAGGCCTGGATGAGATCTTTAAGGTCAGGGCCCTCAGCATGGTACTTGGAGTCAAACAGACAGGCCTGGATGAGATCTTTAAGGTCAGGGCCCTCCGCATGGTACTTGGAGTCAAACAGACAGGCCTGGATGAGATCTTTAAGGTCAGGGCCCTCCGCATGGTACTTGGAGTCAAACAGACAGGCCTGGATGAGATCTTTAAGGTCAGGGCCCTCAGCATGGTACTTGGAGTCAAACAGACAAGCCTGGATGAGATCTTTAAGGTCAGGGCCCTCCGCATGGTACTTGGAGTCAAACAGACAGGCCTGGATGAGATCTTTAAGGTCAGGGCCCTCCGCATGGTACTCGGAGTCAAACAGACAAGCCTGGATGAGATCTTTAAGGTCAGGGCCCTCTGCAAGGCTCACAAAATCATTTTAGACCCAAGTCACCCCCTGTACCCGGACTACTCCCCACTGGGCGCGGGTATACAGGGCACCCCTCGGCAGGAAAAACACAACTAGACAATCATTTGTGCTGGGTGTGATATCCCTTCTCAATAGCTTGGGTAAATATTCCTATCCACTTAGTAAGGCCAGCAGGCCTTTTATTAGTATGTAACTGTTCTGAAAGTTGTATTGTCAACTTTGTTTTGTATTTTTAAACGCCACTTTAGACATGTACATGACACCACAACAAAATGTCCCTATGGGGACAATAAAGTCAATAATGTATGTCTGGTACTGTGTGTTCAGTATGTGCAGGATTAGGACCTGTCAGGTACTGTGTGTTCAGTAGGTGCAGGTTTAGGACCTGTCAGGTACTGTGTTCAGTATGAGCAGGTTTAGGACCTGTCAGGTACTGTGTTCAGTAGGTGCAGGTTCAGGACCTGTCAGGTACTGTGTGTTCAGTATGTGCAGGTTCAGGACCTGTCAGGTACTGTGTGTTCAGTATGTGCAGGTTCAGGACCTGTCAGGTACTGTGTTCAGTAGGTGCAGGATTAGGACCTGTCAGGTACTGTGTGTTCAGTAGGTGCAGGTTTAGGACCTGTCAGGTACTGTGTTCAGTATGTGCAGGTTTAGGACCTGTCAGGTACTGTGTTCAGTAGGTGCAGGTTCAGGACCTGTCAGGTACTGTGTGTTCAGTATGTGCAGGTTCAGGACCTGTCAGGTACTGTGTGTTCAGTATGTGCAGGTTTAGGACCTGTCAGGTACTGTGTTCAGTAGGTGCAGGTTTAGGACTTGTCAGGTACTGTGTGTTCAGTATGTGCAGGTTTAGGACCTGTCAGGTACTGTGTGTTCAGTAGGTGCAGGTTTAGGACCTGTCAGGTACTGTGTTCAGTAGGTCCAGGTTTAGGACCTGTCAGGTACTGTGTTCAGTATGTGCAGGTTTAGGACCTGTCAGGTACTGTGTTCAGTATGTGCAGGTTTAGGACCTGTCAGGTACTGTGTTCAGTATGTGCAGGTTTAGGACCTGTCAGGTACTGTGTTCAGTATGTGCAGGTTTAAGACCTGTCAGGTACTGTGTGTTCATAATGTGCAGGTTTAGGACCTGTCAGGTACTGTGTTCAGTAGGTGCAGCACAAGGACTCAAGCCACAACTACAGTTGAAGTCGGATGTTTATAAACACTTAGGTTGGAGTCATTAAAACTCATTTTTCAACCACTCCACAAATGTCTTGTTAATTAACAAACTATAGTTTTGGCAAGTCGGTTAGGACATCTACTTTGTGCATGACACAAGTAATTTTTCCCAAAAATTTTACAGACAGATTATTTCACTTATAATTCACTGTATCACAAGTCCAGTGGGTCAGAAGTTTACATACACTAAGTTGACTGTGCCTTTAATCAGAAATCCTTAGCGCCGTCAAAACAGGATGCAGATCATTTCCCAGGTGATAAACTATTGATGTGTATTAAGATATGATGAACAAACACCACTAGAGTTTATTTTCTTCCAACACAAAGCGCTGATGCTGGTCTATAAGACATCTGTCATTCCCAGTGTGTCAGTGTTTTGTAATTCATAGCCTACTTACCGTTATTACTTTTTAATCTTTAAAGGCCCAATCCACATTTGAAACAATAACACCCCACATCTAAAGCTGAGGGCTTGGCCTGGATAAATGTAACCACTCTCAAATTCATAGACAGAGCTATGGATGCAATGACCGACCATCCATGATATCAACATTATAGTTATATACATTATAGTAACCATGTTTTCAGACTGTACAGTGTTTGTTTTACATTTGCAATTTTTAAAACATTGGAGTACTAACATGTTGTGACAGTTGAACTAAGCCCATGAGACATATTTAAATATATTCTTAAATAATCAATGGGTATACAGTACATGATTATTTTCATAAATCCAAAAATGTATTTTGCATTTTCAGATTGCCCCTTTCTTGGGTTTTATTTCATTTGCCAAGGATCGTGACGAGATGAGGTCAAATAGAAGGGTGTATGGTTCTGGGAGGCTCTAGAATGTTCTGAAACAGAACACTATTGTTCCGGAAGTGCATCACAGTTAGAAAAACTACTGCCAATAATCATCCTAAATGGGACCTTATTCCCTGTATAGTGCAATACAGTTGACCAGGGCCAGTAGGGCTCTGGTCTAAAGTAGTCCACTACTGTATAGTGCGAAAAGGTTGCCATTTTGGACTCTTTCCATTGTGTTGTCAGTAGACATTTTAGCTTCATGTTTCATAAACCACAGTCTATTATTTTTAGTTTTTGTGATGCATATGCATGCAATTAAGAATTGGCCCTAATTAAGAAACTTTGGTCAAATACATGAGTTTAAAAACAACATGAAGATGTACTTTTCATAATCTTGTTTGTTAAAGGTTTCAGTCAAGTGTTGCTGACTCCATGTCTGTGCTAATTGTAAACATAATTAAAAAGTGACGATGAAGCAAAGAACGACAAACAAGCTATGGCTTGCTCATTTTTTAAGTTTAATAATATAGCAGTCTCAATGTATCCGATTAAGAACATATCACTGTGTCAAGGGACAGGAAGTGATGCCATTCTAATGACGGTATGATCACACATTTGAAGTTTCCATTGTCCGTTCCTTCACGCACTAAGGAGCCAACCTGGAGAGGTGTAGCCAAGGCAAAGAAAAAAGAGAAAACGTGTGTAAAGAAGAAAGACGACGTTGGGATCTGTCATCAGTGTAGCAGATGTGTCTCTGGAAGCATGGTGATCGTTCCTCGCTTTTAAAGTGCTTGATTGACCCCTCCATTGTTAGTATGACTTCCTTTTATGTATTTGATGTCTGCTAGTATTTGTGGGTGTCTCTTCTCTCTCTCTGTGTGTGTGTGTGTGTGTGTGTGTGTGTGTGTGTGTGTGTGTGTGTGTGTGTGTGTGTGTGTGTGTGTGTGTGAGTTATAGTGCCTGTCCCAAATCGCACCCTATTTCCTACATAGTGCACTACTTGTTGACCAGAACCAGGTGAGCCCTGTTCAACAGTAGTGCACTATATTGAGATTAGGGTACAATTTGGGACAGAGTCATATTTTGCGCAAGAGGTCAGTGTTTTTCATATGTTGCCTCTAGTCAGTACTTAAGTGGATCTGTCCAACTAACTGGTCTTTATTACACATCACTTCTACAAGCTGTCATCGATACATATTCATCAACTCACATGAACCTATTCATCCACAAGGTTGTTAGAACAGCAAGTAAAGAGGCTGACACTTACTTTGTGTCAGATTGTCCACACTTGACACCAAACTCACTGATTGATGAGGAATATTAGGGCAGTCAGGAAAAAGCAACGTGGAAGATGAATGAGATTAATGCTGCGGCTCTCGTCACTTCTAAAGGACCACATTTCTTTATTCATATTTTGTTTAGCCCTTTGACTATTCGTATCTATTTAAATTACACACGTAAGATTGGATCCGTCATTTCAGTTATTTACCTGCATTCGTCTCTTGGCTCTCATGTGTGCTTTCTATTGGCACATTTATAATGGGTTTGATATCAGGTATCGTCTCTCTTTCCTTGGCTGGACGGGTAAAACATGTTTTATACAGCTACATAGCTAAACTAGGCTATGTGTTATTTTGTTTTTGTTACTGAAAAAAACAGGCCCTGTTTGTCTACATTGCTAAATGGGTACTCAGAAAGGAAACTGTATAGCCTGGTTGCGAGTCTTTTCAGCTAACATTCCACTACTTGTACTTCATGTCATGTGCCAAAGATTTGGCATATGAAACATTGCCACATATTATGGAGTTCAAGGAGTGGAATATTGGCACATATCATGGAGTTCAAGGAGTGGAATATTGGCACACGACTTGGAGTTCAAGGAGTGGAATATTGGCACATGACTTGGAGTTCAAGCAGTGGAATATTGGCACATGACTTGGAGTTCAAGGAGTGGAATTATAGGTACAGAGGGTAGTGTGTATGGCCCAGTACATCACTGGGGACGAAGTCCCTGCCATCCAGGACCTCTATACCAGGCGGTGTCAGAGGAAGGCTCGAAAAATTGTCAAAGACTCTGCTACCGCACGACAAACGGTGACGGAGCATGTTATAACCTTGTACCCCTGCACATTGACTTGGTACTGGTACTCCCTGTATATAGCCATGTTATTACCTCATACCCCTGCACATTGAATTGGTACTGGTACTCCCTGTATATAGCCATGTTATCACCTCGTACCCCTGCACATTGACTTGGTACTGGTACTCCCTGTATATAGCCATGTTATTACCTCTTACCCCTTCACATTGACTTGGTACTGGTACACCCTGTATATAGCCATGTTATTACCTCGTACCCCTGCACATTGACTTGGTGCTGGTACTCCCTGTATATAGCCATGTTATTACCTCGTTCCCCTGCACATTGACTTGGTACTCGTACCCCGTGTACTGTATATAGCCATGTTATTACCTCGTACCCCTGCACATTGATTTGGTACTCGTATCCCGTGTACTGTATATAGCCATGTTATTACCTCGTACCCCTGCACATCGACTTGGTGCTCGTACCCCGTGTACTGTATATAGGCATGTTATTACCTCGTACCCCTGCACATTGACTTGGTACTCATACCCCGTGTACTGTATATAGCCATGTTACTACCTCGTACCCCTGCACATTGACTTGGTGCTCGTAACCCGTGTACTGTATATAGCCATGTTATTACCTCGTACCCCTGCACAGTCACTTGGTACTCGTACCCCGTGTGCTGTATATAGCCATGTTATTACCTCGTACCCCTGCACATTGACTTGGTACTCATACCCCTGCACATTGACTTGGTACTCGTACCCCTGCACATTGACTTGGTACTCGTACTCCGTGTACTGTATATAGCCATGTTATTACCTCGTACCCCTGCACATTGACTTGGTACTCGTACCCCGTGTACTGTATATAGCCAAGCTGTCTTTGCTCATTGTAGATTTATTCCTTGTGTTATCATTTTGTTATATTATTATTAATATAATACATTTTTTTTGTATTCTGCATTGTTGGGATGGGCCAGTAAGTAAGCATTTCACTGTTAGTCAACACCTGTTGTTTACGAAGCATAATTAAAGTGTAATTTGTTTGATCTGAGTTGATAGAGACTGGCAACCAGGCTAGACATTGTATTGACACAGATCTTAATTCAGCTACACCAGCTTACAAATCAACAGGGTTCTTCTAACTAACAGTAGTTCTATCTCTTTTTAATGTAATTTCCTCTGGATCATAACGATTGCTACTTTTGTAGCACTGCCCTACTGATTATGCCAATACTGAACCTATTGAGGAAGGTTAAATGTCCAGATCATAACTAACAGGTAGATCCTAGTTAGTTCCTGTTTGTTGGGATACTGTTCTATCAGGTTATATACTGATGCATAGTGGTTGGTTACGGTTCTATCAGGTTATATACTGATGTGTAGTGGTTGGTTACTGTTCTATCAGGTTATATACTGATGCATAGTGGTTGGTTACGGTTCTATCAGGTTATATACTGATGTGTAGTGGTTGGTTACTGTTCTATCAGGTTATATACTGATGCATAGTGGTTGGTTATGGTTCTATCAGGTTATATACTGATGCATAGTGGTTGGTTACAGTTCTATCAGGTTATATACTGATGTGTAGTGGTTGGTTACAGTTCTATCAGGTTATATACTGATGTGTAGTGGTAGGTTACTGTTCTATCAGGTTATATACTGATGCATAGTGTTTGGTTACGGTTCTATCAGGTTATATACTGATGCATAGTGGTTGGTTACTGTTCTATCAGGTTATATACTGATGCATAGTTGTTGGTTACGGTTCTATCAGGTTATATACTGATGTGTAGTGGTTGGTTACTGTTCTATCAGGTTATATACTGATGCATAGTGGTTGGTTATGGTTCTATCAGGTTATATACTGATGCATAGTGGTTGGTTACTGTTCTATCAGGTTATATACTGATGTGTAGTGGTTGGTTACTGTTCTATCAGGTTATATACTGATGCATAGTGGTTGGTTATGGTTCTATCAGGTTATATACTGATGCATAGTGGTTGGTTACAGTTCTATCAGGTTATATACTGATGTGTAGTGGTTGGTTACAGTTCTATCAGGTTATATACTGATGTGTAGTGGTAGGTTACTGTTCTATCAGGTTATATACTGATGCATAGTTGTTGGTTACGGTTCTATCAGGTTATATACTGATGTGTAGTGGTTGGTTACTGTTCTATCAGGTTATATACTGATGCATAGTGGTTGGTTATGGTTCTATCAGGTTATATACTGATGCATAGTGGTTGGTTACGGTTCTATCAGGTTATATACTGATGTGTAGTGGTTGGTTACGGTTCTATCAGGTTATATACTGATGTGTAGTGGTTGGTTACAGTTCTATCAGGTTATATACTGATGTGTAGTGGTAGGTTACTGTTCTATCAGGTTATATACTGATGCATAGTGGTTGGTTACAGTTCTATCAGGCTGGATTTTCATACTTCAAGATTAGTGTCAAAAACGTTCTAGCTTACACAGTAACAGGTCAGCAGCAGAAGGGACAGTGAGACAAATGGGGTCAGTAGAGGTCAGGGGTCAGTGTACTTGTAATCTGGTATAACTTATTATTGTCAGCCATATGGTTTTATGTGATGATGATGTCGTCCATAAACACCTCTGTTTCAATGGCTTAAGGCTATTAGGTGTGTGTGTGTGTGTGTGTGTGTGTGTGTGTGTGTGTGTGTGTGTGTGTGTGTGTGTGTGTGTGTGGGGGGTTGTTATTTTATTTATTAAACCTTTATTTTAACAGGGATTCACATTGAGTCTTAGGTCTGTTTTACAAGTGAGCCCGGCGAAAATAGAAAAATACACACATCAAATACGAGATCAATAAAGAGAAAATACAAAGAAGAAACAGAAATTAAGGGGACAATATCAACAATTTTAAATAGAATTGTTTTTTTATAAGGAAAGTGTCATGGTAAAGTTTCTTTATCAAGGTATATACCATATATTGATATCCGTATATTATATATTACTGTGTATTATTGTTTTCCTTTTCAAATACTCGAGACATCAATTTGTGTGAGTAGAGCTCAGTGGTGACTCGAATAGCATTACTCATTTGAATAACCATTTGAATGGACCTGGAAAGGTCTGCTTGTATCATGCATTGAAATGCTAAGCTACAGAGAGAGAAGTGGATCTCATGTTATGTTCATACGTCCTTGATCAATGAGTCTACAGTTTATCACAAATTACAAATCGTTCTTCTTTCTTGTAACTTGATCTTTTTTTGCTGATTTCTCAAAGAAATTCGATCAAGCTCAGCTTACCAACAATACAAATATTTCTCACTGCGTTGGCTGCAGCGTTGGAGGCTGGAGGTCCATGCTGCTTTTAACAGGCTTCAATAACCCACCAGACCTGGTCTTTTGTTTCACAATATTATTGGTTGCTCCTTGCCAGTCATTTAATTGAAAGTAACATCCTCGTACAGTACATAGGTATCTATTGTTTAGTTGGGTGAATGGATCACGTTAGTTGTATTTCATTAACGTATTGTCATATTTAATCACTTAGTCTATATTTACTAAGCCTATCATTCGTGTTCCGTGCTATAGAATCCAATAACGTGTTCTGGAATCTAAGAATGTAATTTGTAGCCATTAGATTGATTAAGACAAGGTATTCGGTGGATGTTAATATCATGCTGTGTTGTAAGCAGCACGCTTTCAGTCAACAGACAGGGTTGCAATAACACTTTCATTAACTGTAATGAACAGAGAGGCCTGTCATACAGTAGGAGTGTCACGAGTGGCGCTCGGCGGTCGTCATCACCGGCCTATTAGCTGCCACTGATTGTCTTTCCTCCCCCTCCTTGTATGTTTATTGGTAGCACCTGTTTAGGTATGATTAGTTTGTCTTTATTAGACAGCCGGCCCGCCTGGTTGTTGTGCGGGATTATTTCAGTGTAACCTTCGGCTCTGTTGTAGAGGTACGTGTTAGTGCCTGGTCGTGACTTTTCCGTTGTACATTTTCATTCCCTGGGTTTGGGGTCGTTACTATTGTGAGTACCCTGTGGTGCGTTGGTGCAATTAAAGACGCACAGCATTGCACTCTCTGTCTCCTGCGTCTGACTCCACACCCACGACACCCGCAGCATTACAGAATCCCGCACCACAACCAGATTGAATGGAGTCAGCAGGAGCAGCAGCCAACCCTCTCCCATCGATGGAGGAACGGGTTCTCCACCACACCACCGTTCTCCATCGGATCGGATCCGCGATGGATCAAGTAATGGAGAGAATGGACCGATGGGAGAGGAGTGGTCTCCTCTCTCCACCTTCGGCACCCACGGCTCCGGACTCCCCATCACTCGACTCCAGCACCCTCCGTCTGACGCTACCGAGGGCTTATGATGGAGCGGCGTCGGGTTGCCAGGGTTTCTGCTTCAGCTGGAGCTATACCTGGCCACCGTTAGACCCACTCCCTCAGGAGCGGAGAGGGTGAGTGTCCTCATCTCCTGCCTCACGGGTCGTGCTCTGGAGTGGGCGAACGCAGTCTGGAATGGCCCAGACTCAGCGCGGAGCACTACCCAGAGTTTTCCCTCCGCTTCCGTGCCGTGTTTGATCACCCTCTAGACGGCCGAGCGGTGGGAGAACGACTTTTTCATCTCAGGCAGGAGAGGAGGAGCGCCCAGGATTACGCGCTGGAGTTCCGGACCTTGGCAGCCGGATCTGGGTGGAACGACAGGGCCCTTATGGACCACTACAGGTGTAGTCTCCGAGAGGACGTCCGCCGGGAGTTAGCGTGTCGGGACACCACTCTGTCACTGGATCAGCTGATTGACATGTCCATTCGACTGGACAATCTGCTGGCTGCCCGCGGGCGTTCAGAGAGGGTCCTGTGCGTTCCACCACCCAGCCCCTCCGCTCCCATTCCGATGGAGTTGGGAGGGGCTGCGCCGAGGGGTACCGGAGGAGGAGGCCTTCCCTGCACCAACTGTGGTCGGAGAGGACACACGTCTGATCGGTGCTGGGGGGGTCCGTCTGGGAGTAGAGATGGCAGGCGGAACGCTTCTCGATCATCCCAGGTGAGTCTGCATCAAACTCACCCAGAACCCCCTGTTGGCCACATGTTTGTCTTAACCTTTTTCCTCCACTTTTTTCCCTCTTCCCAGCATAGGGCGCTAGTCGATTCAGGCGCAGCTGGGAACTTTATGGATCGCGGACTCGCCCTTAAATTAGGGGTTCCGCTGGTGCCGATAGATTCTCCTTTCCCCGTGCACTCCCTAGATAGCCGGCCATTAGGGTCAGGGATGGTCAGGAGACCACGGTCCCACTGGACATGGTGACGCAGGGGAATCATAGGGAGCGTATCAGTTTTTTTTATTATTGATTCGCCTGCGTTTCCAGTGGTGCTGGGGACTCCCTGGCTGGCCCGGCACAATCCTAAAATTTCGTGGAAACAGGGGTTCTCCAGGGGTGGTCAGAGGAGTGTTCTGGAAGGTGTTTGGGAGTTTCCATCGGTGCTACGTCGGTGGAGAGTCCAGACCAGGGTTCCACGGTGTGCATTCCCCCAGTATGCCGATTTGGCAATCGCTTTCAGTAAAGTGAAAGCGACTAAATTACCACCTTATCGACCGGGAAGGGATTCCAGGTAGACGCTGCGCTTCCCAAGAGTCACGTGTACCCGCTGTCCCAGGAGGAGACGTTGGCAATGGAGACATATGTCACGGAGTCGCTGGGACAGGGGTACATTCGGCCCTCCATTTCACCCGTCTCCTCGAGTTTCTTTTTGTGAGGAAAAGGAGGGAGGTTTGCGTCCGTGTATTGATTATAGAGGTCTAAACGCCATCACAGTGGGGTATAGTTACCCTCTACCTCTCATCGCTACGGCGGTGGAATCATTCCACGGAGCGCAGTTCTTCACAAAACTGGATCTCAGGAGCGCGTATAGTCTGGTGCGTATTCATTTAGTACCACATCAGGCCACTATTACCTCGTCATGCCATATGGGTTAAAAAATGCTCCAGCCGTTTTCAATCATTTGTAGACGAGATTCTCAGGGACCTGTGCGGGCAGGGAGTGGTTGTTTATATCGATGACATTCTTCCTGGCGCATGTGTCTCTGGTGCGCAAGGTGCTTGTAGACTGCTGGAGCATGACCTATACGTCAAGGCTGAGAAACGCGTGTTCTC
This sequence comes from Oncorhynchus nerka, assembly GCF_034236695.1. Classification (NCBI taxonomy): domain Eukaryota; kingdom Metazoa; phylum Chordata; class Actinopteri; order Salmoniformes; family Salmonidae; genus Oncorhynchus; species Oncorhynchus nerka. The sequence continues at coordinate 85,231,735 of NC_088401.1, read as the reverse complement.
TAAACGAGCCGTCTCTTTTCTGGGATATCGCATTTCCACCTCGGGGGTAGTGATGGAGGGCGACCCCATTAGGGCCGTATTGGCCGACTCCAACCACGGTAAAGGAGGTGCAGCGGTTTTTGGGTTTTGCCAACTACTACCGGAGGTTTATCCGGGGTTTTGGCCAGATAGCGGCTCCCATTACCTCACTGCTGAAGGGGGCCCGGTGCGGTTGCAGTGGTAGCGTTCAACAAGTTGAAGGCGCTGTTCACTGATGCGCCCGTGTTGGCGCATCCGGACCCCTCTCTAGCATTCATAGTGGAGGTGGACGCGTCCGAGGCTGGGGTGGGTGCCTTCCTCGGGGCCACCAAAACTCCGCCCCTGCGCTTTCTTCTCAAGGAAGCTCAGCCCAGCGGAGCGTAACTATGATGTGGGGGACCGGGAGTTGCTAGCGGTGGTTAGAGCTCTGAAGGTGTGGAGACACTGGCTTGAGGGGGCTAAGCACCCTTTTCTCATCTGGACCGACCACCAGAACCTGGAGTATATTCGGGCAGCTAGGAGACTTAACCCACGTCAGGCAAGGTGGGCCATATTCTTCACCCGGTTAGTTTACTTTGTCTTATAGACCGGGCTCCCAGAACGTAAAGGCTGACGCACTGTCCCGCCTTTACGACACGGAGGATGGGTCCACCGAACCTGCTCCCATCCTTCCCGCCTCAAAGCTGGTAGCACCAGTGGTATGGGAGGTGGACTCGGATATCGAGCGGGCGTTACGGGCTGAACCCGCTCCTCCTCAGTGTCCAGCGGGGCGAAGGTACGTGCCGCTTGGTGTTCGGGACAAGCTGATTCGGTGGGCTCATGTCCTACCCTCCTCGGGTCACCCTGGGGTGACGAGGACTGAGGAGCCTTCAGGGGAGGTATTTGGCCTACTTTGGCTAAGGACGTTAAGGGTTATGTCTCCTCCTGTTCAGTGTGCGCTCAGAGTAAGGCCCTAGGCACCTTCCTAGAGGGAAGTTACAACCCCTCCCCGTTCCACAGCGGCCATGGTCACATCTGTCCATAGATTTCCTGACCGATCTTCCGCCGTCTCAGGGGAACACCACGGTTCTTGTGATTGTGGATCGGTTCTCTAAGTCCTGCCGTCTCCTCCCGTTGCCGGTATCCCTACAGCCCTACAGACTGCGGAGGCGTTATTCACCCATGTCTTTCGGCACTACGGGGTCCGGAGGACATCGTTTCTGATCGGGGCCCCCAATTCAAGTCTCGGGTATGGAGAGCGTTCATGGAACGCTGGGGGTCTCTGTCAGCCTGACCTCCGGTTATCACCCCGAGAGTAATGGGCAGGTGGAGAGAGTGAACCCCCATTGCCAGGATCGGCCTGGGGAGTGGGCACGCTACATTCCCTGGGCTGAAATGGCTCAGAACTCACACGCCACTAACGTGTCCTTTTCAGTGTGTGTTGGGGTACCAGCCGGTCCTGGCACCATGGCATCCGAGCCAGACCGAGGCTCCTGCGGTGGAGGAATGGGTACAGCGCTCCAAGGAGACCTGGAGGGCCGTCCAGGAATCTCTACAACAAGCGAGTGGACGGCAGAAGAGGAGTGCTGACCGCCACCGCAGTGAGGCCCCGTGTTTGTACCGGGGGACAGGGTCTGGCTCTCGACCCGAAACCTACCTCTCCGCTTGCCCTGCCGGAAGCTGGGTCCGCAGTGTGTAGGGCCCTTTAAAGTCCTGAGGAGGATAAACGAGGTGTGTTATCGATTACAACTCCTTCCTATTATCGTATTAACCCTCGTTTCATGTGTCTCTCCTCAGGCCGGTGGTAGCTGGTCCCCTGCAGGACAGTGAGGTGCTGGAGGTCCCCCCCCTCTGGACATCGAGGGGTCCCGGGCACACGATCCGGGCCATTCTGGACTCAAGACGCCGGGTGAGGGGCCTGCAGTACCTCGTGGACTGGGAGGGTACGGCCCGGAGGAGAGGTGCTGGGTACCGGTGGGGGACATCTTGGATCCATCCATGTTGAGGATTTCCATCGCTCCATCCGGATCGCCCTGCACCTCGTCCTCCGGGGCGACCCGAGGCCGGTGTCGGGCGCTGCGGGAGCCGCGCGTCAGGGGGGTACTGTCACAGTGGCGCTCGGCGGTCGTCATCACCGGCCTATTAGCTGCCACTGATTGTCTTTCCTCCCCCTCCTTGTATGTTTATTGGTAGCACCTGTTTAGGTATGATTAGTTTGTCTTTATTAGACAGCCGGCCCGCCTGGTTGTTGTGCGGGATTATTTCAGTGTAACCTTCGGCTCTGTTGTAGAGGTACGTGTTAGTGCCTGGTCGTGACTTTTCCGTTGTACATTTTCAATTGTGAGTACCCTGTGGTGCGTTGGTGCAATTAAAGACGCACAGCATTGCACTCTCTGTCTCCTGCGTCTGACTCCACACCCACGACACCCGCAGCATTACAAGGAGCTGTTCGTTTTGGAATCGCAGTTTACCTGTACCTGATGACTCAAATAATTTGACACATTAGATATTTTAACTCATGGCCTGAATAGCTAAGACAAGCAAACTCTGCCACATGTGTGTATTATGGATCCCCATTAGTTCCTGCCAAGGCAGCAGCTACTCTTCCTGGAGTTTATTATGGATCCCCATTAGTTCCTGCCAAGGCAGCAGCTACTCTTCCTGGAGTTTATTATGGATCCCCATTAGTTACTTCCAAGGCAGCAGCTACTCTTCCTGGAGTTTATTATGGATCCCCATTAGTTACTTCCAAGGCAGCAGCTACTCTTCCTGGGGTTTATTATGGATCCCCATCAGTTACTTCCAAGGCAGCAGCTACTCTTCCATGGATCCCCATTAGTTACTTCAAGGTGGCAGCTACTCTTCCTGGAGTTTATTATGGATCCCCATTAGTTCCTTCCAAGGCAGCAGCTACTCTTCCTGGGGTTTATTAGGGATCCCCATTAGTTCCTTCCAAGGCAGCAGCTACTCTTCCTGGAGTTTATTAGGGATCCCCATTAGTTACTTCCAAGGTGGCAGCTACTCTTCCTGGAGTTTATTATGGATCCCCATTAGTTCCTTCCAAGGCAGCAGCTACTCTTCCTGGGGTTTATTAGGGATCCCCATTAGTTCCTTCCAAGGCAGCAGCTACTCTTCCTGGAGTTTATTAGGGATCCCCATTAGTTCCTTCCAAGGCAGCAGCTACTCTTCCTGGAGTTTATTATGGATCCCCATTAGTTCCTTCCAAGGCAGCAGCTACTCTTCCTGGAGTTTATTATGGATCCCCATTAGTTACTTCCAAGGCGGCAGCTACTCTTCCTGGAGTTTATTAGGGATCCCCATTAGTTCCTGCCAAGACAGCAGCTACTCTTCCTGGAGTTTATTATGGATTCCAATTAGTTCTTGCCAAGGCAGCAGCTACTCTTCCTAGAGTTTATTAAGGATCCCCATTAGTTCTTGCCAAGGCAGCAGCTACTCTTCCTGGGGTTTATTATGGATCCCCATTAGTTCTTGCCAAGGCAGCAGCTACTCTTCCTGGGATTTATTAAGGATCCTCATTAGTTCTTGCCAAGGCAGCAGCTACTCTTCCTGGGGTCCAGCAACATTAAGGCAGTTACTGTATATAACATGTAAACTATTACATGACTTTACATTTAATAACACTTTTCATAAAAACATTAAATGTGTTCCCTCAGGCCACCACTCCATCAGCCCATATTTACAATACAACATGTGTGTGTGTGTTTGTGTGTTTGTCTGTGCCTGTGTGTGTCTCTTCACAGTCCTTGCTGTTCCATAAGGTGCATTTGTATTTGTTTTTTAAAATCTGATTCGATTACTGATTCAGTTACCTGATTTGGAATAGAGTTCCATGTAGTCATGTCTCTAATGTAGTACTGTGGAATAGAGTTCCATGTAGTCATGGCTCTAATGTAGTACTGTGGAATACAGTTCCATGTAGTCATGGCTCTAATGTAGTACTGTGGAATAGAGTTCCATATAGTCATGGCTCTAATGTAGTACTGTGTGCCTCCACATAGTCTCCTCCTCCACGTTAAAAGCCTTATTCTAAACTCATTTAAATTATTTTTTTTCTTAATCGATTTAAACACAATACCCCATAATGACAAAGCGAAAAACAGGTTTTTATAAACGTTAGCAAATGTATTAGAAAATAAACCCCAACTCTAACCTGCAGTTTGTTTCAACCTGCCATCATGGAAACAACTGAAGAGGTTAGGGACAGACTGGGGAGTCCAACCACTGATTGGCTGACCGGATCAGCTGACTCTTGTGCCTGGACATCTGGTGCATAACGCATAGGTGTGAAGTGGCCTTCTGCAGCAGGACAGACTCAGGCTGACGTCAGGGGTTGGTAGCCTACCTCAGCTTTTACAAAATGTGTCTTTAAGTCCCAGGGCCAGAGAGAGAGAGGGTTTGAGAGAAAGTTCTGGGTAATACTCATGGGCAATAGTAAGGGTTTTCTTCACACTATGATATTGAATGTGTACTCCTGACATATATCCAGCTAAGAGGTATGGTGAGTCACTAGCAGAACCATCTCCATGACATTACCTTGAGTTGCACTTCTGTCTGTCTACCTACCAATATGAATCAATGTTTAACAGGCATTTATAAATGCCTTTAGCGCTTTCATAATGACACAGTGGAGCAATCGCTGAGCTAAAGTCCCCGGTAGAAGAGGAAGTAAAGCTTTAAATGTAATCAATGTCATAACACTTGAAAAACATGTTTACAGCCACATTGATTCTTTGTGTGGATTGGAATTCTAAAAAATACAATTTAACACTGAGGCAAGGAACAGGAGCAACCCTGGCTGGCAGTCTAGCTTATGGTGACCGAGATACATTTTTTTAGAAGAAAGTGCAAGATCTGCACGGCTTGCACTGTGACACGGGAAGCTTCACACATTTGAATGGGAGCCCAGCAGACACAAATCTAGTGCCTTCCACTCTGTACACAAAAACCTTTGTCTTTTTCGCAGCTTTATCCATCTAGCAATCATTATAGTTGTATTCAACAACTCCCATAGGGAATGAATGTTCTGTTGTTGTTTGGTGTATTTCATGTTTCCTGGTTAATAAAGTGATACATGAAGATTAGTCCACTCCCGGGTCATAGGGATGTACCCCTGAGTGAAGTAGCCTGGGGGCTTGCAAGACTTTCTGACTTCCCCCTACAGTTTTAAATGAAACATTTCCCTGGAACAAAATCAAATTGGATTCATTCCGTGGTTCTTATTAGCATTGCAAACAATCTTACTGTACCTGGAAGAGAGACGCACAATTCACACCTTTTCTGCTTTGTCTGATTGGGAAAAAAAAGCTTTATTTGATATATATTCCTGTCTGACCATCAGATTGAGTTATCAAAAAAATAGCTCCAAATACTGTAGACAAGGGGCATTTTTGAGAGCTATTGCAGTGTTTCTAGGGCAGTTCCAGCTGGGGTAGAACAAAAACCTGCATACCTGCAGTTCCATGACCATCACTGACCTAGAAAAAACAAAAGAGGCAGTGATGAGGGTAGGTAGGAGTTACATATCTTTCAACAAAATGTCCTATTCAAAACATTGAACTCAACTGTGAGGCTGGTCATTAGGGAACAGGAAGCAGAGTTGAGACACCATTTATTTAAACAGGCGAGTATCCATCAATTGTTATTGTGCTAAACACGTACAATCAAAATGGAAAAGTAGGAAAATGTCCTGAAATGTACGATCCCCATTAGCTGATGCCACGATGACGGCTAATCTTCCTGTGGTCACACAACAAAAAAAACGTTACAGATCCTACAACTGCTAGGAAAAGTGAAATCCATATAACTGGACATGCGTTTGACATTTTTTGTCTTGTCAAAATGTCAAAGAAAACAATTATATGGATTTCCTAGCAGTTGTAGGATCTGTAACGTCTTTTTTGTTGTGTGACCACAGGAAGATTAGCCGTCATCGTGGCATCAGCTAATGGGGATCGTACTAAAGATAAAAATGTTGATATCTTTTAGTTCAAGTTTTTTTTTTTTTTTTTTTTTTTTACTTTTGCAAAACACATTTCAGGACACTTTCCTACTTTTCATTTTGATTGTACGTGTTTAGCACGATAACAATTGATGGATTTAATACAAACTCCAAAGCCAATCCAAGTCCTTGAGAGTTTTCCATGCCTGAAGCATGCCTCCTGACTGGTCTCATGGTGACATTGTCAGTAAAAGCCTGCAAGGTTGACTCTGTTTGGCCCAGGGCTAAATCCCATATTATCCCTACTTATAATGGAAATGAAATATGTAAATACATCAGCATGCAAATGATTGGCTTGATATTATTCACATTGGGGGGGGTTTGGCTCCTATCATAATGCTACACAGAGTGTTTACTCAATCATTCACTCAATATTCCAACTGTCTCGTATGTACAGTGCATTCGGAAAGTATTCAGACCCTTTGACTTACTCCAACTTTTTCTGAAGTTACAGCTTTATTTTAAAATTGCTTCAATAAATGTTTTCCTCATAAATCTACACACAATACAAAGTGAAAACATGTTTTCAGATTTGTTTTCTCCACTTTTGTTCAAAATAAAGAACTTAAATAACCGATTTACATACTGTAAGTATTCATACCCTTTGATATGGGACTTGAAATTGAGCTCAGGTGCATCCTGTTTCCATTGATCATCCTTGAGATGTTTCTACAACTTGATTGGAGTCCACCTGTAGTACATTCAATTGATTGGACATGATTTGGACAGGCACACACACCTGTCTATATAAGGTCCCACAGTTGACAGTGCATGTCAGAGCAAAAACCAAGACATGAAGTTCAAGGAATTGTCAGTAGAGCTCCGAGACAGAACTGTGTCGAGGCACAGATATGGGGAAGGGTACCAAAAACATTCTGCAGCATTGATGGTCCCCAAGAACGCAGTAGCCTCCATTCTTAAATGGAAGAAGTTTGGAACCACCAAGTGAATCTTCCTCGAGCTGGCTGCCCGGCCAAACTGAGCAATCTGGGGAGAAGGGCCTTGGTCAGGAAGGTGACCAAGAACCCAATGGTCACTCTGACAGACCTCCAGGGTTTCCTTGTGGAGAAGGGAGAACCTTTCAGAAGGACAACCTTCTCTGCAGCACTTCACCAATCAGACCTTTATGGTAGAGTGGCCAGACGGAAGCCACTCCTCAGTAAAAGGCACATGACAGCCTGCTTGGAGTTTGCCAAAAGGCACCTAGAGACTATTAGACCATGAAAAACAAGATTATCTGGTCTGATAAAACCAAGATTGAACACTTTGGCCTGAATGCCAAGCATCACGTCTGGAGGAAACCTGGCACCATCCCTACAGTGATTCTTCCCATAAAAGTTGCAGCGTACTGCAGAACAGATTGCAGGGTGCTGCAGTATTCTATGGCATGTTATTTAAGTGTCAGCCATTGTTGCCAGACTTGAGCAATTTACCACAATCTACCACAGCATAAGCTCAAAACTTTTAAAGGAAGAACCACAGTACAGGGAAACATGATGGTGGCAGCATCATGCTGTGGGGATGTTTTTCAGTGGTAGGGACTGAGAGACTAGACAGGATCGAGGGAAAGATGAACGAAGCAAAGTACAGAGAGATCCTTGATGAAAACCTGCTCTAGAGCGCTCTGGACCTCAGACTAGGGTAAAGGTTCACCTTCCAACAGGACAATGACCACAGTCAAGACAACGCAGGAGTGGCTTCGGGACAAGTCTCTGAAAGTCCTTGAGTGTCCCAGCCAGAGCCCGGACTTGAACCAGATCGAACATCTCTCGAGAGACCTGAAAATAGCTGTGCGGCGATGCTCCCCATCCAACCTGACAGAACTTGAGAGCATCTGCAGAGAAGAATGTGAGAAACTCTCCAAATACAAGTGTGCCGAGCTTGTAGCATCATACCCAAGAAGACTCGAGGCTGTGATCGGTGCTTCAACAAAGTACTGAGTAAATGGTCTGAATACTTTTGTAAATGCGATAAACACCTATTTAATAAATATTAGAATAAGGGTATAAACATAGCAAAACGTGGAAAAAGTCAAGGGGTCTGCTTTCAGAGTGCACCGTGTGATTTTACTAGTGTGAAATGTCATTCAACTAGTCCAATATCTATGGAAAACACATATACACTCAACTATCAAATCAAATCAAATCAAATTTGTCACATACACATGGTTAGCAGATGTTATTGCGAGTGTAGCGAAATACTTGTGCTTCTAGTTCCGACAATGCAGTAATAACCAACAAGTAATCTAGCTAACAATTACAAAACTACTACCTTATAGACACAAGTGTAAGGGGATAAAGAATATGTACATAAAGATATATGAATGAGTGATGGTACAGAGCGGCATAGGCAATATACAGTAATACTACTTGGAGTATTTCAAAATGGCTACCTAAAGCTCCTCAGATCAATTTCATTCTATATTAATCTGTCAAAGATGAAATCATGTATTGAATTACAGACTATTAATGTTCTATCTGTAAACTATATATGTGAGGTGAACATCTGTTCTCTGTGTCCAGTCAAGAAATGGCTATCTACGGAGAGAAGACCTACAGGGAGTGGGTCATCTCTGATCACAACATGAAACATGTTCTCTCCTCTCTGTCTGGTGCTTCAGAATCAAAGCTAACCAAGAGAGGGGGGCTCTGTGGTGGAGAGAAGCTCAGAGTATCTCACGTCTGTGGTGTATGGGTCTACAGTGTGTCTGCCCCTGCTGTTTCTACCATGCTGATTGTATTAGTGTAGACTCACAGGCCTCCATCCATTCTGTGTTTGTGTGCCTTCGTGTGTGTGGAGCCCTGTTATTATCCCTGCGCTCTGATAGTTCCGCTGGTTCACCTGGAAAGTAAACACGTGGCCGCGTGGGCCACTCACAAAGTAATAGCCTGAGAGAACAGAAACAAAAACAAACATTAAACACCCTCATATGGCATCATGTCTCAGACCAGGATTAAATACACCCTCATAAGGCATCATGTCTCAGACCAGGATTAAATACACCCTTATATGGCATCATGTCTCAGACCAGGTTAAATACACCCTCATATGGCATCATGTCCCTCATATGGCATCATGTCTCAGACCAGGATTAAATACACCCTCATATGGCATCATGTCTCAGACCAGGATTAAATACACCCTCATATGGCATCATGTCTCAGACCAGGATTAAATACACCCTCATATGGCATCATGTCTCAGACCAGGATTAAATATCATGTCTCAGACCTCATATGGCATCATGTCTCAGACCAGGATTAAATACACCCTCATATGGCATCATGTCTCAGACCAGGATTAAATACACCCTCATATGGCATCATGTCTCAGACCAGGATTAAATACACCCTCATATGGCATCATGTCTCAGACCAGGATTAAATACACCCTCATATGGCATCATGTCTCAGACCAGGATTAAATACACCCTCATATGGCATCATGTCTCAGACCAGGATTAAATACACCCTCATATGGCATCATGTCTCAGACCAGGATTAAATACACCCTCATATGGCATCATGTCTCAGACCAGATTAAATACACCCTCATATGGCATCATGTCTCAGACCAGGATTAAATACACCCTCATATGGCATCATGTCTCAGACCAGGATTAAATACACCCTCATATGGCATCATGTCTCAGACCAGGATTAAATACACCCTCATATGGCATCATGTCTCAGACCAGGATTAAATACACCCTCATATGGCATCATGTCTCAGACCAGGATTAAATACACCCTTATATGGCATCATGTCTCAGACCAGGATTAAATACACCCTTATATGGCATCATGTCTCAGACCAGGATTAAATACACCCTCATATGGCATCATGTCTCAGACCAGATTAAATACACCCTTATATGGCATCATGTCTCAGACCAGATTAAATACACCCTTATATGGCATCATGTCTCAGACCAGGATTAAATACACCCTGAATACACCCTCAATTTGTAAGTCGCTCTGGATAAGAGCGTCTGCTAGATGACTTAAATGTAAATGTAAATGTATATGGCATCATGTCTCAGACCAGATTAAATACAGAGAGGGCATGGCCAACTAAATTATAATAATGAGTTTACATTGAATCCCTTTCATTTAAATTTATTGCGTACTAAAGATTATTTGGGGGTTTAATTCCAGTCTAGATATTCAGTTGTATCCCAAATGACACCGTGGTCCCTCTAGGACATATAGTGCACTACTTTTGACCACAGCCCCATATGAAATATAGTGTACCATTTGGGATGCATAGCATGTTAGTAATCATTTCCTGAGAAGTAGCTAGAGCTTTGCCAGGCACATTGTACTGTAGGCCTCCCTGGGCATAAGTATCTAATAAGGAGAATGAGGAAGAGGTGTTAGAGAGTTGAACAGCTGTGATATTAAATCATGTTTATGTTGCAGAGGGAATGCGGTCTCATCTGTCACCAGGGCAACCGTGGAGTTTGTTGATCCCTTGGGGAGGCTAACCCGTCTCGTCTCCTCCACAACGACTCCTGGGCCATGTCCCAAATGGTGCCATTTTACCTGTCTAGTGGGGGCCCTCGTCAAAAGTAGTGCACTGCATAGGGAATAGGGTACTGTTCGGGACAAGCCACATATGTGAGATTATAGGTGTTATTAAGCAATGCCTTTCTTAACGAACACATGGATCCCATTGATGTTGCATTCGATCAAGACGAGAGACCATTCTAAAAGAAATATTGCACAGGCCAATGGTCCAATCTTTGGGTTCCATTAACACTCAGTTGCATTTAACGTGGTCTTATCCTGGCACTTATAATGTGTATTTATTTTATTTAACCTTTATTTAACTAGGCAAGTCAATATTTACAATGACGGCCTACCCCGGCTAAACCCTCCCCCTAACCAGGACGATGCTGGACCCATCGTGCGCCTCCCTATGGGACTCCCGTTCACGGCCTGTTGTGAACAGATCCTGAACAGCTAATCAAAGGCTACCCAGTCCCCTCTTTTACGCTGCTACTCTATGTTTATTATCTATGCATAGTCATTTCTACTCTACCCTTCATGTACATATTACCTCAACTCAACTAACCGGTGCCCCCGCACATTGACTCTGTACCAGTACCCCTGTATATAACCTCCACATTGACTCTGTACCGGTACCCCCTGTATATAGCCTCCACATTGACTCTGTACCGTAACACCCTGTATATAGCCTCCACATTTACTCTGTACCGGAACATTTACATTTAAGTCATTTAGCAGACGCTCTATATAGCCTCCACATTGACTCTGTACCGGTACCCCCTGTATATAGCCTCCACATTGACTCTGTACCGTAACACCCTGTATATAGCCTCCACATTTACTCTGTACCGGTACCCCCTGTATATAGCCTCCACATTGACTCTGTACCGGTACCCCCTGTATATAGCCTCCACATTGACTCTGTACCGGAACATTTACATTTAAGTCATTTAGCAGACGCTCTATATAGCCTCCACATTGACTCTGTACCGGTACCCCCTGTATATAGCCTCCACATTGACTCTGTACCGGTACCCCCTGTATATAGCCTCCACATTGACCCTGTACCGTAACACCCTGTATATAGCCTCCACATTTACTCTGTCACCGGTACCCCCTGTATATAGCCTCCACATTGACTCTGTACCCCGTATATAGTACATTGACCCCTGTATATAGCCTCCACATTGACTCTGTACCGGTACCCCCTGTATATAGCCTCCACATTGACTCTGTACTGGTACCCCCTGTATATAGCCTCCACATTTACTCTGTACCGGTACCCCCTGTATATAGCCTCCACATTGACTCTCTACTGATACCCCCTGTATATAGCCTCCAAATTGACTCTGTACTGGTACCCCCTGTATATAGCCTCCACATTGACTCTGTACTGGTACCCCTGTATATAGCCTCCACATTGACTCTGTACTGGTACCCCCTGTATATAGCCTCCACATTGACTCTGTACTGGTACCCCTGTATATAGCCTCCACATTGACTCTGTACTGGTACCCCCTGTATATAGCCTCCACATTGACTCTGTACTGGTACCCCTGTATATAGCCTCCACATTGACTCTGTACTGGTACCCCCTGTATATAGCCTCCACATTGACTCTGTACCGGTACCCCCTGTATATAGCCTCCACATTGACTCTGTACCGGTACCCCCTGTATATAGCCTCCACATTGACTCTGTACCGGTACCCCCTGTATATAGCCTCCACATTGACCCTGTACCGTAACACCCTGTATATAGCCTCCACATTTACTCTGTCACCGGTACCCCCTGTATATAGCCTCCACATTGACTCTGTACCGGTACCCCCTGTATATAGCCTCCACATTGACTCTGTACCGGTACCCCCTGTATATAGCCTCCACATTGACTCTGTACTGGTACCCCCTGTATATAGCCTCCACATTTACTCTGTACCGGTACCCCCTGTATATAGCCTCCACATTGACTCTCTACTGATACCCCCTGTATATAGCCTCCAAATTGACTCTGTACTGGTACCCCCTGTATATAGCCTCCACATTGACTCTGTACTGGTACCCCTGTATATAGCCTCCACATTGACTCTGTACTGGTACCCCCTGTATATAGCCTCCACATTGACTCTGTACTGGTACCCCTGTATATAGCCTCCACATTGACTCTGTACTGGTACCCCCTGTATATAGCCTCCACATTGACTCTGTACTGGTACCCCTGTATATAGCCTCCACATTGACTCTGTACTGGTACCCCCTGTATATAGCCTCCACATTGACTCTGTACTAGTACCCCCTGTATATAGCCTCCACATTGACTCTGTACTGGTACCCCTGTATATAGCCTCCACATTGACTCTGTACCGGTACCCCCTGTATATAGCCTCCACATTGACCCTGTACCGTAACACCCTGTATATAGCCTCCACATTTACTCTGTCACCGGTACCCCCTGTATATAGCCTCCACATTGACTCTGTACCGGTACCCCCTGTATATAGCCTCCACATTGACTCTGTACCGGTACCCCCTGTATATAGCCTCCACATTGACTCTGTACTGGTACCCCCTGTATATAGCCTCCACATTTACTCTGTACCGGTACCCCCTGTATATAGCCTCCACATTGACTCTCTACTGATACCCCTGTATATAGCCTCCAAATTGACTCTGTACTGGTACCCCTGTATATAGCCTCCACATTGACTCTGTACTGGTACCCCTGTATATAGCCTCCACATTGACTCTGTACTGGTACCCCCTGTATATAGCCTCCACATTGACTCTGTACTGGTACCCCTGTATATAGCCTCCACATTGACTCTGTACTGGTACCCCCTGTATATAGCCTCCACATTGACTCTGTACTGGTACCCCTGTATATAGCCTCCACATTGACTCTGTACTGGTACCCCCTGTATATAGCCTCCACATTGACTCTGTACCGGTACCCCCTGTATATAGCCTCCACATTGACTCTGTACCGGTACCCCCTGTATATAGCCTCCACATTGACTCTGTACCGGTACCCCCTGTATATAGCCTCCACATTGACTCTGTACCGGTACCCCCTGTATATAGCCTCCACATTGACTCTGTACCGTAATACCCTGTATATAGCCTCCACATTGACTCTTTACCGGTACCCCCTGTATATAGCCTCCATATTGACTCTGTACCGGTACCCCCTGTATATAGCCTCCACATTGACTCTGTACCGGTACCCCTGTATATAAACTCCACATTGACTCTGTACCGGTACCCCTTGTATATAGCCTCCACATTGAATCTGTACCGTATAACCCTGTATATAGCCTCCACATTGACTCTTTACCGGTACCCCCTGTATATAGCCTCCACATTCACTCTGTACCGGTACCCCCTGTATAAAGCCTCCACATTCATTCTGTACCGGTAACCCCTGTATATAGCCTCCACATTCACTCTGTACCGGTACCCCCTGTATATAGCCTCCACATTGACTCTGTACTAGTACCCCCTGTATATAGCCTCCACATTGACTCTGTACTGGTACCCCCTGTATATAGCCTCCACATTGACTCTGTACCGGTACCCCCTGTATATAACCTCCACATTGACTCTGTACTAGTACCCCCTGTATATAGCCTCCACATTGACTCTGTACTAGTACCCCCTGTATATAGCCTCCACATTGACTCTGTACTGGTACCCCCTGTATATAGCCTCCACATTGACTCTGTACTGGTACCCCCTGTATATAGCCTCCACATTGACTCTGTACCGTAATACCCTGTATACAGCCTCCACATGGACTCTGTACCGTAATACCCTGTATATAGCCTCCACATTGACTCTGTACTGGTACCCCTGTATATAGCCTCCACATTGACTCTGTACTGGTACCCCCTGTATATAGCCTCCACATTGACTCTGTACTGGTACCCCTGTATATAGCCTCCACATTGACTCTGTACTGGTACCCCTGTATATAGCCTCCACATTGACTCTGTACTGGTACCCCTGTATATAGCCTCCACATTGACTCTGTACTGGTACCCCCTGTATATAGCCTCCACATTGACTCTGTACCGGTACCCCCTGTATATAGCCTCCACATTGACTCTGTACCGGTACCCCCTGTATATAGCCTCCACATTGACTCTGTACCGGTACCCCCTGTATATAGCCTCCACATTGACTCTGTACCGGTACCCCCTGTATATAGCCTCCACATTGACTCTTACCGTAATACCCTGTATATAGCCTCCACATTGACTCTTTACCGGTACCCCCTGTATATAGCCTCCATATTGACTCTGTACCGGTACCCCCTGTATATAGCCTCCACATTGACTCTGTACCGGTACCCCTGTATATAAACTCCACATTGACTCTGTACCGGTACCCCTTGTATATAGCCTCCACATTGAATCTGTACCGTATAACCCTGTATATAGCCTCCACATTGACTCTTTACCGGTACCCCCTGTATATAGCCTCCACATTCACTCTGTACCGGTAACCCCTGTATATAGCCTCCACATTCACTCTGTACCGGTACCCCCTGTATATAGCCTCCACATTGACTCTGTACTAGTACCCCCTGTATATAGCCTCCACATTGACTCTGTACTGGTACCCCCTGTATATAGCCTCCACATTGACTCTGTACCGGTACCCCCTGTATATAACCTCCACATTGACTCTGTACTAGTACCCCCTGTATATAGCCTCCACATTGACTCTGTACTAGTTCCCCCTGTATATAGCCTCCACATTGACTCTATACTGGTACCCCCTGTATATAGCCTCCACATTGACTCTGTACCGGTACCCCCTGTATATAGCCTCCACATTGACTCTGTACCGTAATACCCTGTATACAGCCTCCACATGGACTCTGTACCGTAATACCCTGTATATAGCCTCCACATTGACTCTGTACTAGTACCCCCTGTATATAGCCTCCACATTGACTCTGTACCGGTACCCCCTGTATATAGCCTCCACATTGACTCTGTACCGTAATACCCTGTATACAGCCTCCACATGGACTCTGTACCAATACCCCCTGTATACAGCCTCCACATGGACTCTGTACCGTAATACCCTGTATATAGCCTCCACATTGACTCTGTACCGTAATACCCTGTATATAACCTCCACATTGACTCTGTACCGTAATACCCTGTATATAGCCTCCACATTGATTCTGTACCGTACCCCCTGTATATAGCCTCCACATTGACTCTGTACCGGTACCCCTGTATATAGCCTCCACATTGACTCTGTACCGGTACCCCCTGTATATAGCCTCCACATTGACTCTGTACCGTAACAACCTGTATATAACCTCCACATTGACTCTGTACCGTAACACCCTGTATATAGCCTCCACATTGACTCTGTACCGGTACCCCCTATATATAGCCTCCACATTGACTCTGTACCGTAACACCCTGTATATAACCTCCACATTGACTCTGTACCGTAACACCCTGTATATAACCTCCACATTGACTCTGTACCGTAACACCCTGTATATAGCCTCCACATTGACTCTGTACCGGTACCCCCTATATATAGCCTCCACATTGACTCTGTACCGTAACACCCTGTATATAGCCTCCACATTGACTCTGTACCGTAACACCCTGTATATAGCCTCCACATTGACTCTGTACCAGTACCCCTGTATATAGCCTCCACATTGACTCTGTACCAGTACCCCTGTATATAGCCTCCACATTGACTCTGTACCGTAACACCCTGTATATAGCCTCCACATTGACTCTGTACCGTAACACCCTGTATATAGCCTCCACATTGACTCTGTACCGTAACACCCTGTATATAGCCTCCACATTGACTCTGTACCGTAACACCCTGTATATAGCCTCCACATTGACTCTGTACCGTAACACCCTGTATATAGCCTCCACATTGACTCTGTACCGGTACACCCTGTATATAGCCTCCACATTGACTCTGTACCGTAACACCCTGTATATAGCCTCCACATTGACTCTGTACCGTAACACCCTGTATATAGCCTCCACATTGACTCTGTACCGTAACACCCTGTATATAGCCTCCACATTGACTCTGTACCAGTACCCCCTGTATATAGCCTCCACATTGACTCTGTACCGTAACACCCTGTATATAGCCTCCACATTGACTCTGTACCGGTACCCCCTGTATATAGCCTCCACATTGACTCTGTACCGTAACACCCTGTATATAACCTCCACATTGACTCTGTACCGGTACCCCCTGTATATAGCCTCCACATTGACTCTGTACCGTAACACCCTGTATATAGCCTCCACATTGACTCTGTACCGTAACACCCTGTATATAGCCTCCACATTGACTCTGTACCGTAACACCCTGTATATAGCCTCCACATTGACTCTGTACCGTAATACCCTGTATATAGCCTCCACATTGACTCTGTACCGTAACACCCTGTATATAGCCTCCACATTGACTCTGTACCGTAACACCCTGTATATAGCCTCCACATTGACTCTGTACCGTAACACCCTGTATATAGCCTCCACATTGACTCTGTACCGTAACACCCTGTATATAGCCTCCACATTGACTCTGTACCGTAATACCCTGTATATAGCCTCCACATTGACTCTGTACCGGTACCCCCTGTATATAACCTCCACATTGACTCTGTACTAGTACCCCCTGTATATAGCCTCCACATTGACTCTGTACTAGTACCCCCTGTATATAGCCTCCACATTGACTCTATACTGGTACCCCCTGTATATAGCCTCCACATTGACTCTGTACCGGTACCCCCTGTATATAGCCTCCACATTGACTCTGTACCGGTACCCCCTGTATATAGCCTCCACATTGACTCTGTACCGTAATACCCTGTATACAGCCTCCACATGGACTCTGTACCGTAATACCCTGTATATAGCCTCCACATTGACTCTGTACTAGTACCCCCTGTATATAGCCTCCACATTGACTCTGTACCGGTACCCCCTGTATATAGCCTCCACATTGACTCTGTACCGTAATACCCTGTATACAGCCTCCACATGGACTCTGTACCGTAATACCCTGTATACAGCCTCCACATGGACTCTGTACCGTAATACCCTGTATATAGCCTCCACATTGACTCTGTACCGTAATACCCTGTATATAACCTCCACATTGACTCTGTACCGTAATACCCTGTATATAGCCTCCACATTGATTCTGTACCGTACCCCTGTATATAGCCTCCACATTGACTCTGTACCGGTACCCCTGTATATAGCCTCCACATTGACTCTGTACCGGTACCCCTGTATATAGCCTCCACATTGACTCTGTACCGTAACAACCTGTATATAACCTCCACATTGACTCTGTACCGTAACACCCTGTATATAGCCTCCACATTGACTCTGTACCGGTACCCCCTATATATAGCCTCCACATGGACTCTGTACCGTAATACCCTGTATATAGCCTCCACATTGACTCTGTACCGTAATACCCTGTATATAACCTCCACATTGACTCTGTACCGTAATACCCTGTATATAGCCTCCACATTGATTCTGTACCGGTACCCCCTGTATATAGCCTCCACATTGACTCTGTACCGGTACCCCCTGTATATAGCCTCCACATTGACTCTGTACCGGTACCCCCTGTATATAGCCTCCACATTGACTCTGTACCGTAACAACCTGTATATAACCTCCACATTGACTCTGTACCGTAACACCCTGTATATAGCCTCCACATTGACTCTGTACCGGTACCCCCTATATATAGCCTCCACATTGACTCTGTACCGTAACACCCTGTATATAACCTCCACATTGACTCTGTACCGTAACACCCTGTATATAACCTCCACATTGACTCTGTACCGTAACACCCTGTATATAGCCTCCACATTGACTCTGTACCGGTACCCCTATATATAGCCTCCACATTGACTCTGTACCGTAACACCCTGTATATAGCCTCCACATTGACTCTGTACCGTAACACCCTGTATATAGCCTCCACATTGACTCTGTACCAGTACCCCCTGTATATAGCCTCCACATTGACTCTGTACCAGTACCCCCTGTATATAGCCTCCACATTGACTCTGTACCGTAACACCCTGTATATAGCCTCCACATTGACTCTGTACCGTAACACCCTGTATATAGCCTCCACATTGACTCTGTACCGTAACACCCTGTATATAGCCTCCACATTGACTCTGTACCGTAACACCCTGTATATAGCCTCCACATTGACTCTGTACCGTAACACCCTGTATATAGCCTCCACATTGACTCTGTACCGGTACACCCTGTATATAGCCTCCACATTGACTCTGTACCGTAACACCCTGTATATAGCCTCCACATTGACTCTGTACCGTAACACCCTGTATATAGCCTCCACATTGACTCTGTACCGTAACACCCTGTATATAGCCTCCACATTGACTCTGTACCAGTACCTCCTGTATATAGCCTCCACATTGACTCTGTACCGTAACACCCTGTATATAGCCTCCACATTGACTCTGTACCAGTACCCCTGTATATAGCCTCCACATTGACTCTGTACCGTAACACCCTGTATATAACCTCCACATTGACTCTGTACCGGTACCCCTGTATATAGCCTCCACATTGACTCTGTACCGTAACACCCTGTATATAGCCTCCACATTGACTCTGTACCGTAACACCCTGTATATAGCCTCCACATTGACTCTGTACCGTAACACCCTGTATATAGCCTCCACATTGACTCTGTACCGTAATACCCTGTATATAGCCTCCACATTGACTCTGTACCGTAACACCCTGTATATAGCCTCCACATTGACTCTGTACCGTAACACCCTGTATATAGCCTCCACATTGACTCTGTACCGTAACACCCTGTATATAGCCTCCACATTGACTCTGTACCGTAACACCCTGTATATAGCCTCCACATTGACTCTGTACCGTAATACCCTGTATATAGCCTCCACATTGACTCTGTACCGGTACCCCCTGTATATAACCTCCACATTGACTCTGTACTAGTACCCCCTGTATATAGCCTCCACATTGACTCTGTACTAGTACCCCCTGTATATAGCCTCCACATTGACTCTATACTGGTACCCCCTGTATATAGCCTCCACATTGACTCTGTACCGGTACCCCCTGTATATAGCCTCCACATTGACTCTGTACCGGTACCCCCTGTATATAGCCTCCACATTGACTCTGTACCGTAATACCCTGTATACAGCCTCCACATGGACTCTGTACCGTAATACCCTGTATATAGCCTCCACATTGACTCTGTACTAGTACCCCCTGTATATAGCCTCCACATTGACTCTGTACCGGTACCCCCTGTATATAGCCTCCACATTGACTCTGTACCGTAATACCCTGTATACAGCCTCCACATGGACTCTGTACCGTAATACCCTGTATACAGCCTCCACATGGACTCTGTACCGTAATACCCTGTATATAGCCTCCACATTGACTCTGTACCGTAATACCCTGTATATAACCTCCACATTGACTCTGTACCGTAATACCCTGTATATAGCCTCCACATTGATTCTGTACCGGTACCCCCTGTATATAGCCTCCACATTGACTCTGTACCGGTACCCCCTGTATATAGCCTCCACATTGACTCTGTACCGGTACCCCCTGTATATAGCCTCCACATTGACTCTGTACCGTAACAACCTGTATATAACCTCCACATTGACTCTGTACCGTAACACCCTGTATATAGCCTCCACATTGACTCTGTACCGGTACCCCCTATATATAGCCTCCACATTGACTCTGTACCGTAACACCCTGTATATAACCTCCACATTGACTCTGTACCGTAACACCCTGTATATAACCTCCACATTGACTCTGTACCGTAACACCCTGTATATAGCCTCCACATTGACTCTGTACCGGTACCCCCTATATATAGCCTCCACATTGACTCTGTACCGTAACACCCTGTATATAGCCTCCACATTGACTCTGTACCGTAACACCCTGTATATAGCCTCCACATTGACTCTGTACCAGTACCCCTGTATATAGCCTCCACATTGACTCTGTACCAGTACCCCCTGTATATAGCCTCCACATTGACTCTGTACCGTAACACCCTGTATATAGCCTCCACATTGACTCTGTACCGTAACACCCTGTATATAGCCTCCACATTGACTCTGTACCGTAACACCCTGTATATAGCCTCCACATTGACTCTGTACCGTAACACCCTGTATATAGCCTCCACATTGACTCTGTACCGTAACACCCTGTATATAGCCTCCACATTGACTCTGTACCGGTACACCCTGTATATAGCCTCCACATTGACTCTGTACCGTAACACCCTGTATATAGCCTCCACATTGACTCTGTACCGTAACACCCTGTATATAGCCTCCACATTGACTCTGTACCGTAACACCCTGTATATAGCCTCCACATTGACTCTGTACCAGTACCCCCTGTATATAGCCTCCACATTGACTCTGTACCGTAACACCCTGTATATAGCCTCCACCTTGACTCTGTACCGTAACACCCTGTATATAGCCTCCACATTGACTCTGTACCGGTACCCCCTGTATATAGCCTCCACATTGACTCTGTACCGTAACACCCTGTATATAACCTCCACATTGACTCTGTACCGGTACCCCTGTATATAGCCTCCACATTGACTCTGTACCGTAACACCCTGTATATAGCCTCCACATTGACTCTGTACCGTAACACCCTGTATATAGCCTCCACATTGACTCTGTACCGTAACACCCTGTATATAGCCTCCACATTGACTCTGTACCGTAATACCCTGTATATAGCCTCCACATTGACTCTGTACCGTAACACCCTGTATATAGCCTCCACATTGACTCTGTACCGTAACACCCTGTATATAGCCTCCACATTGACTCTGTACCGTAACACCCTGTATATAGCCTCCACATTGACTCTGTACCGTAACACCCTGTATATAGCCTCCACATTGACTCTGTACCGTAATACCCTGTATATAGCCTCCACTTTGACTCTGTACCGTAATACCCTGTATATAGCCTCCACATTGACTCTGTACCGTAACACCCTGTATATAGCCTCCACATTGACTCTGTACCGTAACACCCTGTATATAGCCTCCACATTGACTCTGTACCGTAACACCCTGTATATAGCCTCCACATTGACTCTGTACCGTAACACCCTGTATATAGCCTCCACATTGACTCTGTACCGTAACACCCTGTATATAGCCTCCAGTGACTCTGTACCGTAACACCCTGTATATAGCCTCCACATTGACTCTGTACCGTAATACCCTGTATATAGCCTCCACATTGACTCTGTACCGTAACACCCTGTATATAGCCTCCACATTGACTCTGTACCGTAACACCCTGTATATAACCTCCACATTGACTCTGTACCGTAACACCCTGTATATAGCCTCCACATTGACTCTGTACCGTAACACCCTGTATATAGCCTCCACATTCACTCTGTACCGTAATACCCTGTATATAACCTCCACATTGACTCTGTACCGTAACACCCTGTATATAGCCTCCACATTGACTCTGTACCGTAACACCCTGTATATAGCCTCCACATTGACTCTGTACCGTAACACCCTGTATATAGCCTCCACATTGACTCTGTACCG
Organism: Oncorhynchus nerka; assembly: GCF_034236695.1. Lineage (NCBI taxonomy): Eukaryota > Metazoa > Chordata > Actinopteri > Salmoniformes > Salmonidae > Oncorhynchus > Oncorhynchus nerka. The sequence goes on along the minus strand of NC_088401.1, from coordinate 85,209,509 downwards.
TAACACCCTGTATATAGCCTCCACATTGACTCTGTACCGTAACACCCTGTATATAACCTCCACATTGACTCTGTACCGTAACACCCTGTATATAGCCTCCACATTGACTCTGTACCGTAACACCCTGTATATAGCCTCCACATTGACTCTGTACCGTAACACCCTGTATATAGCCTCCACATTGACTCTGTACCGTAACACCCTGTATATAGCCTCCACATTGACTCTGTACCGTAACACCCTGTATATAACCTCCACATTGACTCTGTACCGTAACACCCTGTATATAGCCTCCACATTCACTCTGTACCGTAACACCCTGTATATAGCCTCCACATTGACTCTGTACCGTAACACCCTGTATATAACCTCCACATTGACTCTGTACCGTAACACCCTGTATATAGCCTCCACATTGACTCTGTACCGTAATACCCTGTATATAGCCTCCACATTGACTCTGTACCGTAATACCCTGTATATAGCCTCCACATTGACTCTGTACCGTAACACCCTGTATATAGCCTCCACATTGACTCTGTACCGTAACACCCTGTATATAGCCTCCACATTGACTCTGTACCGTAACACCCTGTATATAGCCTCCACATTGACTCTGTACCGTAATACCCTGTATATAGCCTCCACATTGACTCTGTACCGTAACACCCTGTATATAGCCTCCACATTGACTCTGTACCGTAACACCCTGTATATAGCCTCCACATTGACTCTGTACCGTAACACCCTGTATATAGCCTCCACATTGACTCTGTACCGTAACACCCTGTATATAGCCTCCACATTGACTCTGTACCGTAACACCCTGTATATAGCCTCCACATTGACTCTGTACCGTAACACCCTGTATATAGCCTCCACATTGACTCTGTACCGTAACACCCTGTATATAACCTCCACATTGACTCTGTACCGTAACACCCTGTATATAGCCTCCACATTGACTCTGTACCGTAACACCCTGTATATAGCCTCCACATTGACTCTGTACCGTAACACCCTGTATATAACCTCCACACTGACTCTGTACCGTAACACCCTGTATATAGCCTCCACATTGACTCTGTACCGTAACACCCTGTATATAACCTCCACATTGACTCTGTACCGTAACACCCTGTATATAGCCTCCACATTGACTCTGTACCGTAACACCCTGTATATAGCCTCCACATTGACTCTGTACCGTAACACCCTGTATATAGCCTCCACATTGACTCTGTACCGTAACACCCTGTATATAGCCTCCACATTGACTCTGTACCGTAATACCCTGTATATAGCCTCCACATTGACTCTGTGCCGTAACACCCTGTATATAGCCTCCACATTGACTCTGTACCGTAACACCCTGTATATAACCTCCACATTGACTCTGTACCGTAATACCCTGTATATAGCCTCCACATTGACTCTGTACCGTAACACCCTGTATATAGCCTCCACATTGACTCTGTACCGTAACACCCTGTATATAGCCTCCACATTGACTCTGTACCGTAACACCCTGTATATAGCCTCCACATTGACTCTGTACCGTAATACCCTGTATATAGCCTCCACATTGACTCTGTACCGTAACACCCTGTATATAGCCTCCACATTGACTCTGTACCGTAACACCCTGTATATAGCCTCCACATTGACTCTGTACCGTAACACCCTGTATATAGCCTCCACATTGACTCTGTACCGTAACACCCTGTATATAGCCTCCACATTGACTCTGTACCGTAACACCCTGTATATAACCTCCACATTGACTCTGTACCGTAACACCCTGTATATAGCCTCCACATTGACTCTGTACCGTAACACCCTGTATATAGCCTCCACATTGACTCTGTACCGTAACACCCTGTATATAGCCTCCACATTGACTCTGTACCGTAATACCCTGTATATAGCCTCCACATTGACTCTGTACCGTAACACCTGTATATAGCCTCCACATTGACTCTGTACCGTAACACCCTGTATATAGCCTCCACATTGACTCTGTACCGTAATACCCTGTATATAGCCTCCACATTGACTCTGTACCGTAACACCCTGTATATAGCCTCCACATTGACTCTGTACCGTAACACCCTGTATATAGCCTCCACATTGACTCTGTACCGTAACACCCTGTATATAGCCTCCACATTGACTCTGTACCGTAACACCCTGTATATAGCCTCCACATTGACTCTGTACCGTAATACCCTGTATATAGCCTCCACATTGACTCTGTACCGTAACACCCTGTATATAGCCTCCACATTGACTCTGTACCGTAACACCCTGTATATAGCCTCCACATTGACTCTGTACCGTAACACCCTGTATATAGCCTCCACATTGACTCTGTACCGTAACACCCTGTATATAACCTCCACATTGACTCTGTACCGTAACACCCTGTATATAGCCTCCACATTGACTCTGTACCGTAACACCCTGTATATAGCCTCCACATTGACTCTGTACCGTAACACCCTGTATATAACCTCCACACTGACTCTGTACCGTAACACCCTGTATATAGCCTCCACATTGACTCTGTACCGTAACACCCTGTATATAACCTCCACATTGACTCTGTACCGTAACACCCTGTATATAGCCTCCACATTGACTCTGTACCGTAACACCCTGTATATAGCCTCCACATTGACTCTGTACCGTAACACCCTGTATATAGCCTCCACATTGACTCTGTACCGTAACACCCTGTATATAGCCTCCACATTGACTCTGTACCGTAATACCCTGTATATAGCCTCCACATTGACTCTGTACCGTAACACCCTGTATATAGCCTCCACATTGACTCTGTACCGTAACACCCTGTATATAACCTCCACATTGACTCTGTACCGTAATACCCTGTATATAGCCTCCACATTGACTCTGTACCGTAACACCCTGTATATAGCCTCCACATTGACTCTGTACCGTAACACCCTGTATATAGCCTCCACATTGACTCTGTACCGTAACACCCTGTATATAGCCTCCACATTGACTCTGTACCGTAACACCCTGTATATAGCCTCCACATTGACTCTGTACCGTAACACCCTGTATATAACCTCCACATTGACTCTGTACCGTAACACCCTGTATATAGCCTCCACATTGACTCTGTACCGTAACACCCTGTATATAGCCTCCACATTGACTCTGTACCGTAACACCCTGTATATAGCCTCCACATTGACTCTGTACCGTAATACCCTGTATATAGCCTCCACATTGACTCTGTACCGTAACACCCTGTATATAGCTCCACATTGACTCTGTACCGTAACACCCTGTATATAGCCTCCACATTGACTCTGTACCGTAACACCCTGTATATAGCCTCCACATTGACTCTGTACCGTAACACCCTGTATATAGCCTCCACATTGACTCTGTACCGTAACACCCTGTATATAGCCTCCACATTGACTCTGTACCGTAACACCCTGTATATAGCCTCCACATTGACTCTGTACCGTAACCCCTGTATATAGCCTCCACATTGACTCTGTACCGTAACCCCTGTATATAACCTCCACATTGACTCTGTACCGTAACCCCTGTATATAGCCTCCACATTGACTCTGTACCGTAACCCCTGTATATAGCCTCCACATTGACTCTGTACCGTAACACCCTGTATATAGCCTCCACATTGACTCTGTACCGTAACCCCCTGTATATAGCCTCCACATTGACTCTGTACCGTAACACCCTGTATATAGCCTCCACCTTGACTCTGTACCGTAACACCCTGTATATAGCCTCCACATTGACTCTGTACCGTAACACCCTGTATATAACCTCCACATTGACTCTGTACCGTAACACCCTGTATATAACCTCCACATTGACTCTGTACCGTAATACCCTGTATATAGTCTCCACATTGACTCTGTACCGTAATACCCTGTATATAGTCTCCACATTGACTCTGTACCGTAACACCCTGTATATAGCCTCCACATTGACTCTGTACCGTAACACCCTGTATATAGTCTCCACATTGACTCTGTACCGTAACACCCTGTATATAACCTCCACATTGACTCTGTACCGTAATACCCTGTATATAGTCTCCACATTGACTCTGTACCGTAACACCCTGTATATAGTCTCCACATTGACTCTGTACCGTAACACCCTGTATATAACCTCCACATTGACTCTGTACCGTAATACCCTGTATATAGTCTCCACATTGACTCTGTACCGTAACACCCTGTATATAGCCTCCACATTGACTCTGTACCGTAACACCCTGTATATAGCCTCCACATTGACTCTGTACCGTAACACCCTGTATATAACCTCCACATTGACTCTGTACCGTAACACCCTGTATATAACCTCCACATTGACTCTGTACCGTAACACCCTGTATATAACCTCCACATTGACTCTGTACCGTAACACCCTGTATATAACCTCCACATTGACTCTGTACCGTAACACCCTGTATATAGCCTCCACATTGATTCTGTACCGTAACACCCTGTATATAGCCTCCACATTGACTCTGTACCGTAATACCCTGTATATAGCCTCCACATTGACTCTGTACCGTAATACCCTGTATATAGCCTCCACATTGACTCTGTACCGTAACACCCTGTATATAACCTCCACATTGACTCTGTACCGTAACACCCTGTATATAGCCTCCACATTGACTCTGTACCGTAACACCCTGTATATAGCCTCCACATTGACTCTGTACCGTAACACCCTGTATATAGCCTCCACATTGACTCTGTACCGTAACACCCTGTATATAGCCTCCACATTGACTCTGTACCGTAACACCCTGTATATAGCCTCCACATTGACTCTGTACCGTAACACCCTGTATATAACCTCCACATTGACTCTGTACCGTAACACCCTGTATATAGCCTCCACATTGATTCTGTACCGTAACACCCTGTATATAGCCTCCACATTGACTCTGTACCGTAATACCCTGTATATAGCCTCCACATTGACTCTGTACCGTAATACCCTGTATATAGCCTCCACATTGACTCTGTACCGTAATACCCTGTATATAGCCTCCATATTGACTCTGTACCGTAACACCCTGTATATAGCCTCCACATTGACTCTGTACCGTAACACCCTGTATATAACCTCCACATTGACTCTGTACCGTAACACCCTGTATATAGCCTCCACATTGACTCTGTACCGTAACACCCTGTATATAGCCTCCACATTCACTCTGTACCGTAATACCCTGTATATAGCCTCCACATTGACTCTGTACCGTAATACCCTGTATATAACCTCCACATTGACTCTGTACCGTAACACCCTGTATATAACCTCCACATTGACTCTGTACCGTAATACCCTGTATATAGCCTCCACATTGACTCTGTACCGTAATACCCTGTATATAGCCTCCACATTGACTCTGTACCGTAATACCCTGTATATAGCCTCCACATTGACTCTGTACCGTAATACCCTGTATATAACCTCACTTGTTATTTTACTGCTGCTGTTTAATTATTTGTTACTATTCATTTCTATTTTTCCATAAAATTAACTTATCTATTTTTATCTTAATTAACACCTTTTTTTTCCTTAACTTAAAGCATTGTTGGTTAAGGGCTTGTATTCAGCAGAATGTGACAAATACAATTTGATTTGATTTGATACAGCCCGGGATCGAACCAGGGTCTGTAGTGATGCCTATAGAGCACTTTACTTAAACACATCACATCCCTTTTTTCCGAAGAAGAAATATGGGAAGCCAGCCAGCACAGCCAATATCTGCTTAGTGTCACTAGCGAAGCATTGGCTTGGACCAAAGAGCTAATTCTACACAACCAATTTACATAAAAAACATTTATTTGTATCACAGTATCTACACATAGTCCTTGGAGAACATTGATTGGGGACAATTCTGTTTCGAAGTGGGTTTACGGTCGTTTGTTGAGCAATCCATTCCATGGTCTTGGTCAATCTCCCAATCACTAATACAAATGTATAGAATGCTGTGTTGTGTCTTGAGAAGAAAACGCAGCAGAACACATTCAGGCTACATTAAGTGTATTAAACCTCCTGCATACAGTAGACATTAAGTGTATTAAACCTCCTGCAAAATATAGTGAACGCCATGGTCCTAATCTCCTGCGGGTATTAGACTTGGGAAGATGTCCTTCAATTTGAACACAACAACGGTGCAGTTTGTGATTGGCATTGACTGTCAAATCAAATGCAGAAGCCACGAATGCTTGTAGTTCAACTCCCTGGGGCATAACATGAATGCTCTTGTTTCCTTGTTGATCTCTCCCTGTTTGACAAGCCTGCTATTTCTACCTCGTACTAAGGAATAGAACCTAACAGCCTCATTTGAGTCATTTATTCAGGGAGACATGAATGTAGCCACTTGGATGAGCTGGTTGGACATGAGTCAAGGTGGCAGGGTTTTCTACCCATTCAGGCCAACTCACAGAGCACACACAGTACTAGAAATCCTCCTACCAACTAAGCTAAATCACCCAAACCATCCATTCAAAGAATGGGTCTTTTTTTTAATGTTCATTTCCCCCATTTAAAACAATTAATTTAGTTAGAGAATGCTAAAGCAATGCAAGGTCATAAAATAAGATAATTTTGTCCAGTAAATAAATGTTGTTTCATAACCACTGTACAGAAACAAGGTTAGTTCTCCCTAGCCATAAAGATGCTGGCCAAGATGCCAAGTTTACTAATCATTTTAGGAAATTATTGATTTGAAAATACATAATTCATGATCGTAAGGTTTTTTATATAACATACGGTATGTACTGCGTGAACATCATACAGTATGTACTGTATGCCCGAGGAGAACCTGAAGTCCATCACATCACTAACTGACCTCGTACAAGACATAAACAGCTTCTGTCATTTCTCTACATTTCATCATACTAGTAGTCCTATTGGGTTTACAGATATGAAAAGAAACATGGATTGACACCCTCATTCCATTTGATATCATGGATGGAACAAGATCATGAAAAAAACAACAAGAGTAGCACTCGGGAGGAGCTCAAACAAGTACTTGCTTCAGACCTCTTTTTTTGGAGATATTGGCTCCTGTGATGTGAAGGATGGAGGCTAGAGGACCACTCTCTTTGGTGGATACAGTACAATAAAACAATCAAGTGAAGCACAGTAGAGTAGTCATGATATTCCCAACGGCATAGAGACTAATCGTACAGTACCAACATGTCAAATGATAATTACTGACGCTAAATGAACTTGTAGTTTTTAATGGACTAGAGTGGCTTTAACAAATTAGTCAGCAGCACTTAATGGTGTTAATTACTGATTGACAATTGAGAGCAACAGCCTGTTCAGACGGTACGGTATGTGAATGATGCATTGTGGGGGAAAAATGCAGCTCAGCAAATTAATGACTTTTTAGATGTTTTGTGTTCATTTTAAATGGTGAATACGAACTAAATCAACCTAAATCTCTAGTTATCAAATCAAATCAAAAATCAAATCAAATCCAATTTTATTTGTCACATACACATGGTTAGCAGATGTTAATGCGAGTGTAACGAAATGCTTGTGCTTCTAGTTCCGACAATGCAGTGATAACCAACAAGTAATCGAACTAACAATTCCAAAACTACTGTCTTATACACAGTGTAAGGGGATAAAGAATATGTACATAAGGATATATGAATGAGTGATGGTACAGAGCAGCATACAGTAGATGGTATCGAGTACAGTATATACATATGAGATGAGTATGTAGACAAAGTAAACAAAGTGGCATAGTTAAAGTGGCTAGTGATACATGTATTACATAAGGATGCAGTCGATGATGTAGAGTACAGTATATACGTATGCATATGAGATGAATAATGTAGGGTAAGTAACATTATATAAGGTAGCATTGTTTAAAGTAGCTAGTGATATATTTACATAATTTCCCATCAATTCCCATTATTAAAGTGGCTGGAGTTGGGTCAGTGTCAATGACAGTGTGTTGGCAGCAGCCACTCAATGTTAGTGGTGGCTGTTTAACAGTCTGATGGCCTTGAGATAGAAGCTGTTTTTCAGTCTCTCGGTCCCAGCTTTGATGCACCTGTACTGACCTCGCCTTCTGGATGATAGCGGGGTGAACAGGCAGTGGTTCGGGTGGTTGATGTCCTTGATGATCTTTATGGCCTTCCTGTAACATCGGGTGGTGTAGGTGTCCTGGAGGGCAGGTAGTTTGCCCCCGGTGATGCGTTGTGCAGACCTCACTACCCTCTGGAGAGCCTTACGGTTGAGGGTGGAGCAGTTGCCGTACCAGGCGGTGATACAGCCCGCCAGGATGCTCTCGATTGTGCATCTGTAGAAGTTTGTGAGTGCTTTTGGTGACAAGCCGAATTTCTTCAGCCTCCTGAGGTTGAAGAGGCGCTGCTGCGCCTTCTTCACGACGCTGTCAGTGTGAGTGGACCAATTCAGTTTGTCTGTGATGTGTATGCCGAGGAACTTAAAACTTGCTACCCTCTCCACTACTGTTCGGCAATATGATAAACACAACACGGGACAAACACATCTACTTGTTTTGTTCTGATTATTATTGGTGCTGATGATATGCTTGCTTACATACATATTTTACACGGTTGCTAATATTAGCCACTAGCGTACTAGTATATATTTAGCTCTATTTTACAAGGACAAACCTCAGCACAACAGGATAGAGCACAGCTGTGTTATTTTGGCCCATGCTTACAGCCTCATGGTACCTAATAAATCACCTTAATTATTCCTCTGAGATGACGAGCACAGGCCTTGATCAATTATAAATTATTAGTGATAAAAAGCAGAATATATGAAAATAAGAAATATATTCATACCTTGTTCCATTAGTTTGGTGTTATTGGGTTGAGGGACATAAAACAAGCCAGCTGTTTATGTGGAAATGGAAGTCCTGACATTTGAAATATATTATGTATAATAATACTCTAGATATAAAGGAGGTGGAATGAGTACAGGGAATACATTGACACTGAAACAGACGGAGGAGAATGATGATTATCATGTCATATCATATAATTTCAATGTGGAGCGTATAGTCTGCTGTTTACCTGGTTCTCAACAGTGGAAGTAGGAGAACACATTTTTTTTATTATTTTATTATTATATTATGGTTTTATCATTAACTATAGTGTTTTGGTTTCTCTAAAGACATAGAACCACCTTTTCTTTTTGTCTCTGGGGAAATGAATTGGAACCTGCATAATTAGAATGCCTAGAAAATGCAACACGTTTCGGAAGCATGGAAATTCCATGGAATGATAGTGAATTCTGCACTGGGTTAGATAGTATGTTATGTTGTGTCTCATTTATCCATTGTGCCTGTTTTATTCACACTATTATAATTTAGAGTTTAAAAGACAGATTTGTCAAGCATATCAACTTATGTTTTATACATCTAGCGAACTCACTGAGGCATGCGCATGCATTCATTACCAGCCTAATGCCAGACTTGAGTCACAGGCAGTCCTCAAAGAAGAAGATATAATAACTTATAGATTGTCAGAGCATAAAGCAGGATTTAGAGAAAGTTTTCTATTCACATTTAAGCTTTGAATAGACTCAGGGATACGTGAATGTTTGGTAAAAAAAAGAAAACGGATAATTCATGGAAATATGAGTTTAGGATTTGCAGTTGACTACACATATGTTTTGAGAAGTTGATGGTCAACACACAAGGGAAGACAGCAAAAGTTTGAAACTCCACATTACTGTTTCATTTCTCCCTTCAAACAATCCATTGTAAAACATACGGGGCGGCAGGGTAGCCTAGTGGTTTGAGCGTTGGACTAGTAACCGGAAGGTTGCAAGTTCAAACCCCCCGAGCTGACAAGGTGTCGTTCTGCCCCTGAACAGGCAGTTCTGTTCCTAAGCCGTCATTGAAAATAAGAATTTGTTCTTAACTGACTTGCCTAGTTAAATAAATAAAAATACTGGACACAACCTGAACCACTTAAAATAAGAAATTTAACAATTGGAGTTATATTGTGGGTTTCTTAACTGTTGGTTTTAGATCATTATGTTCTACACCGTATATATGTCTTCAACTGTCGTTTTTTAAATCAGACCTCTCTCGCTGATCATTATGTTCTACATATCTCTTCAACTGTCGTTTTTTAAATCAGACCTCTCTCGCTGATCATTATGTTCTACATATCTCTTCAACTGTCGTTTTTAAATCAGACCTCTCTCGCTGATCATTATGTTCTACATATCTCTTCAACTGTCGTTTTTTAAATCAGACCTCTCTCGCTGATCATTATGTTCTACATATCTCTTCAACTGTCGTTTTTTAAATCAGACCTCTCTCGCTGATCATTATGTTCTACATATCTCTTCAACTGTCGTTTTTTAAATCAGACCTCTCTCGCTGATCATTATGTTCTACATATGTCTTCAACTGTCGTTTTTTAAATCAGACCTCTCTCGCTGATCATTATGTTCTACATATCTCTTCAACTGTCGTTTTTTAAATCAGACCTCTCTCGCTGATCATTATGTTCTACATGTCTTCAACTGTCGTTTTTTAAATCAGACCTCTCTCGCTGATCATTATGTTCTACATGTCTTCAACTGTCGTTTTTTAAATCAGACCTCTCTCGCTGATCATTATGTTCTATATATCTCTTCAACTGTCGTTTTTTAAATCAGACCTCTCTCGCTGATCATTATGTTCTACATATGTCTTCAACTGTCGTTTTTTTAAATCAGACCTCTCTCGCTGATCATTATGTTCTACATATGTCTTCAACTGTCGTTTTTTAAATCAGACCTCTCTCGCTGATCATTATGTTCTACATATGTCTTCAACTGTCGTTTTTTAAATCAGACCTCTCTCGCTGATCATTATGTTCTATATATCTCTTCAACTGTCGTTTTTTAAATCAGACCTCTCTCGCTGATCATTATGTTCTCCATATGTCTTCAACTGTCGTTTTTTAAATCAGACCTCTCTCGCTGATCATTATGTTCTACATATGTCTTCAACTGTCGTTTTTTAAATCAGACCTCTCTCGCTGATCATTATGTTCTACATATCTCTTCAACTGTCGTTTTTTAAATCAGACCTCTCTCGCTGATCATTATGTTCTACATATGTCTTCAACTGTCGTTTTTTTAAATCAGACCTCTCTCGCTGATCATTATGTTCTACATGTCTTCAACTGTCGTTTTTTAAATCAGACCTCTCTCGCTGATCATTATGTTCTATATATCTCTTCAACTGTCGTTTTTTTAAATCAGACCTCTCTCGCTGATCATTATGTTCTACATATGTCTTCAACTGTCGTTTTTTAAATCAGACCTCTCTCGCTGATCATTATGTTCTACACCGTATATATGTCTTCAACTGTCGTTTTTTAAATCAGACCTCTCTCGCTGATCAATTTGCAAGTCACATTGTTAACAATGTTCTAATGTATGTATTGCAAGATGTCATCACGTCAAATCGTTGCTGAGGTAATTGCTGAGCCGTTACAATAATTACCTCTGTAGTTCCTGCCATGTCGAAACATCTTTAAACAACAGAGGATGGAAGTGCTTTTATTAACACTGTTATTGAGGTGTAGGTTTACAATGCTCTTGTCAGGCTGGCTTTAAATTCATTATATTTATGTTGCTTCAGATCAGCAGGCATAGACAGGCCACAACGACTGGCTTTTTACTGAGCCAATCAGCCAGTGCAGGTTCCAATGTATTTGTTTATTTATGTTCAACATGAGAGCAATAGACTAAAAAGCCTTGCCACTCTCGGGTAATGTCTAATCATATTTTTATGATTTAACTGCCAACCGATCATTGAAATGTGTTTGAATGTGTCTGTAAAGCTCTCCGAGGCTGACTGCTATTTGTTTTTACACCAAGTTAAAATGAAAGGAATAAAGTGGCTACAATTTTACAACATTGAAATAAGAAGGAAATTCATTCACGATATATATATTTTTTACATTTGATTAAATAACATAACTAGATGCTTTTTCATTAGCGAGATATTGATAAAGCAAGCTTGGATATATACTGCCTTTTATTCTTCCCTCTGTACCACTGTGTGTCTGTACCACTGTGTGTCTGTACCACTGTATCACTGTGTGTCTGTAACACTGTACCACTGTATGTCTGTACCACTGTATGTCTGTACCACTGTACCACTGTATCACTGTACCACTGTATCGCTGTACCACTGTACCACTATGTGTCTGTACCACTGTGTGTCTGTACCACTGTACCACTGTGTGTCTGTACCACTGTACCACTGTATGTATGTACCACTGTATGTCTGTACAACGGTATGTCTGTACCACTGTACCCATGTATGTCTGTACCACTGTATGTCTGTACCACTGTGTGTCTGTACCACTGTGTGTCTGTACCACTGTGTGTCTGTACCACTGTACCACTGTGTGTCTGTACCACTGTACCACTGTATGTATGTACCACTGTATGTCTGTACAACGGTATGTCTGTACCACTGTGCCCCTGTATGTCTGTACCACTGTATGTCTGTACCCCTGTGTGTCTGTCCCACTGTACCCCTGTATGTCTGTACCACTGTATGTCTGTACCACTGTATGTCTGTACCACTGTACCACTGTATGTCTGTACCACTGTATGTCTGTACCACTGTATGTCTGTACCACTGTATGTCTGTACCACTGTACCACTGTATGTCTGTACCACTGTACCACTGTATGTCTGTACCACTGTATGACTGTACCACTGTATGTCTGTACCACTGTATGTCTGTACCACTGTATGTCTGTACCACTGTATGTCTGTACCACTGTATGTCTGTACCCTGTATGTCTGTACCACTGTACCACTGTATGTCTGTACCAATGTATGTCTGTACCACTGTATGTCTGTACCACTGTACCACTGTATGTCTGTACCCCTGTATGTCTGTACCACTGTATGTCTGTAACACTGTACCACTGTATATCTGTACCACTGTATGTCTGTACCACTGTATGTCTGTACCACTGTACCACTGTATGTGTGTACCACTGTATGTCTGTACCACTGTATGTCTGTACCACTGTGCCCCTGTATGTCTGTACCACTGTATGTCTGTACCACTGTATGTCTGTACCACTGTGCCCCTGTATGTCTGTACCACTGTATGTCTGTACCCCTGTATGTCTGTACCACTGTATGTCTGTACCACTGTATGTCTGTACCACTGTATGTCTGTACCACTGTGCCCCTGTATGTCTGTACCACTGTATGTCTGTACCACTGTATGTCTGTACCCCTGTATGTCTGTACCCCTGTATGTCTGTGCCCCTGTATGTCTGTACCACTGTATGTCTGTACCCCTGTATGTCTGTACCACTGTACCACTGTATGCCTGTACCACTGTATGTCTGTACCACTGTATGTCTGTACCCCTGTATGTCTGTACCACTGTATGTCTGTACCACTGTATGTCTGTACCACTGTATGTCTGTACCACTGTGCCCCTGTATGTCTGTACCACTGTATGTCTGTACCCCTGTATGTCTGTACCACTGTATGTCTGTACCACTGTATGTCTGTACCACTGTATGTCTGTACCACTGTGCCCCTGTATGTCTGTACCACTGTATGTCTGTACCACTGTATGTCTGCCCCTGTATGTCTGTACCTGTATGTCTGTGCCCCTGTATGTCTGTACCACTGTATGTCTGTACCCCTGTATGTCTGTACCACTGTACCACTGTATGCCTGTACCACTGTATGTCTGTACCACTGTATGTCTGTGCCCCTGTATGTCTGTATGTCTGTACCACTGTATGTCTGTACCACTGTATGTCTGTACCACTGTATGTCTGTACCACTGTGTCTGTACCCCTGTATGTCTGTACCACTGTATGTCTGTACCACTGTATGTCTGTACCACTGTATGTCTGTACCACTGTGCCCCTGTATGTCTGTACCACTGTAAGTCTGTACCCCCTGTATGTCTGTCTGTGTCCCCTGTATGTCTGTACCACTGTATGTCTGTACCACTGTATGTCTGTACCCCTGTATGTCTGTACCACTGTACCACTGTATGCCTGTACCACTGTATGTATGTCTGTATGTCTGTACCCCTGTATGTCTGTACCACTGTCTGTACCACAGTACCCTGTATGTCTATATGTTTGTACCATTGTACCACTGTACCCTGTATGTCTGTACCCCTGTATGTCTGTATGTCTGTACCACTGTACCCCCTGTATGTCTGTACCTGTATGTCTGTACCACAGCCCTGTATGTCTATATGTTTGTACCATTGTACCACTGTACCCTGTATGTCTGTACCACTGTATGTCTGTATGTCTGTACCACGGTACCCCTGTATGTCTGTACCACAGTACCCCTGTATGTCTATATGTTTGTACCATTGTACCACTGTACCCCTGTATGTCTACCCCTGTATGTCTGTACCCCTGTATGTCTGTACCACTGTATGTCTGTACCCCTGTATGTCTGTACCACTGTATGCCTGTACCACTGTATGTCTGTACCACTGTATGTCTGTACCACTGTACGTCTGTACCCCTGTATGTCTGTACCACTGTATGTCTGTACCCTGTATGTCTGTACCCTGTATGTCTGTACCACTACGTCTGTACCCTGTATGTCTGTACCACTGTGCCCCTGTATGTCTGTACCACTGTATGTCTGTACCACTGTATGTCTGTACCACAGTACCCTGTATGTCTATATGTCTGTACCATTGTACCACTGTACCCCTGTACTGTATGTCTGTATGTCTGTACCACTGTGCCCCTGTATGTCTATATGTTTGTACCACTGTACTGTCTGTATGTCTGTACCCCTGTATGTCTGTACCACTGTACCCTGTATGTCTGTACCACTGTACCCCTGTATGTCTGTACCACAGTACCCCTGTATGTCTATATGTTTGTACCACTGTACCCCTGTATGTCTGTACCACTGTACTGTATGTCTGTACCCACTGTATGTCTGTACCACAGTACCCCTGTATGTCTATATGTTTGTACCATTGTACCACTGTACCCTGTATGTCTGTACCCTGTATGTCTGTACCCCTGTATGTCTGTACCACTGTATGTCTGTACCCCTGTATGTCTGTACCACTGTATGCCTGTACCACTGTATGTCTGTACCACTGTATGTCTGTACCACTGTACGTCTGTACCCCTGTATGTCTGTACCACTGTATGTCTGTACCCCTGTATGTCTGTACCCCTGTATGTCTGTACCACTGTACGTCTGTACCAATGTACCCATGTATGTCTGTACCACTGTGCCCCTGTATGTCTGTACCACTGTATGTCTGTACCACTGTATGTCTGTACCACAGTACCCCTGTATGTCTATATGTTTGTACCATTGTACCACTGTACCCCTGTATGTCTGTACCCCTGTACGTCTGTATGTCTGTACCACTGTACCCCTGTATGTCTGTACCACTGTACCCCTGTATGTCTGTACCACAGTACCCCTGTATGTCTATATGTTTGTACCATTGTACCACTGTACCCCTGTATGTCTGTACCACTGTATGTCTGTATGTCTGTACCACGGTACCCCTGTATGTCTGTACCACAGTACCCCTGTATGTCTATATGTTTGTACCATTGTACCACTGTACCCCTGTATGTCTGTACCCCTGTATGTCTGTACCCCTGTATGTCTGTACCACTGTATGTCTGTACCCCTGTATGTCTGTACCACTGTATGCCTGTACCACTGTATGTCTGTACCACTGTATGTCTGTACCACACTGTACCCCCTGTCTGTACCACTGTATGTCTGTACCCCTGTATGTCTGTACCCTGTATGTCTGTACCACTGTATGTATGTCTGTACCACTGTGCCCCTGTATGTCTGTACCACTGTATGTCTGTACCCTGTATGTCTGTACCCTGTACCCATGTATGTCTGTACCACTGTGCCCCTGTATGTCTGTACCAATGTATGTCTGTACCACTGTATGTCTGTACCCCTGTATGTCTGTACCCCTGTATGTCTGTACCACTGTATGTCTGTACCACTGTGCCCCTGTATGTCTGTACCACTGTATGTCTGTACCCCTGTATGTCTGTACCACTGTATGTCTGTACCACTGTATGTCTGTACCACTGTATGTCTGTACCACTGTATGTCTGTACCACTGTGCCCCTGTATGTCTGTACCACTGTATGTCTGTACCACTGTATGTCTGTACCCCTGTATGTCTGTACCCCTGTATGTCTGTGCCCCTGTATGTCTGTACCACTGTATGTCTGTACCCCTGTATGTCTGTACCACTGTACCACTGTATGCCTGTACCACTGTATGTCTGTACCACTGTATGTCTGTACCACTGTATGTCTGTACCCCTGTATGTCTGTACCCCTGTATGTCTGTACCACTGTATGTCTGTACCACAGTATGTCTATATGTTTGTACCATTGTACCACTGTACCCCTGTATGTCTGTACCCCTGTATGTCTGTACCACTGTACCCCTGTATGTCTGTACCACTGTACCCCTGTATGTCTGTACCACAGTACCCCTGTATGTCTATATGTTTGTACCATTGTACCACTGTACCCCTGTATGTCTGTACCACTGTATGTCTGTATGTCTGTACCACTGTACCCCTGTATGTCTGTACCACAGTACCCCTGTATGTCTATATGTTTGTACCATTGTACCACTGTACCCCTGTATGTCTGTACCCCTGTATGTCTGTACCCCTGTATGTCTGTACCACTGTATGTCTGTACCCCTGTATGTCTGTACCACTGTATGCCTGTACCACTGTATGTCTGTACCCCTGTATGTCTGTACCACTGTACGTCTGTACCCCTGTATGTCTGTACCACTGTATGTCTGTACCCCTGTATGTCTGTACCCCTGTATGTCTGTACCACTGTACGTCTGTACCACTGTACCCATGTATGTCTGTACCACTGTGCCCCTGTATGTCTGTACCACTGTATGTCTGTACCCCTGTATGTCTGTACCACTGTACCCATGTATGTCTGTACCACTGTGCCCCTGTATGTCTGTACCAATGTATGTCTGTACCACTGTATGTCTGTACCCCTGTATGTCTGTACCCCTGTATGTCTGTACCACTGTATGTCTGTACCCCTGTATGTCTGTACCACTGTACCACTGTATGTCTGTACCACTGTACCCATGTATGTCTGTACCACTGTATATCTGTACCCCTGTATGTCTGTACCACTGTATGTCTGTACCACTGTACCACTGTATGTCTGTACCACTGTACCACTGTATGTCTGTACCACAGTACCCCTGTATGTCTATATGTTTGTACCATTGTACCACTGTACCCCTGTATGTCTCTACCACTGTATTCCTGTACCCCTGTATGTCTGTACCACTGTATGTCTGTACCACTGTATGCCTGTACCACTGTATGTCTGTACCTGTATGTCTGTATGTCTGTACCACTGTATGCCTGTACCACTGTATGTCTGTACCCCTGTATGTTTGTACCACTGTACGTCTGTACCCCTGTATGTCTGTACCACTGTATGTCTGTACCCCTGTATGTCTGTACCACTGTATGTCTGTACCACTGTATGTCTGTACCACTGTATGTCTGTACCCCTGTATGTCTGTACCACTGTATGTCTGTAACCCTGTATGTCTATACCACTGTATGCCTGTACCCCTGTATGTCTGTACCACTGTATGTCTGTACCCCTGTATGTCTGTACCACTGTATGTCTGTACCCCTGTATGTCTATACCACTGTATGCCTGTACCACTGTATGTCTGTACCCCTGTATGTCTGTACCACTGTATGTCTGTACCCCTGTATGTCTGTACCACTGTATGTCTGTACCCCTGTATGTCTGTACCCCTGTATGTCTGTACCACTGTATGTCTGTACCACTGTACCACTGTATGTCTGTACCACTGTGCCCCTGTATGTCTGTACCACTGTATGTATGTACCCCTGTGTGTCTGTACCACTGTACCACTGTATGTCTGTACCACTGTACCCATGTATGTCTGTACCACTGTATGTCTGTACCACTGTATGTCTGTACCACTGTATGCCTGTACCCCTGTATGTCTGTACAACTGTATGTCTGTACCCCTGTATGTCTGTACCACTGTACCACTGTATGTCTGTACCACTGTACCCATGTATGTATGTACCACTGTGCCCCTGTATGTCTGTACCACTGTATGTCTGTACCCCTGTATGTCTGTACCACTGTATGTCTGTACCACTGTATGTCTGTACCCCTGTATGCCTGTACCACTGTATGTCTGTACCACTGTATGCCTGTACCACTGTATGTCTGTACCACTGTACGTCTGTACCCGTGTATGTCTGTACCACTGTATGTCTGTACCCCTGTATGTCTGTACCACTCTATGTCTGTACCACTGTATGTCTGTACCCCTGTATGTCTGTACCACTGTATGTCTGTACCACTGTACCACTGTATGTCTGTACCCCTGTATGTCTGTACCACTGTATGCCTGTACCACTGTATGTCTGTACCACTGTATGCCTGTACCACTGTATGTCTGTACCACTGTACGTCTGTACCCCTGTACGTCTGTACCACTGTATGTCTTTACCCCTGTATGTCTGTACCACTGTATGTCTGTACCCCTGTATGTCTGTACCCCTGTATGTCTGTACCAATGTACCCCTGTATGTCTGTACCACTATATGTCTGTATACCACTGTATGTCTGTACCCATGTCTGTGCCCTGTATGTCTGTATGTCTGTACCCATTGTACCACTGTACCCTGTATGTCTGTACCACTGTATGTCTGTACCACTGTATGTCTGTACCCCTGTATGTCTGTACCACTGTATGTCTGTACCACTGTATGTCTGTACCCTGTATGTCTGTACCACTGTATGTCTGTACCACTGTACCCTGTATGTCTGTACCACTGTATGTCTGTACCACTGTATGTCTGTACCCCTGTATGTCCCCTGTATGTCTGTACCACTGTATGTCTGTACCACTGTACCACTGTATGTATGTACCACTGTGCCCCTGTATGTCTGTACCACTGTATGTCTGTACCCCACTGTACCACTGTATGTCTGTACCCACTGTATGTCTGTACCACTGTATGTCTGTACCACTGTATGTCTGTACCACTGTATGTCTGTACCACTGTATGCCTGTACCCCTGTATGTCTGTACCACTGTATGTCTGTACCACTGTATGTCTGTACCACTGTACCACTGTATGTCTGTACCACTGTACCCATGTATGTATGTACCACTGTGCCCCTGTATGTCTGTACCACTGTATGTCTGTACCCCTGTATGTCTGTACCACTGTATGTCTGTACCACTGTACCCCTGTATGCCTGTACCACTGTATGTCTGTACCACTGTATGCCTGTACCACTGTACGTCTGTACCCCTGTATGTCTGTACCACTGTATGTCTGTACCCCTGTATGTCTGTACCACTCTATGTCTGTACCACTGTATGTCTGTACCCCTGTATGTCTGTACCACTGTATGTCTGTACCACTGTACCACTGTATGTCTGTACCACTGTACCCCTGTATGTCTGTACCACTGTATGTCTGTACCACTGTATGTCTGTACCCCTGTATGTCTGTATGTCTGTACCACTGTATGCCTGTACCACTGTATGTCTGTACCACTGTGTATGTCTGTACCACTGTATGTCTGTACCCCTGTATGTCTGTACCACTGTACCCTGTATGTCTGTACCACTGTATGTCTGTACCCCTGTATGTCTGTACCACACCCTGTATGTCTGTACCACTGTACCCCTGTATGTCTGTACCACTGTATGTCTGTCTGTGCCCCTGTATGTCTGTACCACTGTATGTCTGTACCTGTATGTCTGTACTGTATGTCTGTACCCCTGTATGTCTGTACACTGTATGTCTGTACCCCTGTGTACCACTGTGTCTGTACCACTGTATGTCTGTACCACTGTACCCCTGTATGTCTGTACCACTGTATGTCTGTACCCTGTATGTCTGTACCACTGTACCCCTGTATGTCTGTACCACTGTACCCCTGTATGTCTATATGTTTGTACCATTGTACCACTGTACCACTGTATGTCTGTACCACTGTATGTCTGTACCCCCTGTATGTCTCTGTACCACTGTATGTCTGTACCACTGTATGTCTGTACCACTGTACCACTGTATGTCTGTACCACTGTCTGTACCTGTATGTCTGTACCACTGTATGTCTGTACCACTGTATGTCTGTACCACTGTATGTCTGTAGTCTGTACCACTGTATGTCTGTACCACTGTATGTCTGTACCCTGTACCACAGTACCCCTGTACCACTGTGTTTGTCTGTACCACTGTACCCCTGTATGTCTGTACCCCTGTATGTCTGTACCACTGTATGTCTGTACCACTGTACCCCTGTATGTCTGTACCACTGTACCATACCCCTGTATGTCTCTACCACTGTATGTCTGTACCCCTGTATGTCTGTACCACTGTATGTCTGTACCCTGTATGTCTGTACCCTGTATGTCTGTGCCACTATGTCTGTACCACTGTATGTCTGTACCCCTGTATGTCTGTACCACTGTATGTCTGTACCACTGTACCACTGTATGTACCCCTGTATGTCTGTACCACTGTATGTCTGTACCACTGTATGTCTGTACCACTGTATGCCTGTACCACTGTATGTCTGTGCGCCCCTGTATGTCTGTACCACTGTGTCTGTACCCCTGTATGTCTGTACCACTGTATGTCTGTATGTCTGTGCCCTGTATGTACCCCTGTGCCCTGTCTGTACCACTGTATGTCTGTACCCTGTATGTCTGTACCACTGTACCCCTGTATGTCTGTACCATGTACCCCTGTATGTCTATATGTTTGTACCATTGTACCACTGTACCCCTGTATGTCTGTACCACTGTATGTCTGTACCCCTGTATGTCTGTATGTCTGTACCACTGTATGTCTGTACCCCTGTATGTCTGTACCACTGTACCCCTGTATGTCTGTACCACTGTACCCCTGTATGTCTGTACCACTGTATGTCTGTACCACTGTATG
Organism: Oncorhynchus nerka; assembly: GCF_034236695.1. NCBI lineage: Eukaryota > Metazoa > Chordata > Actinopteri > Salmoniformes > Salmonidae > Oncorhynchus > Oncorhynchus nerka. Next base: position 85,188,424 of record NC_088401.1, on the reverse strand, counting down.
TCTGTACCCCTGTATGTCTGTACCCCTGTATGTCTGTACCACTGTATGTCTGTACCACTGTACCACTGTATGTCTGTACCACTGTGCCCCTGTATGTCTGTACCCCTGTGTGTCTGTACCACTGTACCACTGTATGTCTGTACCACTGTACCCATGTATGTCTGTACCACTGTATGTCTGTACCACTGTATGTCTGTACCACTGTATGTCTGTACCACTGTATGCCTGTACCCCTGTATGTCTGTACAACCCCTGTATGTCTGTACCACTGTACCACTGTATGTCTGTACCACTGTACCCATGTATGTATGTACCACTGTGCCCATGTATGTCTGTACCACTGTATGTCTGTACCCCTGTATGTCTGTACCACTGTATGTCTGTACCACTGTATGTCTGTACCACTGTATGTCTGTACCCCTGTATGCCTGTACCACTGTATGTCTGTACCCCTGTATGTCTGTACCACTGTATGTCTGTACCCCTGTATGTCTGTACCACTCTATGTCTGTACCACTGTATGTCTGTACCCCAGTATGTCTGTACCACTGTATGTCTGTACCCCTGTATGTACCACTGTATGTCTGTACCCCTGTATGTCTGTACCATGTCTGTACCACTGTATGTCTGTACCACTGTATGTCTGTACTGTACCACTGTATGTCTGTACCACTGTATGTCTGTACCACTGTATGTCTGTACCCCTGTATGTCTGTACCACTGTATGTCTGTACCACTGTACCCCTGTATGTCTGTACCATGTCTGTACCACTGTATGTCTGTACCACTGTATGTCTGTACCACTGCCTGTACCCCTGTATGTCTGTACCACTGTATGTCTTTACCCCTGTATGTCTGTACCACTGTATGTCTGTACCACACCCATGTATGTCTGTACCACCTGTATGTCTGTACCACTATATGTCTGTACCCCTGTATGTCTGTACCACTGTACCCCTGTATGTCTGTACCACAGTACCCCTGTATGTCTATATGTTTGTACCTGTACCACTGTACCCCTGTATGTCTGTACCACTGTATGTCTGTACCCCTGTATGTCTGTACCACTGTATGTCTGTACCCCTGTATGTCTGTACCCTGTATGTCTGTACCACTGTACCCCTGTATGTCTGTACCACTGTACCCTGTATGTCTGTACCACTGTATGTCTGTACCCCTGTATGTCTGTACCACTGTACCTGTATGTCCTGTATGTCTGTTTGTACCATTGTACCACTGTACCACTGTATGTCTGTACCACTGTATGTCTGTACCCCTGTATGTCTGTACCACTGTATGCCTGTACCACTGTATGTCTGTACCACTGTATGCCTGTACCACTGTACCACTGTATGTCTGTACCACTGTATGTCTGTACCACTGTACGTCTGTACCCCTGTATGTCTGTACCACTGTACGTCTGTACCCCTGTATGTCTGTACCCCTGTAAGTCTGTACCACTGTATGTCTGTATGTCTGTACCACTGTACCCCTGTATGTCTGTACCACAGTACCCCTGTATGTCTATATGTTTGTACCACTGTACCACTGTACCCCTGTATATCTCTACCACTGTATGTCTGTACCCCTGTATGTCTGTACCACTGTATGTCTGTACCCCTGTACCACAGTACCCCTGTATGTCTATATGTTTGTACCATTGTACCACTGTACCCCTGTATGTCTCTACCACTGTATGTCTGTACCACTGTATGTCTGTACCCCTGTATGTCTGTACCACTGTATGTATGTCTGTACCCCTGTATGTCTGTACCACTGTACCCCTGTATGTCTGTACCACTGTACCCTGTATGTCTGTACCACTGTACCCACTGTATGTCTGTACCCCATGTCTGTACCACTGTATGTCTGTACCACTGTATGTCTGTACCACTGTACCACTGTATGTCTGTACCACTGTATGTCTGTACCACTGTATGTCTCCCCTGTGTCTGTCTGTACCACTGTATGTCTGTACCACTGTACCCATGTATGTCTGTACCACTGTATGTCTGTACCACTGTATGTCTGTACCACTGTATGTCTGTACCACTGTATGCCTGTACCCCTGTATGTCTGTACAACTGTATGTCTGTACCCCTGTATGTCTGTACCACCACTGTATGTCTGTACCACTGTATGTACCACTGTGCCCCTGTATGTCTGTACCCTGTATGTCTGTACCCCTGTATGTCTGTACCACTGTATGTCTGTACTGTATGTCTGTATGTACCACTGTATGTCCCACTGTATGCCTGTACCACTGTACTGTACCCCTGTATGTCTGTACCACCACTGTATGTCTGTACCACTGTATGTCTGTACCCCTGTATGTCTGTACCACTGTATGTCTGTACCACTGTATGTCTGTACCCCTGTATGTCTGTACCACTGTATGCCTGTACCACTGTATGTCTGTACCCCTGTATGTCTGTACCCCTGTATGTCTGTACCACTGTATGCCTGTACCACTGTATGTCTGTACCACTCTGTATGTCTGTACCACTGTATGTCTTTACCCCTGTATGTCTGTACCACTGTATGTCTGTACCCCTGTATGTCTGTACCACTGTACCCCTGTATGTCTGTACCACTGTATGTCTGTACCCCTGTATGTCTGTACCACTGTACCCATGTATGTCTGTACCACTGTACCCCTGTATGTCTGTACCACTATATGTCTGTACCCCTGTATGTCTGTACCACTGTACCCCTGTATGTCTGTACCACAGTACCCCTGTATGTCTATATGTTTGTACCATTGTACCACTGTACCCCTGTATGTCTCTACCACTGTATGTCTGTACCCCTGTATGTCTGTACCACTGTACCACTGTATGTCTGTACCCCTGTATGTCTGTACCCCTGTATGTCTGTACCACTGTACCCCTGTATGTCTGTACCACTGTACCCCTGTATGTCTGTACCACTGTATGTCTGTACCCCTGTATGTCTGTACCACTGTACCCCTGTATGTCTGTACCACAGTACCCCTGTATGTCTATATGTTTGTACCATTGTACCACTGTACCACTGTATGTCTGTACCACTGTATGTCTGTACCCCTGTATGTCTGTACCACTGTATGCCTGTACCACTGTATGTCTGTACCACTGTATGCCTGTACCACTGTACCACTGTATGTCTGTACCACTGTATGTCTGTACCATACCCCTGTATGTTGTACCATCTGTGCCCCTGTATGTCTGTACCCCTGTAAGTCTCTACCACATGTCTGTATGTCTGTACCCACTGTATGTCTGTACCACAGTACCCCTGTATGTCTATATGTTTGTACCACTGTACCACTGTCTGTACCACACTGTATGTCTGTCTGTATGTACCCTGTACCACCCCTGTATGTCTATATGTTTGTTTGTACCATTGTCTCTACCACTGTATGTCTGTACCACTGTATGTCTGTACCACTGTACCACTGTATGTCTGTACCACATGTCTGTATGTCTGTACCCCCACTGTACCCACTGTATGTCTGTACCACTGTATGTCTGTACCACTGTACCACTGTATGTCTGTACCACTGTATGTCTGTACCCCTGTATGTCTATATGTTTGTACCATTGTACCACTGTACCCCTGTATGTCTCTACCACTGTATGTCTGTACCACTGTATGTCTGTACCACTGTACCACTGTATGTCTGTACCACTGTATGTCTGTGTGTCTGTACCACTGTAAGACTGTACACCTGTATGTCTGTACCCCTTTATGTCTCTACCACTGTATGTCTGTACCACTGTATGTCTCTACACCCGTATGTCTGTACCACTGTATGTCTGTACCCCTGTATGTCTGTACCACTGTATGTATGTACCCCTGTATGTCTGTACCACTGTATGTCTGTACCACTGTATGTCGGTACCACTGTATGTCGGTACCCTGTATGACTGTACCCCTGTATGACTGTACCACTGTGTGTCTGTACCCCTGTATATCTGTACCACTGTGTGTCTGTACCACTGTATGACTGTACCACTGTATGTCTGTACCACTGTGTGTCTGTACCCCTGTATATCTGTACCCCTGTATATCTGTACCACTGTGTCTGTACCACTGTGTCTGTACCACTGTACGACTGTACCACTGTATGTCTGTACCACTGTACCTTCTCAGGATTTTCTGTAAAGTCTTCTACTACATCTAATGCACCTGACAAACGCTTAGTTTTCTCTTTTACCATGCTGCAATACTGAAATCAATGGCTGAAAAGACAAGCCCTGCATCTACATCACTGTGACTTTATTCTGCCTTTACAATGTTCACAGACACAACTCAGCCTTTATAGGGACACTGTCTGTCTGTCTGTCTGTCTGTCTTTCTGTCTGTCTGTACAGCAACAAGCTGCACAGTGGATAGTTGCTGGGCATATGAGAAAACTTCAACATCAAGAAATCTGCTTTGTTCACACCCGGAGAGAGAGAGAGCTGTGCTGCTAACCCTGGGTGGCTTCCCAAATAGCACCCTATTTCCTACGTAGTGCACTACTTTTGTCCAGAGCCATAGAGGTGCACCATAAAGGAAATAGAGTGCCATTTGGGATGCAGACTTGGTCTGCCTAGCAGCTCCATTATGAGCTGATGTCACAGTCACATCAGCGTGGGCAGTAGAACCTCCGGGAGCTAATTGGAAGTGTGGGAAATGAATCCTACGATGATCCTCTACATTACGATTGGCCGACAAACTGGCGTGATCATCCCTTCTTTCTTTCAAAGTTCTGAGAGATCTTCAAGGTTCTCTGTAATGACGAGGTGGCCTACAATGATCCAATTTCCTTTCAATTCATCAATCTATTATTTAATTGCTATCATTTATTCTGACAAATTATCCTGAAGCAGATGTAGATGATTCTAAATTCTTCATTTCAATCTTCTTTTCATGATTAACTTTGGTCCTGTCTTGCTTAACTAAATATTTCTGGACTTCAACTTCGCAAGCTGGCAATTCCTTTTATAAACAGTATAACAGCAGTTTTGTCATTTTGAGGTTTACCTTGTTATTATGAAAAGATACCTAAAGAAAAGCTAAATTAAATAACTCAGATGCATAGATGTAAGTAGTCTTCAGAGCGTACCTAATGTTTTGTCACTTTCTCGTGGATCCTTGTCTTTTTTTCTCACTAGGGAGAAAGCAACAGAGTAAGAATCCTGACAGCAAGGCATTAAATTTAAATCACCTTTCCATATCCTAGTGGATTTTCCTGTGATACTTTTCTTTTCGCATTACATTTGTCTCATGTTCTGGTTTAACTAAGTGGTATTATTTATGAAATGCGAGCACATGCCCAGCCCTGCAGCTGTGTAGGCCTGTCATCAAATTAACACAAGCACGGGAGAGTGAACTAAAAAAAATGCTCACTGCCATGACCTATCAGGCTCACGGACTGGGAAATGCACTGGCTCTGTCATGCAGGCGCCTCGCACTAAGACCACCCAAGAAAATGCAATACACTCTGCTGCAGGCCCTGTGTGGCTGTGCTGGCTGGGTGGCATAGTGGGCAGGCCCTGTGTGGCTGGTTGGCGTAGTCGGCAGGCCATGACGGGTCCCTCAATGTCCTCCACCAGCACCAATAGCACCAGACCTGTCAGTGGCCCAGTGTGATCATGGTGCTCTACATTGACAGGGGTGACCACGAGTGTGTGATCCCCCTGAAACCCCCTGACACTCGCAGGCCTAATCTGTGAGCAGCATCGCAACAGCAGTCTGCCTCCTCTAGAGACCATACAGAGAGGACAGGTCATTACTGGAGCGTCCTTCAAAGGGACTCCTCACAGTGCTGTATGTCTCTCTACCCTTCCTCCTCTCTAACCTCTCCTCGATCACTCTTGGCACAAAGCCTGCGGTGTATTTTGACCATTGCTTTACACCTCAGGGGATGTAAGGGCCTGAGGAGGGCTAGACTTGTTCTGCAAAAAAAGAAAGTACCAGGACTTAATAAATGTGCTCTTGACAGCATCAGCCACAAATAGTATTGGAGTTGAGGGTGATCTGTTAGGGTCTTTAGTGTAGTAGTGTCACTTAAAACAAACAGAGGTCATGTTGCTGTTCTTCATTTTCTTACTTCTTACTTACATGGGGTTTAATATATTCCACGACCAAATATAAACCAAATTTACCAAAACAATACATGTTAATTGAATACATGCAGCAGTACTTTATCTACCACTTGCAAGATAAATCAGTTTTTCAGTAATGGTTAATACCAATTTATGGGCTTTCACTTTATCAGAACCCAGTGCTTTTAATCTAATTTCATAGTCTAAAAGTTGATCAGAACCCAGTGCTTTTAATCTAATTTCATAGTCTAAAAGTTGATCAGAACCCAGTGCTTTTAATCTAATTTCATAGTCTAAAAGTTGATCAGAACCCAGTGGTTTTAAACACATTTCCTAGTCTAAAAGTTGATCAGAACCCAGTGGTTTTAAACACATTTCCTAGTCTAAAAGTTGATCAGAACCCAGTGGTTTTAATCTCATTTCAGAACCCAGTGGTTTTAATCTCATTTCAGAACCCAGTGATTTTAATCTCATTTCAGAACCCAGTGGTTTTAATCTCATTTCAGAACCCAGTGGTTTTAATCTCATTTCAGAACCCAGTGATTTTAATCTCATTTCAGAACCCAGTGGTTTTAATCTCATTTCAGAACCCAGTGATTTTAATCTCATTTCAGAACCCAGTGGTTTTAAACTAAGGTTTTAAACTAAACTAACTAACTAAGTTTAAACTAAGTGGTTTTAAACTAAGTTTGTTACTCTTTCTTGATTTGCCTGGATACGGGATCACATTAATAGATGAAGTGGAACAGCATATCTACTCTCTGAAGTACAGCAGCATTCATTGTCTTACAATAGAATAAGATATTTTTCCACGATTCCTAAGATCGGAGACAATTATAACACCAGACTAAAGAATGAAGAAGCAACTGAGGCCAAAATTTTTGGACTCCGAGCAATACCATACATAACCATAACCAAAGTTTTTTTATACATATGTGCTCACTGATTATTTTTCAAATATTGGCTACTGCATTTCACATCAGGAATGATTGTCTCTAATACGCAGCCACACTAGTAAGAGGAGTACACCTAACTATGTACATACATTGGCAAGAAAAAGTATGTGAACCTTTAGAATTACCTGGACCTCTGCATAAATTGGTCATCAAATTTGATCTGATCTTCAGACAATTTTAATTTGATCTGATCTTCACAACAATAGACAACCACAGTGTTCTTAAACTAATAACAAACAAAATATTGTATTTTTCTTGTCTATATTGAAAACATAATTTAAACATTCACAGTGTAAGTTAGAAAAAGTATGTGAACCCCTAGGCTAATGACTTCTCCAAAAGCTAATTGGTCAGCTAACCTGGAGTCCAATCAATGAGACGAGATTGGAGATCTTTTGAAAATTTGAGTTTGCTATTCACAAGAAGCATTGCCTGATGTGCACCATGCCTCGATCAAAAGAGATCTCAGAAGACCTAAGATGTAGAATTGTTGACTTGCATAAAGCTGGAAAGGTTTACAAAAGTATCTCTAAAAGCCTTGATGTTCATCAGTCCACGGTAAACCAAATTGTCTATAAATGGAGAAAATCAGCACTGTTGCTACTCTCCCTAGGAGTGGCCATCCTGCAAAGATGACTGCAGGAGCACAGCACAGAATGCTGAATCAGGTTAAGAAGAATCCTAGGGTGTCAGCTAAAGACTTACAGAAATCTCTGGAACATGCTAAAATCTCTGTTGACGAGTCAAAACTGTTCGCTGCTCTGGCCCCCCAATGGTGGAACAAACTCCCTCACGACGCCAGGACAGCGGAGTCAATCACCACCTTCCGGAGACACCTGAAACCCCACCTCTTTAAGGAATACCTAGGATAGGATAAAGTAATCCTTCTCACCCCCCCCCACCCTCCTTAAAAGACCTAGATGCACTATTGTAAAGTGGCTGTTCCACTGGATGTCATAAGGTGAAAGCACCAATTTGTAAGTCGCTCTGGATAAGAGCGTCTGCTAAATGACTTAAATGTAAATGTAAATGTAATGAGTCTACGACATAAGGACACCACGGAAGAAGCCACTGCTGACCCCAAAAACTTTGCTGCACGTCTGAAGTTAGCAAAAGGGCACCTGGATGTTCCACAGGGCTACTGACAAAATATTCAGTGGACAGATGAAATTAAAGTTGAATTGTTTGGAAAGAACACACAACTCTACGTGTGGAGAAAAAAAGGCACAGCACACCAACATCAAAACCTCATCCGAACTGTAAAGTTTGATGGAGGGAGCATCATGGTTTGGGGCTGCTTTGTTTCCTCAGGGCCGGGACAGCTTGCTATCATCGACGGAACAATGAATTCCTAAGTTCATCAAGACATTTTGCAGGAGAATGTTATTCTATCCGTCCACCCGTTGAAGCTCAACAGAAGTTTGGTGATGCAACAGGACAACGACCCAAAACACAGAAGTAAATCAACAACAGAATGGCTTCAAGAGAAGAAAATACGCCTTCTGGAGTGGCCCAGTAGGACTCCTGACCTCAAGCCGATTGACATGCTGTGGCATGACCTCAAGAGAGCAGTTCACACCAGACATCCCAAGAATATTGCTGAACTGAAACAGTTTTGTAAAGAGGAATGGCACAACATTCCTCCTTGAGTTCTCACATTCACAAACTACATGATACTCAAAGTAACCTCCAGAAATAATACGTTGGTAGCTGTAGAGTAAGATCATAAGGCGAAAACAAAGCTGCAAAAACTGTGTGTGGTACTGTATGTATGATGGTGACAGTCAGAGATGGAATAGAGAGGGCAAAATGTGTTACTTCTTAACTAAATCCTTCCTTCTTGCCTAGAATAAGTCTGTTTCTGTGTTTGTAAGATTTTTCTAGATTATATTATATATGCATACAGTGGGGCAAAAAAGTATTTATTCAGCCACCAAGTGTGCAAGTTCTCCCACTTAGAAAGATGAGAGAGGCCTGTAATTGTCATCATAGGTACACTTCAACTATGACAGACAAAATGAGAAGAAAAAAAATCCAGAAAATCACATTGTAGGATTTTTAATGAATTTATTTGCAAATTATGGTGGAAAATAAGTATTTGGTCACCTACAAACAAGCAAGATTTCTGGCTCTCACAGACCTGTAACTTCTTCTTTAAGAGGCTCCTCTGTTCTCCACTCGCTACCTGTATTAATGGCACCTGTTTGAACTTGTTATCAGTATAAAAGACACCTGTCCACAACCTCAAACAGTCACACTCCAAACTCCACTATGGCCAAGACCAAAGAGCTGTCAAAATTGGTGGCTGACTAAATACTTTTTTGCCCCACTGTACTTGAAATGTACAAGTGAAAATGTAGGAACAGCTGAAAATGTAGCCCGTATGGACACTGATGGTATAGAACTATGCATTATAGGGAATAGGGAGTAATTTGGGATGCGACTGTGTTTCAATGGTGATGTCACATATTGAGTTTCAGCTCTGAGGCACTCTGCTAAATGCAAGGTGTACAGTGGGGTCTGAAATTATTGACACCCTTGATAAAGATGAGCAATAATGTCTGTATGAAATAAATAATTAACGTGGCACTTTATAATAACTTAATATAGGTCCTTATAAACCATGTACTAATCCCCAGTTAGCATCATCTGAAGTGTGGGCTATTTATGTTTTATAAATAGTTTAGATATTTTTTGACTGACCAGGGTAATTTCATACAAAACAATATTGACATGCCATTGGTAGACATTCCAGCAGTACCTGATTCTCCTTTAGGTCTCAAAATAGCCTATAACATATCAATGGTAAAAGAACAAGCACACAACAATGGATGTTAAAGGACATTTATTAAACTGTTTTGGAGGAATAGTTGTAATGGGAATGTTGTGTTCATGTTGTCAACCTGGAGAACTGATCCTAAAACAGTGAAATGGAGCCTACTACACACAACAGCTGGCCGGACCGCACAGGTTTTATCAAGTGGATTTTTAGTTGTTCATTACTACTGATACAGTATGTGATTGACGAGGATTTACAGGTAGAAGTGTTACCTGTATGATTTACAGGTAGAAGTGTTACCTGTATGATTTACAGATGAAATATTACCTGTATGATTTGCAGGTTGAAGTGTTACCTGTATGATATACAGGTAGAAGTGTTACCTGTATGATTTACAGGTAGAAGTGTTACCTGTATGATTTACAGGTAGAAGTGTTACCTGTATGATTTACAGGTAGAAGTGTTACTTGTATGATTTGCAGGTAGAAGTGTTACCTGTATGATTTACAGGTTGAAGTGTTACCTGTATGATTTGCAGGTAGAAGTGTTACCTGGATGATTTACAGGTAGAAGTGTTACCTGTATGATTTGCAGGTAGAAGTGTTACCTGTATGATTTGCAGGTTGAAGTGTTACCTGTATGATTTGCAGGTAGAAGTGTTACCTGTATGATTTACAGGTAGAAGTGTTACCTGTATGATTTGCAGGTAGAAGTGTTACCTGTATGCTTTACAGGTAGAAGTGTTACCTGTATGATTTGCAGGTAGAAGTGTTACCTGTATGATTTGCAGGTTGAAGTGTTACCTGTATGATTTATAGGTAGAAGTGTTACCTGTATGATCTACAGGTTGAAGTGTTACCTGTATGATTTACAGGTAGAAGTGTTACCTGTATGATATACAGGTAGAAGTGTTACCTGTATGATTTACAGGTAGAAGTGTTACCTGCATGATTTACAGGTTGAAGTGTTAGCTGTATGATTTACATTTACCTGTATGATTACAGGAGAAGTGTTACCTGTATGATTTACAGGTAGAAGTGTTACCTGTATGATTTACAGGTAGAAGTGTTACCTGTATGATTTACAGGTAGAAGTGTTACCTATATGATTTACAGGTAGAAGTGTTACCTGTATGATTTGCAGGTTGAAGTGTTACCTGTATGATTTACAGTTGAAATGTTACCTGTATGATTTACATGTAGAAGTGTTACCTGTATGATTTACAGGTAGAAGTGTTACCTGTATGATTTGCAGGTTGAAGTGTTACCTGTATGATTTACAGGTAGAAGTGTTACCTGTATGATTTACAGGTAGAAGTGTTACCTGTATGATTTGCAGGTTGAAGTGTTACCTGTATGATTTACAGTTGAAATGTTACCTGTATGATTTACATGTAGAAGTGTTACCTGTATGATTTGCAGGTAGAAGTGTTACATGTATTATTTACAGGTGAAATGTTACCTGTATGATTTGCAGGTAGAAGTCTTACATGTATTATTTACAGGTGAAATGTTACATGTATGATTTACAGGTAGAAGTGTTACCTGTATGATTTACAGGTAGAAGTGTTACCTGTATGATTTACAGATGAAATATTACCTGTATGATTTGCAGGTAGAAGTCTTACATGTATTATTTACAGGTGAAATGTTACATGTATGATTTACAGGTAGAAGTGTTACCTGTATGATTTACAGGTAGAAGTGTTACCTGTATGATTTGCAGGTTGAAGTGTTACCTGTCTGATTTACAGTTGAAATGTTACCTGTATGATTTACATGTAGAAGTGTTACCTGTATGATTTACAGGTAGAAGTGTTACCTGTATGATTTACAGGTAGAAGTGTTACCTGTATGATTTGCAGGTTGAAGTGTTACCTGTATGATTTACAGTTGAAATGTTACCTGTATGATTTACATGTAGAAGTGTTACCTGTATGAGTTGCAGGTAGAAGTGTTACATGTATTATTTACAGGTGAAATGTTACCTGTATGATTTGCAGGTAGAAGTCTTACATGTATTATTTACAGGTGAAATGTTACATGTATGATTTACAGGTAGAAGTGTTACCTGTATGATTTACAGGTAGAAGTGTTACCTGTATGATTTACAGATGAAATATTACCTGTATGATTTGCAGGTAGAAGTCTTACATGTATTATTTACAGGTGAAATGTTACATGTATGATTTACAGGTAGAAGTGTTACCTGTATGATTTACAGTTGAAATGTTACCTGTATGATTTACATGTAGAAGTGTTACCTGTATGATTTGCAGGTAGAAGTGTTACCTGTATGATTTGCAGGTAGAAGTCTTACATGTATTATTTACAGGTGAAATGTTACATGTATGATTTACAGGTAGAAGTGTTACCTGTATGATTTGCAGGTAGAAGTGTTACCTGTATGATTTGCAGGTAGAAGTCTTACATGTATTATTTACAGGTGAAATGTTACATGTATGATTTACAGGTAGAAGTGTTACCTGTATGATTTACAGGTAGAAGTGTTACCTGTATGATTTACAGGTAGAAGTGTTACCTGTATGATTTGCAGGTAGAAGTGTTACCTGTATGATTTACAGGTAGAAGTGGTACCTGTATGATTAAAGGTAGAAGTGGTACCTGTATGATTTACAGGTAGAAGTGACACCTGTATGATTTACAGGTTGAAGTGTTACCTGTATGATTTGCAGGTTGAAGTGTTACCTGTATGATTTGCAGGTAGAAGTGTTACCTGTATGATTTACAGGTAGAAGTGTTACCTGTATGATTTACAGGTTGAAATGTTACCTGTATGATTTACAGGTAGAAGTGTTACATGTATTATTTACAGGTGAAATGTTACATGTATGATTTACAGGTAGAAGTGTTACCTGTATGATTTGCAGGTAGAAGTGTTACCTGTATGATTTACAGGTAGAAGTGTTACCTGCATGATTTACAGGTTGAAGTGTTAGCTGTATGATTTACAGGTAGAAGTGTTACCTGTATGATATACAGGTAGAAGTGTTACCTGTATGATTTACAGGTAGAAGTGTTACCTGTATGATTTACAGGTAGAAGTGTTACCTATATGATTTACAGGTAGAAGTGTTACCTGTATGATTTGCAGGTTGAAGTGTTACCTATATGATTTACAGGTAGAAGTGTTACCTGTATGATTTGCAGGTTGAAGTGTTACCTGTATGATTTACAGTTGAAATGTTACCTGTATGATTTACATGTAGAAGTGTTACCTGTATGATTTACAGGTAGAAGTGTTACCTGTATGATTTGCAGGTTGAAGTGTTACCTGTATGATTTACAGGTAGAAGTGTTACCTGTATGATTTACAGGTAGAAGTGTTACCTGTATGATTTGCAGGTTGAAGTGTTACCTGTATGATTTACAGTTGAAATGTTACCTGTATGATTTACATGTAGAAGTGTTACCTGTATGATTTGCAGGTAGAAGTGTTACATGTATTATTTACAGGTGAAATGTTACCTGTATGATTTGCAGGTAGAAGTCTTACATGTATTATTTACAGGTGAAATGTTACATGTATGATTTACAGGTAGAAGTGTTACCTGTATGATTTACAGGTAGAAGTGTTACCTGTATGATTTACAGATGAAATATTACCTGTATGATTTGCAGGTAGAAGTCTTACATGTATTATTTACAGGTGAAATGTTACATGTATGATTTACAGGTAGAAGTGTTACCTGTATGATTTACAGGTAGAAGTGTTACATGTATTATTTACAGGTGAAATGTTACCTGTATGATTTGCAGGTAGAAGTCTTACATGTATTATTTACAGGTGAAATGTTACATGTATGATTTACAGGTAGAAGTGTTACCTGTATGATTTACAGGTAGAAGTGTTACCTGTATGATTTACAGATGAAATATTACCTGTATGATTTGCAGGTAGAAGTCTTACATGTATTATTTACAGGTGAAATGTTACATGTATGATTTACAGGTAGAAGTGTTACCTGTATGATTTACAGGTAGAAGTGTTACCTGTATGATTTGCAGGTTGAAGTGTTACCTGTCTGATTTACAGTTGAAATGTTACCTGTATGATTTACATGTAGAAGTGTTACCTGTATGATTTACAGGTAGAAGTGTTACCTGTATGATTTACAGGTAGAAGTGTTACCTGTATGATTTGCAGGTTGAAGTGTTACCTGTATGATTTACAGGTAGAAGTGTTACCTGTATGATTTACAGGTAGAAGTGTTACCTGTATGATTTGCAGGTTGAAGTGTTACCTGTATGATTTACAGTTGAAATGTTACCTGTATGATTTACATGTAGAAGTGTTACCTGTATGATTTGCAGGTAGAAGTGTTACATGTATTATTTACAGGTGAAATGTTACCTGTATGATTTGCAGGTAGAACCATGTATTATTTACAGGTGAAATGTTACATGTATGATTTACAGGTAGAAGTGTTACCTGTATGATTTACAGGTAGAAGTGTTACCTGTATGATTTACAGATGAAATATTACCTGTATGATTTGCAGGTAGAAGTCTTACATGTATTATTTACAGGTGAAATGTTACATGTATGATTTACAGGTAGAAGTGTTACCTGTATGATTTACAGGTAGAAGTGTTACCTGTATGATTTGCAGGTTGAAGTGTTACCTGTCTGATTTACAGTTGAAATGTTACCTGTATGATTTACATGTAGAAGTGTTACCTGTATGATTTACAGGTAGAAGTGTTACCTGTATGATTTACAGGTAGAAGTGTTACCTGTATGATTTGCAGGTTGAAGTGTTACCTGTATGATTTACAGTTGAAATGTTACCTGTATGATTTACATGTAGAAGTGTTACCTGTATGAGTTGCAGGTAGAAGTGTTACATGTATTATTTACAGGTGAAATGTTACCTGTATGATTTGCAGGTAGAAGTCTTACATGTATTATTTACAGGTGAAATGTTACATGTATGATTTACAGGTAGAAGTGTTACCTGTATGATTTACAGGTAGAAGTGTTACCTGTATGATTTACAGATGAAATATTACCTGTATGATTTGCAGGTAGAAGTCTTACATGTATTATTTACAGGTGAAATGTTACATGTATGATTTACAGGTAGAAGTGTTACCTGTATGATTTACAGTTGAAATGTTACCTGTATGATTTACATGTAGAAGTGTTACCTGTATGATTTCAGGTAGAAGTGTTATTGATTTTGAAGTCTTACATGTATTATTTACAGGTGAAATGTTACATGTATGATTTACAGGTAGAAGTGTTACCTGTATGATTTGCAGGTAGAAGTGTTACCTGTATGATTTGCAGGTAGAAGTCTTACATGTATTATTTACAGGTGAAATGTTACATGTATGATTTACAGGTAGAAGTGTTATCTGTATGATTTACAGGTAGAAGTGTTACCTTATGATTTACAGGTAGAAGTGTTACCTGTATGATTTGCAGGTAGAAGTGTTACCTGTATGATTTACAGGTAGAAGTGGTACCTGCAGAAGTGGTACCTGTATGATTTACAGGAGAAGTGACACCTGTATGATTTACAGGTTGAAGTGTTACCTGTATGATTTGCAGGTTGAAGTGTTACCTGTATGATTTGCAGGTAGAAGTGTTACCTGTATGATTTACAGGTAGAAGTGTTACCTGTATGATTTACAGGTTGAAATGTTACCTGTATGATTTACAGGTAGAAGTGTTACATGTATTATTTACAGGTGAAATGTTACATGTATGATTTACAGGTAGAAGTGTTACCTGTATGATTTGCAGGTAGAAGTGTTACCTGTATGATTTACAGGTAGAAGTGTTACCTGCATGATTTACAGGTTGAAGTGTTAGCTGTATGATTTACAGGTAGAAGTGTTACCTGTATGATATACAGGTAGAAGTGTTACCTGTATGATTTACAGGTAGACCATGATTTACAGAAGTGTTACCTGTATGATTTACAGGTAGAAGTGTTACTATATGATTTACAGGTAGAAGTGTTACCTTATGATTTTTGAAGTGTTACCTGTATGATTTACAGTTGAAATGTTACCTGTATGATTTACATGTAGAAGTGTTACCTGTATGATTTACAGGTAGAAGTGTTACCTGTATGATTTGCAGGTTGAAGTGTTACCTGTATGATTTACAGGTAGAAGTGTTACCTGTATGATTTACAGGTAGAAGTGTTACCTGTATGATTTACAGGTAGAGGTGTTACGTGTAAAACCTTTAATTAATTCCAGTCCTTCAGACTTTCAACCACAGACTATTTTCATGGTTTTGTTTAGCAGCACCTTTGCCAGGCTTTTAAAGGTATTAACTCTTTAAACTTTAATGGGATAGTTCATTGAAATAATTTATTCAGATAATTGTTTCCTTACCTCATAAGCAGTCTATGGTCTGCTCTAAATCTCTCTTGGACAGATTATGTGTGTAAACTGGATTCTGTCACGACGGTATTGGATGCATAGGGCAACAAGCAATAGTAGTTCCTGTGTTTGGGTTTTTGTTTGTTTGGATGCACCAGGATTGGTCACTGATTGTTTGGATGCACCACGATTGGTCACTGATTGTTTGGATGCACCAGGATTGGTCACTGATTGTTTGGATGCACCAGGATTGGTCACTGATTGTTTGGATGCACCAGGATTGGTCACTGATTGTTTGGATGCACCAGGATTGGATGAAGGCGGTGCTTATAATTTGACTGCTTTGCATATGTGGTGAAATTAGCAGAAGGGGAGGGGGTTTTGGTTGAGAGTTTCCTTTTGTGAGGGTGGAGACTTCGCAAACCAGAACTCCCAAGTTCTAATAGGTATGGACACAGAAGTTAATCACGCAGCTGACCAAATTACCCAAGATGTTAGTTCTGGCGTAACCAAGCACAGACTTATTTTAAGAGTGACTGGAATCCACACTTTGGTTTTGGTAGAAAAGTCACTGCCAAGAATCGCTTATGTTAGCATTTTGGGATTAAAAAGAGTGTGTCAGAAGTTACACATCATATTATTACAACAGTGTGACTGTTTTGGAATAAAATGTTCAATACATTTTCTTAAATGTCCTCTGTGTTGTGTGCTTATTGTTGAACCATTGATACGTTCTAGAAGCCATTTTGAGGCCTGAAGGAGCTGCTGGAAGGTACTGCAGGAATGTCTGCCATTGATACGTTCTAGAAGCCATTTTGAGACCTGAAGGAGCTGCTGGAAGGTACTGCAGGAATGTCTGCCATTGACATGTTCTAGAAGCCATTTTGAGACCTGAAGGAGCTGCTGGAAGGTACTGCAGGAATGTCTGCCAATGACATGTTCTAGAAGCCATTTTGAGACCTGAAGGAGCTGCTGGAAGGTACTGCAGGAATGTCTGCCAATGACATGTCCATCTTTTTGTGAGAAATTACACTGGCCACTCAAACCATTTATAAAATATTTATAAAGTATAAAATAGCCCACATTTTAGATGAGGTCACGCAAAAACACTTAACTAATGATTAGTAAATGCTTTATATGGATCTATATTATATATCTGATTAATGATCTTATGAATCTTTATTAAATACTATTAAAATGTGTTCATAAATAACTAGGTTACTAACATGTACAAATGTAGGAGTAATGATTAATCGATTATGACTGAACAATTTACTAATCCATTATAAATGCTATATTACGTGAAGTTAATATATAACCACGACCATAATTTGTTCGAAATTGTATTATTTTATACTAATAGAATTGCTCAGAGAAATATATTTAGTTTAAAAAGTAAGACGCCACCATGATTAGGGATAATCCTGAATGATTATGAGTGAGAAAGTTAGAGGGTCAATAATCATACCCCTAAGACATGCTAACCTCTCACCATTGCCAATAACATGAGCAAGCTTGATGTAGTCCTTGCATGCTAGGCATATGGGACCAAATACTAAAGGTCTTATTTATAAGAATCTCTAGTGGTGTCAATCATTTTGCACCCTACCATTTAAATTATTATTATTTAAAACAAAAATTTAAACAAAATCTCTTCCTCTGAGCAATTGTATTAGTATAAAATAATATAATTTCAAACACATTTGAGCATTCAATATAGCTCAGTATTTGATGTATTTATTTTATACAGTCGTTATTGCTTTTCTTGTTCCCCGGGCGTCAAAGACGTGGATGTGGATTAAGGCAACCCCCTGCACCTCTGATTCAGAGGTGTTGGGTTAAATGCAGAAGACACATTTCAGTTGAAGGCATTCAGTTGACTAG
The DNA here is from genome assembly GCF_034236695.1 of Oncorhynchus nerka. Taxonomy (NCBI): domain Eukaryota; kingdom Metazoa; phylum Chordata; class Actinopteri; order Salmoniformes; family Salmonidae; genus Oncorhynchus; species Oncorhynchus nerka. Next base: position 85,170,369 of record NC_088401.1, on the reverse strand, counting down.
GTATCACCCTTTCCCTTATATTTATCAAGGGTGTCAATAATTTACCCCCACTGTATGTCAATTGGTATTTTTGGGGGGCCTTGTTTACCTTTGGTCTCTGTAAATGCACTCAGGACGGTGGTTCTGTTCATGTATGTTTTATATACACGCACCTGACACATTTTAAATGTGTCTGAAATATGCTGTTACTGGCTTTTACAGTGAATTCTCTCTAAAATAATTCAGAAAGGAAACCATTTTCAGATGCATAGCATATGTAGTGAAAACCAATTTAAAAAGAATATCAGAACAAGAACAAAGATGTCCAAGATAAAACAAAATACATTTATTACGAAAGTATAGGCAGAAATTCACTTCCAAATATGGGATGGAGTTAGAGGTACAAAGCAGTACGTAATAAACTATTGCCCTCTATTGGAGAGAAGAGCTATCTACATTGGCATTTGGTGAAAAGGTTTTGATGATGTATCAGTGATGCTTTTTAGTCAACATCATCAAATCAACAAGCTGTACGTATACCAGTCCTCGAGAGGAAAAACAAACCCATAAACAATCTGACTTTATATATAAAAAGACAAATATATTTAGATTTTCTCAAAACAGTATAAGTCTGTGAATGTGTTGTCACTCAGCGTAAAAAGGTTGGCCGGACTCTCCCCACCTCCAGCCTTTTTAATGTTGTTTTGCTCCGTAATTGGATAACACAGGTTTATCCACAGCAAGCACTTTGTATGAGCAATCCAATTTCACATCCTCCTGAAAGGGAAGCCATTATTCCCTACCAAAGGTTGATACTGTAGTCACCCTGCCGCACAAAATGCAGCACAAAATCCTATCAGTGTTTAACCTTGTTACCAAGCAATCTGTATTATTGTCCTATAATTCTATATGTTGCCCTGTCCTCACTATGGCACCAGTTGGCTGGCTGGTATTTGGAAAGATGAAGCACTAGCTGTCTGTTGAGTTTGTTCACAATAATGCCTCAGCAGAATCTGAGGACTTGACTATTATCTTCAGGCATCGTTGTGGGAATTTGGCATCATGGTCCATCTCACTTTTAAAAGAAAATGGATGTCTGTTTGATGAATGTTTTAGTCATTGTAGGCCTAGAGTTCAGCAACATGTAGCCTAGCTAGCTAGCTGGGGTGTATTTACAGTATGTAAATACTGTGTTGCCTTGCAAGTGGCATCAGTCAATCACAACATTTCAAATATTCACTTCATGTGAAGCTTAAAGAGAAGAGAAAAATACTCACATCATTTCAAACCACCAAACCAACATACAAGCAGGCTACATATGGCTTCCCTGTAGGGACGTCGTTATAAATAAGAATGTGTTCTTAACTGACTTGCCTAGTTAAATAAAGGTTAAATAAAAAATACATTTAAAAAAGGGCATATGGGGGAGGATGCCCCATAACAAATCTGGACGTCTCCATAATAACCTAAACATCCATAAATCAATGTACGTCCAAAGAAAGATGTCGACATTGTAATAAGAGATGATAGACACCTGCATGAGTCAATGTGTAATTCAAGCACTACATGTGACTAAGAGAAAGGGATAGCCTAAACCACAAAAGGTTCCTCTCTTTCAGCTGTCACTGGTCAAGAAATGAAAAGTACAGATGCAGGATCTTAATTTGAGCCAGTTTGCTCCATCAGGATAATAATCCTGCAGCAACAGGAAATTAAATTTTTAATGTGGATTATAATTAATGGACATCTTTGTAGGGGTTGATAAATTACTTGTTAGGGCAAATCAAGTCTGGAAATCTAAAGTGCAAATGACACACTAGAAGGCTTTTTACACTACAAGTTTGCATTTCCTGCAGTGCAGGACATTTTTCAGCAACAAAAGAGTGATCATATTAAGATCTTACATCTGTAGCAAACAAGGATTTTCACAACTAATCCCATGAGGGAATCTAGTTTAAACTAAAATAGAACATTTTAATCTGAAGTCCAACAACAGGCTCTCTCAAAACAAACCCAAACAAATTAGCTCTGCTGTTGTCAAGTCCGTGTTTGCAAATGGATCAAGTTGTTTTCTCCCTCAAATAGAATCGAGCAGGCACCACCCACCATCCTTTCAGTCCATCGGTCACAGCTGTGTTTGGTTGTGTTATAATTTGCAGATCAAGTGCTTCTAGCTATTAGCCTAATTTTGAGCAAATGTTGATTTGCTTGATTAGATGATGGATTGCGTTTTCATCAGGTAGCACTTGTGTTGATGGGTGTTTGTAGGCTTTTGGCAGTGGTACATTTCTAGTTATCATGACTGTAGTGGAGAGTGGGGTAAGTTGAGATATTTTATACAATCGGCATCACTCCGTCAAATTAAATATAATATTATTTCTAACAAAGATATATATACTTATATTTTAGGATGTTGTTTATCCATGGAAAAATCTGAATTCAGTTTTGAAATCATGTAAACTTTACAGTTTTGAAAACATAACTTGTACAAATGATCTGGGTATGGTAGAAATTGAGCCACGGGAGAAGGGTAAATTGAGCCGCCCATACATTCCTACACTGAATAAAATATTACCTACTATTTTTGTACAACCATGTCTATCTTTTTTTCTCAAACACAATCGCTTTTTTGTCTTTTAATTATTTTAAGATAATTTTAGAACAGGCTCAACACCTAACAAACACATTGTATTTTCTTTTCATATTTTTAATATAGTCCATTCCCTGTTGCCTTGCATTTCATCTGGGAGGAAAACACTTCAATTTTCTCAACTTGCCATTGGCTCAACCACGGGCTCAACTTGCCATTGGCTCAACCACGGGCTCAACTTGCCATTGGCTCAACCACGGGCTCAATTTGCCATTGACCCAAGCAAGGGCTCAACTTGCCATTGGCTCAACCACGGGCTCAACTTGCCATTGGCTCAACCAAGGGCTCAACTTGCTATTGGCTCAACCAAGGGCTCAACTTGCTATTGGCTCAACCACGGGCTCAACTTGCCACTGGCTCAACCACGGGCTCAATTTGCCATTGACTCAACCAAGGGCTCAACTTGCCATTGGCTCAACCACGGGGTCAACTTGCCATTGGCTCAACCACGGGCTCAACTTGCCATTGGCTCAACCACGGGCTCAATTTGCCATTGACCCAACCAAGGGCTCAACTTGCCATTGGCTCAACCACGGGCTCAACTTGCCATGGGCTCAACCAAGGGCTCAACTTGCCATTGGCTCAACCACGGGCTCAACTTGCCATTGGCTCAACCAAGGGCTCAACTTGCTATTGGCTCAACCAAGGGCTCAACTTGCTATTGGCTCAACCACGGGCTCAACTTGCCATTGGCTCAACCACGGGCTCAATTTGCCATTGACTCAACCAAGGGCTCAACTTGCCATTGGCTCAACCACGGGGTCAACTTGCCATTGGCTCAACCACGGGCTCAACTTGCCATTGGCTCAACCACGGGCTCAACTTGCCATTGGCTCAACCACGGGCTCAACTTGCCATTGGCTCAACCACGGGCTCAATTTGCCATTGACCCAACCAAGGGCTCAACTTGCCATTGGCTCAACCACGGGCTCAACTTGCCATTGGCTCAACCAAGGGCTCAACTTGCTATTGGCTCAACCACGGGCTCAACTTGCCATTGGCTCAACCACGGGCTCAATTTGCCATTGACTCAACCAAGGGCTCAACTTGCCATTGGCTCAACCACGGGGTCAACTTGCCATTGGCTCAACCACGGGCTCAACTTGCTATTGGCTCAACCACGGGCTCAACTTGCCATTGGCTCAACCACGGGCTCAACTTGCCAACTTACCCCAAGGCCATTGTTTCAACATTGTGACTATATTAGCCCACATCGCTACAAGGATGCACTTTCATGCTAGGTTTAGGGCCTCATATTGAAGCTTATTGAGACCCCAACTGATGTTTAGTACAATCTTAAAATAATCTAATTTGTTTTAGACACAAGCATCATGAAACCTCTACTGTAACATATTCATTCATTTGACCTGATGAAAATCTTTTTTTTTCTTTACCTAAGTGGTTTACCACATTTTCCAGTATGTTCCTTCACTGACTTCGTGCAATTATTATTCAATATTTGGTCAAATTACAAATTTTGTGTACGGTTTGCTAGAAACAAGGGCGGCTCAACTGAGCCTTTTTGCTCAACTTACCCCTTTTGGCTCAACTTACCCCACTCTTCCTATGAGTAGCTAGAGACCCATCATTCTCTATTTATCCTGTCTACGTCCCAATTAGTTCTCCTACCTCCCAAAGTGTGCACTTGTTCACTTCCCGCCACTGATTTGAGAGGAAACAACTGGAAATGTGTGAATATGGTGTAATCTCTCTCTAGCACATGGCTCCATCAATCCAATGCTTTTAGATTCGGGAAGTAGAGAACAGAGAGAAGGAGACGTTACTGAGACACACCCTGTGATCTCTACGAGGCTTTAGGAGCAATGCAAACCCCATACAGCACATGCCTCAGCACAGTGTTGAATCTGTATTATTGACACCAGTTGGGTGCTATTAGGTGTAAGCATGGCATGTGGGAACAGTGCGCGTTGAAAGGAAATTGATTATAGGCCCAGCTCTGCAGGGAGATGAAATGAAACCAGCAGACGGGGTTAAGGCTACAGTACATGGAGTTTTTGAGAAAATGTTCTGAAAACCCAGGCATGATTATTGATAGGGATCAGGGAGATGAAATGAAACCAGTAGACGGGGTTAAGGCTACAGTACATGGAGTTTTTGAGAAAATGTTCTGAAAACCCAGGCATGATTATTGATAGGGATCAGGGAGATTCCCAGTTCTCCACATAAGACTTAGTCCAAACATAAAACACGACACTTGCACCTTTTCCTATTTGTCTTGCTAAGAATCTTATGACAAGGTGTGAAAGAGCAACATAATCCCAGTATTATCTTCCTATTTAATGCTTGATCAGTTCTATGAGGTTCCCCTCTGTCTATTGTCTCTAAAAGTAAAAGGATAACAGCCAAGATACTGTATACAGTACAGTAATATATATTTTTTTAAATCAACCTGCTTATAAAGACAACACAGAATAAATACATTAATAAAATAACTAACATACTTCTGAAAATCTAACAAGAACATAGAAGAGTTCAACAAAGACTCAAGACATCTGTGTACGCTGGGGAGTTGAATGTGTGTTGACTCAAGACATCTGTGTACGCTGGGGAGTTGAATGCGTTGTTAGGTCTTGTATTTATAGAGGCTGTGGTCCCTGTGAGGGTTGTAATGGTGTGTTTGTGTGTACCTGCAGCAAAATAATTCATTGTCAACCACTAATACTCAGGTTCCACTTTTGCTTGAATAATCTGTACACCTATTTTGCATTTTCCTATTTCAATAGGGCAGGCAGAGAAACTTTACTCCGGGGAGTTATAACTCGGCTTAAAAGGAACTGTTCAGAACATGAAGAAATTACTAAGTGAATCGGGAACACATATTTGTTTACAAGTGGCACTGCTGTTTGGAAAAAGCAAAACAACTTCCCTAACAGAAACAGCACTGTCGTACGGGAGGCAGGTAGCCTAGTGGTTAAGTAAGGTCATCTGCATGTCGCAAGATGGTGTTAATCCAATAAGACAAAAGCTTTTATTTCTGCTTGGGGTAGTTAATTAAAGCAAGTCCTTAGGTCTCAAAACAAAGTTCCTACTATGTTTTCTAATGTATGGATGTGAATATTATCATAGTGAAGAAGAGAGAGAGAAAAAAATAACCATCAAGATAAGCATTAACGATGACAACAAACATCTCTCTGGATGTGCATCCGTATTTTAGAGTCTGCCGCCATAGAGCTATTTTTGAGACACATCTAAATGAATAATAACAGAGCGAGGAACGCCATGGAAAAAAAAGGTACAGCACGTTTAGTTCTTAAGGTTAAGCCTAGAACATATGCTGTGGTGAGTGAAAGCTGGATGTTTGTTTCCAGGTACCTTGCAGTGTGTTAGTCTACTAATACTGAGAGATTCATATTTCATGCACATTCTCATCCAATTAATATCAAGCAAAGTTGCAGTCTATTTCATATCTGATGAAAACTTGGGGTGGGTACCAATTAGTCTACTGTTAATTATCTCACACTCCTTTGATCTTGACTATGAATGCTCTGTCAGACGCTCCCATTTATTCATCATTCTGGATGGGAGACTCTTTGGAGATTGCACAGATTGATGCACATTAAAAATTGGCTTTAGAAGCGAGAGGCAGAAGCAGCAGATAGATCCATGTGAGAGCAGCTAGTGCACATAGCTGTTGCATATTCCCCTGTCTTCTTCAAGTCAGTACCCCACTGTGAAAACCCGGAGAGTATTTGAGTTTCATGTACACTTTAATTTTCCATTTTGGCTCTCACAGGGGAAGATACCATTCAGCAGGGGTAGACAGGTTCTTTAATTTTCCATGTTGCCTCTCACAGGGGAAGATACCATTCAGCAGGGGTAGACAGGTTCTTTAATTTTCCATGTTGCCTCTCACAGGGGAAGATACCATTCAGCAGGGGTAGACAGGTTCTTTAATTTTCCATGTTGCCTCTCACAGGGGAAGATACCATTCAGCAGGGGTAGACAGGTTCTTTAATTTTCCATGTTGCCTCTCACAGGGGAAGATACCATTCAGCAGGGGTAGACAGGTTCTTTAATTTTCCATGTTACCTCTCACAGGGGAAGATACCATTCAGCAGGGGTAGACAGGTTCTTTAATTTTCCATTTTGCCTCTCACAGGGGAAGATACCATTCAGCAGGGGTAGACAGGTTCTTTAATTTTCCATTGTGCCTCTCACAGGGGAAGATACCATTCAGCAGGGGTAGACAGGTTCTTTAATTTTCCATTGTGCCTCTCACAGGGGAAGATACCATTCAGCAGGGGTAGACAGGTTCTTTAATTTTCCATTGTGCCTCTCACAGGGGAAGATGCCATTCAGCAGGGGTAGACAGGTTCTTTAATTTTCCATGTTGCCTCTCACAGGGGAAGGTACCATTCAGCAGGGGTAGACAGGTTCTTTAATTTTCCATGTTGCCTCTCACAGGGGAAGATACCATTCAGCAGGGGTAGACAGGTTCTTTAATTTTCCATGTTGCCTCTCACAGGGGAAGATACCATTCAGCAGGGGTAGACAGGTTCTTTAATTTTCCATTTTGCCTCTCACAGGGGAAGGTACCACTCAGCAGGGGTAGACAGGTTCTTTAATTTTCCATTGTGCCTCTCACAGGGGAAGATACCATTCAGCAGGGGTAGACAGGTTCTTTAATTTTCCATTGTGCCTCTCACAGGGGAAGATACCATTCAGCAGGGGTAGACAGGTTCTTTAATTTTCCATGTTGCCTCTCACAGGGGAAGATACCATTCAGCAGGGGTAGACAGGTTCTTTAATTTTCCATGTTGCCTCTCACAGGGAAGATACCATTCAGCAGGGGTAGACAGGTTCTTTAATTTTCCATTTTGCCTCTCACAGGGAAGGTACCACTCAGCAGGGGTAGACAGGTTCTTTAATTTTCCATTGTGCCTCTCACAGGGAAGATACCATTCAGCAGGGGTAGACAGGTTCTTTAATTTTCCATTGTGCCTCTCACAGGGGAAGATACCATTCAGCAGGGGTAGACAGGTTCTTTAATTTTCCATGTTGCCTCTCACAGGGGAGGATACCATTCAGCAGGGGTAGACAGGTTCTTTAATTTTCCATTTTGCCTCTCACAGGGGAAGGTACCATTCAGCAGGGGTAGACAGGTTCTTTAATTTTCCATTGTGCCTCTCACAGGGGAAGATACCATTCAGCAGGGGTAGACAGGTTCTTTAATTTTCCATTGTGCCTCTCACAGGGGAAGATGCCATTCAGCAGGGGTAGACAGGTTCTTTAATTTTCCATGTTGCCTCTCACAGGGGAAGGTACCATTCAGCAGGGGTAGACAGGTTCTTTAATTTTCCATGTTGCCTCTCACAGGAGAAGATACCATTCAGCAGGGGTAGACAGGTTCTTTAATTTTCCATGTTGCCTCTCACAGGGGAAGGTACCACTCAGCAGGGGTAGACAGGTTCTTTAATTTTCCATTTTGCCTCTCACAGGGGAAGATTCCATTCAGCAGGGGTAGACAGGTTCTTTAATTTTCCATTGTGCCTCTCACAGGGGAAGGTACCATTCAGCAGGGGTAGACAGGTTCTAGATTCAGCTGCGGGGTGATTTTTTTTGTCAGAGTGGATGTAATTTGTACACTGCAAATTGACCACAACTAAGCCAAAAAAAAGTACTTAAAAAATAACAATAATTTTATACCTTTCTTCTCTTTTTTTTTTCTTAAAAAAAAACAATCAGTTTATGACATGAAGCCTGGTTTGGTGATGTAAACCCCCCCCCCCCCCCCCCCAAAAAAAACAGCCTCCCTGTCTAGAGGCAAAGACGTGAATATTTAAACACAGCTCAAGTATGATGAGCTGAACACTGCAGCACCTCCATTTGTGTTACGAGATAATATTCTCAGTTCCTTTTCTGTGATGTGGACAGTAAGTTGAATTGGCTTGACACCGAGGATTAGTATTACCGTCAGAACAGGAGACAACCTAGACAACTGCTATACGACAGTGTGAACTACAGTTAGAGAAACACAGGAAGGTGCATAGCTTTGTGGTTCCACATTTCACTGGATGGAACTTTTTGTCTGTTTTAACTTCCAAAGAGTTTTATGAAGCTTTGTAGATGTTAAATTGCATCGTACTATTCACATTGATACGTTCTACTTTTTATGTGGTAAAAAAAAAACATATTTTATTTTTTATGTGTGATATTACAGCAGGTAGCCTAGTGGTTAGAGCATTGGGCCAGTAAACGAAAGGTTGCGTGGATCGACTCCACGAGTTGACAAGGTAAAAATCTGTCGTTCTGCCCCTGAACAAGGCAGTTACCCCACTGTTCCCCAGTAGGCCGTCATTGTAATAAGAATGTCTTCCTAACTGACTTGCCTAGTTAGGTTTATTTTTTAATCTATCATACTTAAAATGGCAAGCAGCAGGGGTTTTTAGTAATGATTGATTTATGTTATATCTCTTTGAACGGGACCAAACAACTTCAATTCTAATACATGTGTGGTTTATCAAAGAACTCAAATCAAAAGGGTATCATTGTGGTAAACACACTAATGTAATATATAAGCTACGGCATCAACTGAAGGACACAGCATCAACTGAAGGACACAGCATCAACTGAAGGACACAGCATCAACTGAAGGACACAGCATCAACTGAAGGACACAGCATCAACTGAAGGACACAGCATCAACTGAAGGACACAGCATCAACTGAAGGACACAGCATCAACTGAAGAACACAGCATCAACTGAAGGACACAGCATCAACTGAAGAACACAGCATCAACTGAAGGACACAGCATCAACTGAAGGACACAGCATCAACTGAAGGACACAGCATCAACTGAAGGACACAGCATCAACTGAAGGAAAGCCTGTTTGTCAAAGTCGTGGTATTAAACTTAACAAAATCTGTGTCCCTGAAGACAAAGTTTTCAAGCTAAATTTGAATTTGTTCCCTCAAGGAAAGGTTTCAATGAAAATCCCACTGAAGGACCCCACTCAAGGGTAAAGGATCATCTCCAACGGGGAGAGGAGCATCTCCAAGTCATGTCCAAAGCCTTAGCTGGAACTAACCATGGCAGCCCTGAATACATCACAAGACATTTGGAGGAAGGGAAAGAGAGAGAGAGTCAGAGGGAGAGTGAGCGAGTCAGAGAGAGTCAGGGGGAGAGCGAGCGAGTCAGGGGGAGAGCGAGCGAGTCAGAGAGATTCAGGGGGAGAGTGAGCGAGTCAGGGGGAGAGTGAGCGAGTCAGAGAGAGTCAGGGGGAGAGTGAGCGAGTCTGAGAGAGTCAGAGAGAGTCAAGGGGAGAGCGAGCGAGTCAGAGAGAGTCAGGGGGAGAGCGAGCGAGTCAGGGGGAGAGCGAGCGAGTCAGAGAGAGTCACAAGTGAATGACCACTTAAGAAATGTTCAAATGTGTCCATAGAAAATCATAAATCCACAGAGCAATCAAGGGGCAGGCAATCCAATCCAGACAGGTATTTGTTGCATGGCACACGGTCATGAAGCCTGCCATTTTAATTAAACAGATGGGCTTTATGGAATGAATTAACCAATACATAATCGTTGTAGCTTTTTTTTATGTGTTCAAGAAGTGGAACAATTACTGTTTGATTGCTTTTTAGAATTAGCCATATCTCTGAGATAAAGCCTTGTATCAGACCTATGCCAATTATTTAATTTCAACTCAGTTAATCAATATGTTACGCTTTTCAAATGTTGGGGTGTAAGCAGAAGCCTGCATCCTATTCTCCATTTGCCTGTTGATGGGATAACATATGGACAAAGGAAATAAAAACAACTAATTTTGTTCCTAATTTGGCTTCAGCACTGACTTTATGGTAGTAAAGTACAATAAAAAAACATGATTTATTTAATTTTAAAAGAACAATATAAAAGTTTAATCCAGTGTTGCCCCAGTTTCAGATAGGAAGTCATGGACATAGCTAAAGCACCACCAGTGATATCAGCAGACTTACCACACATCACAGTCTCCTGGGAATGTGCTAATTAGAGGTTTGGAATCTGCAGCCATGCTACTCCAAGTTTTTATGCCTCTGTCACTTCCTATCCAGTCAATTGGATTGGAAATATCCCAAGAACAACGTACATATTTAGTTCTCCTTCTGCAAAAACAGGTCAGGCTGAGTTTGCAGGATATGGAATGATTCTAATTATTGGGGGATCCAATGGGAACAGAATACTGGCCTCCTGTATTTTTGACCTGCTGACCCAGCCTCTAGACGTGGCTAGCACAACGACTCGCTCTCACAGACCTGCTGACCCATCCTCAGGACGTGGCTAGCACAACGACTCGCTCTCACAGAAAGGCTGACCCATCTTCTAGACGTGGCTAGCACAACGACTCACTCTCACAGACCTGCTGACCTATCCTTTACACGTGGCTAGCACAGCGGCCCACTCTCACAGACAGGAGGGTATGTTTGTTTTTACTCTAGATTGGCTTGTCCTGGTGAGACCTTTGAACAAGAAGCTGAAATGATGAATAAGTAGATGTGAGAGATGTCAACGCTGATCTTCTCACGACGTTGTCTTCTTCTTCTTAAAAAGAAAATAAACAGGCTGTTACTTTCCAACAAGGATCTGGACGTCTGAGTCTGAGGCTTCAGTCAGATAACTGTACAAATATTCTCACAGACCTGCAGACCCAGCCATTAGACATGGCTAGCACAACGACCCACTCTCACAGACCTGCAGACCCAGCCATTAGACATGGCTAGCACAACGACCCACTCTCACAGACCTGCAGACCCAGCCATTAGACATGGCTAGCACAACGACCCACTCTCACAGACCTGCAGACCCAGCCATTAGACATGGCTAGCACAACGACCCACTCTCACAGACCTGCAGACCCAGCCATTAGACATGGCTAGCACAACGACCCACTCTCACAGACCTGCAGACCCAGCCATTAGACATGGCTAGCACAACGACCCACTCTCACAGACCTGCAGACCCAGCCATTAGACATGGCTAGCACAACGACCCATTCTTGCAGACCTGCAGACCCAGCCATTAGACATGGCTAGCACAACGACCCATTCTTGCAGACCTGCAGACCCAGCCATTAGACATGGCTAGCACAACGACCCATTCTTGCAGACCCAGCCATTAGACATGGCTAGCACAACGACCCACTCTCACAGACCTGCAGACCCAGCCATTAGACATGGCTAGCACAACGACCCACTCTCACAGACCTGCAGACCCAGCCATTAGACATGGCTAGCACAACGACCCACTCTCACAGACCTGCAGACCCAGCCATTAGACATGGCTAGCACAACGACCCATTCTTGCAGACCTGCAGACCCAGCCATTAGACATGGCTAGCACAACGACCCATTCTTGCAGACCCAGCCATTAGACATGGCTAGCACAACGACCCACTCTCACAGACCTGCAGACCCAGCCATTAGACATGGCTAGCACAACGACCCACTCTCACAGACCTGCAGACCCAGCCATTAGACATGGCTAGCACAACGACCCACTCTCACAGACCTGCAGACCCAGCCATTAGACACGGTTAGCACACCGACCCACTCTCACAGACCTGCAGACCCAGATATTAAACATGGCTAGCACAACGACCCATTCTTGCAGACCCAGCCATTAGACACGGTTAGCACAACGACCCACTCTCACAGACCTGCAGACCCAGCCATTAGGCATGGCTAGCACAACGACCCACTTTCACAGACCTGCAGACCCCCTGATATTAAACACGGCTAGTTGTACGTAATGCAAGCAGATTATTCATTAAGATATTGTTTCAAGTTCATTTCTATTAATGATAGCGTAATGGGATGACGTAAAACAAAACAACGTTTCTCATAAACAAATACTACACCAGACTTCCAGCAGGCATGCTCATTAGCAAGGGAACACTTTCCATTGACCTCTGTGTCTGTGTAGAGTATATATATATATATATGTATATTCTTACTAATCTTGAAAATAAATCACATATCTGGCTAGTAGAAAACCAGCTCCAAATGACAATCCCTTCAGTTTGAGGGATTTAGTTGAATGCATGCTTGGTTCATTGTCTCTGTGTGTCGAACCTTCTAAATTCCCTTGTATATGTGTGTGTCTGTCTACGGGCAGTGGTTCAGAACGTCTCCTAAATGTAATACACAGTTAGCAGGTCAGCGCAGTGGAGCTTCACTATAGCTGTCAGAGGATTGATGCCAAATTTATCATATTTCTGAATTCTGTATTTTAGTCCTGTGAAGCAAAAGTGGAATACTGATGTTGTGATTGACAAGCTGCTTTTCCCGAACGGAAATTCGAAAATGGAGTGTTCCATATTCATTGCCTGATTTAAATTCTACAACTGTACATCAGTTGACTTCACAATATAAGGGAACGTGTCCTATTCAACATCTCATAGAGTTGCCATCGTGGACCATTGAATGTGGTGATAACAAGGGTGGGTTAGTACACTACTGTGATGCCAGGATGTTTTAGTTTGTCAAAGTATCAAGGTTTATGTTTGTGTCGTTAGGTCCAACGTCCAATGTTTTCCTAAGTGGAAGTTTGGCCTATTACTCACATGGAAAAGGTTGATGGGACTGTGATGACTGAACTCTATGGGCAGGTTTCACGGACCCAAACCTGGTCATGAACTAAAAAGCATGATCAGTGTCCAGGAAACTGGCCCTTGAGCTATCCCTTGTACTGAAGAGAGAGACTACAGTCAGTGGTAGTTACAAATGCAGATTGGACAGTCATACATTTTGAAACACTAGTAATGTACCATGCTGTATAATGCAACTCTAAATGTTATGCCTTTTAAAGTCAACTGGGCATAGCAGCCTTAACATTTCACTACAATAGGACCCAGCAGCATTGACCATATATTTCTTCATATTCACTTAAATTCAATCATCCCCAACCACACAGGTTTTTGGCTTGGCTTGTTTACTAAACATTTGTTCAACATATTGTACTCTGTCCCTTAAGGCTATAGGAGTGATAATCTCTGCACGTACCCCATTGTTTGTTTGTTTTATCGAGCAGCCTTAGGGGTCTTCACAGTACAGCACATTTTCACAGTGCACTAGACTAATCGCTGTTTTCCATCTTGTGAGGTAATACTTAAGAACACATGGAACAGCCTTGTAAGCCATTTCAACTGCCTGAGCTGTGAAAGACGTGTGTCAGACAGCTCCCCGGGCCAAACATGATGTGTGTGCTACCATAAGTATTACATTGGAGAAGAAATCTATGAGAGCAAACACTGGCAGTGCAGTGTGCAAACGGCAGGGGTCTATCCTATGAATGGTTCAAGTTGGGTCCACAGAGAGAGAGAGTTACTCTGAGTAGTTCCTCCGGCAGTCTGTCCAGGTGTATTTCTGGAGGGAAATGGCCTGGCAGCTACTGCCTGTCAACTATTATGTATACCTCCACCGTCTACAAGTTATTGGAGATACCTGATTTAATGTGGTAGTTTGCAGCAGGTGATGAAGTTGGACATTGTGAGGAATGTATAGGCCACCCCCAAAAAATCCATTGTGATTACCTCATCTTTGGTTTTGAATAAATACCATAAAACAGTATGATATGTCTAAAAACATGTGATAAGTAATGTCTGCCTGTTAGTCCAACGTCTACAGTACATGGCATCCTGTTATTTTTAGCTGTTGTTGTTGAACAGTTGAACAATGGCACCCTACTCCCTTCTATACATGACGTCAGAGCTCAGAGTCTGTCCAGTGACATGCTATACATGACGTCAGAGCTCAGGGTCTGTCCAGTGACATGCTATACATGACGTCAGAGCTCAGGGTCTGTCCAGTAACATGCTATACATGACGTCAGAGCTCAGGGTCTGTCCAGTAACATGAAATACATGACGTCAGAGCTCAGGGTCTGTCCAGTAACATGCTATACATGACGTCAGAGCTCAGGGTCTGTCCAGTAACATGCTATACATGACGTCAGAGCTCAGGGTCTGTCCAGTAACATACAATACATGACGTCAGAGCTCAGGGTCTGTCCAGTAACATGCTATACATGACGTCAGAGTCTGTCCAGTAACATGCTATACATGACGTCAGAGCTCAGAGTCTGTCCAGTAACATGCTATACATGACGTCAGAGTCTGTCCAGTAACATGCTATACATGACGTCAGGGTCTGTCCAGTAACATGCTATACATGACGTCAGAGCTCAGTCTGTCCAGTAACATGCTATACATGACGTCAGAGCTCAGGGTCTGTCCAGTAACATGCTATACATGACGTCAGAGTCTGTTCTTCACAGCTCGGTATGGGTTTTGACTGACAGATGTTCTGAAAATGAGCACCGGGTGCAACAAGAAGTTTCACCCATTCCTCCCGGTAATTGGTTAACTTAAAGAAAATCAAAATCTGTACTTCACATTTCTAAATCACAAAACTCATGTCAAATTCAGTGTCAATGTTAATGATCAGTATCTTAAATGTGCTGTTACCAGATGACATGGCGCTGTACCCTGGGTTGTTCTGAACAGATTGAGTCTATGTTAGATGTACTGTTACCAGATGACATGGCGCTGTACCCTGGGTTGTTCTGAACAGATTGAGTCTATGTTAGATGTACTGTTACCAGATGACATGGCGCTGTACCCTGGGTTGTTCTGAACAGATTGATATGTTTGTTTATTGTAATTTTTTGTAAATTTTAATTTTATTTCACCTTTATTTAACCAGGTAGGCAAGTTGAGAAAAAGTTCTAATTTACAACTGCGACCTGGCCCAGATAAAGCAAAGCAGTTCGACACATACAACGACACAGAGTTACACGTGGAGTAAAACAAACATACAGTCAATAATGCAGTAGAAACAAGCCTATATACGCAAATGAAGTGAGATAAGGGAGGTAAAGGCAAAAAAAAGGCCATGGTGGCAAAGTAAATATAATATAGCAAGTAAAACACTTGAATGGTAGATTTGCAGTGGAAGAATGTGCAAAGTAGAAATAAAAATAATGGGGTGTAAAGGAGCAAAATAAATAAATAAATTAATACAGTAGGGAAAGAGGTAGTTGTTTGGGCTAAATTATAGGTGGGCTATGTACAGGTGCAGTAATCTGTGAGCTGCTCTGACAGCTGGTGCTTAAAGCTAGTGAGGGAGATAAGTGTTTCCAGTTTCAGAGATATTTGTAGTTCGTTCCAGTCATTGGCAGCAGAGAACTGGAAGGAGAGGCGGCCAAAGAAAGAATTGGTTTTGGGGGTGACTAGAGAGATATACCTGCTGGAGCGTGTGCTACAGGTGGTTGATGCTATGGTGACCAGCGAGCTGAGATAAGGGGGGAATTTACCTAGCAGGGTCTTGTAGATGACATGGAGCCAGTGGGTTTGGCGACGAGTATGAAGCGAGGGCCAGCTAACGAGAGCGTACAGGTAGCAATGGTGGGTAGTATATGGGGCTTTGGTGACAAAACGGATGGCACTGTGATGGACTGCATCCAATTTGTTGAGTAGGGTATTGGAGGCTATTTGGTAAATGACATCGGCAAAGTCGAGGATTGGTAGGATGGTCAGTTTTACAAGGGTATGTTTGGCAGCATGAGTGAAGGATGCTTTGTTGCGAAATAGGAAGCCAATTCTAGACTTAACTTTGGATTGGAGATGTTTGATGTGGGTCTGGAAGGAGAGTTTACAGTCTAACCAGACACCTAGGTATTTGTAGTTGTCCACATATTCTAAGTCCGAGCCGTCCAGAGTAGTGATGTTGGACAGGCGGGCAGGTGCTGGCAGCGATCGGTTGAAGAGCATGCATTTAGTTTTACTTGTATTTAAGAGCAATTGGAAGGCCACGGAAGGAGAGTTGTATGGCATTGAAGCTTGCCTGGAGGGTTGTTAACACAGTGTCCAAAGAAGGGCCAGAAGATACACAGAATGAAGGTATACAGAATGGTGTCGTCTGCGTAGAGGTGGATCAGAGACTCACTGATGTATACAGAGAAGAGAGTAGGTCCAATAATTGAATCCTGTGGCACCCCCATAGAGACTGCCAGAGGTCCGGACAGCAGACCCTCCGATTTGACACACTGAACTCTATCAGAGAAGTAGTTGGTGAACCAGGCGAGGCAATCATTTGAGAAACCAAGGCTGTAGAGTCTGCCGATGAGGATGTGGTGATTGACAGAGTCGAAAGCCTTGGCCAGATCAATGAATACGGTTTCTTAACGATGGTGGTTAAGATATCGTTTAGGACCTTGAGCGTGGCTGAGGTGCACCCATGACCAGCTCTGAAACTAGATTGCATAGCAGAGAGGGTATGGTGAGATTCGAAATGGTCAGTAATCTGTTTGTTGACTTGGCTTTCGAAGACCTTAGAAAGGCAGGGTAGGATAGATATAGGTCTGTAGCAGTTTGGGTCAAGAGTGTCCCCCCCTTTGAAGAGGGGGATGACGTCAGCTGCTTTCCAATCTTTGGGAATCTCAGACGACACGAAAGAGAGGTTGAACAGGCTAGTAATAGGGGTGGCAACAATTTTGTCAGATCATTTTAGAAAGAAATGGTCCAGATTGTCTAGCCCGGCTGATTTGTAGTGGTCCAGATGTTGCAACACTTTCAGAACATCAGCTGACTGGATTTGGGAGAAGGAGAAATGGGTAAGGTTTGGGCGAGTTGCTGTGGGGGGTGCAGTGCTGTTGACCGGGGTAGGAGTAGCCAGGTGGAAAGCATGGCCAGCCGTAGAAAAATGATTGGTGAAATTCTCAATTATGGTGGATTTATCAGTGGTGACAGTGTTTCCTATCTTCAGTGCAGTGGGCAGCTGGGAGGAGGTGTTCTTATTCTCCATGGACTTTACAGTGTCCCAGAACTTTTTTGAGTTAGTGTTGCAGGAAGCTAATTTCTGCTTGAAAAAGCTAGCCTTGGCTTTTCTAACTGCCTGTGTATAATGGTTTCTAGCTTCCGTGAAAAGCTGCAGAGAACGCCATATAATGTTTTTGTGTTGGTTAAAGGGCAGTCAGGTCTGGGGAGAACAAAGGGCTATATCTGTTCCTGGTTCAAACATTTTTGAATGGGGCATGCTTATTTGAGATGGTTATGAAGGCATTTAAAAAAAAAAACAGGCATCCTCTTATGACGGGATAAGATCAATATCCTTCCAGGATACCCCGGCCAGGTCGATTAGAAAGGCCTGCTCGCTGAAGTGTTTCAGGGAGCTTTTGACAGTGATGAGAGGCGGTCGTTTGACCGCTGACCCATTACGGATGCAGGCAATGAGGCAGTGATCGCTGAGATCTTGGTTGAAGACAGCAGAGGTGTATTTAGAGGGCAAGGTGGTTAGGATGATATCCATGAGGGTGCCCGTGTTTACTGCTTTGGGGAGGTACCTGGTAGGTTCATTGATAATTTGTGTGAGATTGAGGGCATCAAGCTTAGATTGTAGGATGGCTGGGGTGTTAAGCATGTTCCAGTTTAGGTCGCCTAGCAGCACGAGCTCTGAAGATAGATGGGGGGGGCAATCAGTTCACATATGGTGTCCAGGGCACAGGGTGGTCTATAGCAGGCAGCAACGGTGAGAGACTTGTTTTTAGAGAGGTGGATTTTTAAAAGTAGAAGTTCAAATTGTTTGGGTACAGACCTGGATAGTAGGACAGAACTCTGCAGGCTATCTTTGCAGTAGTTTGCAACACCGCCCCCTTTGGCATTTCTATCTTGTCTGATTTCCGAATTTTTGGTGGTCTTCCTAAGCCAGGATTCAGTCACAGCTAGAACATCCGGGTTGGCAGAGTGTGCTAAAGCAGTGAATAAAACAAACTTAGGGAGGAGGCTTCTAATGTTAACATGCATGAAACCAAGGCTATTACGGTTACAGAAGTCATCAAAAGAGAGCGCCTGGTGAATAGGAGTGGAGCTAGGCAATGCAGGGCCTGGATTCACCTCTACATCACCAGAGGAAAATAGGAGGAGTAGGATAAGGCTACGGCTAAAAGCAATGAGAATTGGTCGTCTAGAAGTCGGGAACAGAGAGTAAAAGGAGGTTTCTGGGGGCGATAAAATAGCGTCAAGGTGTAATGTACAGACAAAGGTATGGTAGGATGTGAATACAGTGGAGGTAAACCTAGGTATTGAGTGATGATGAGAGAGATATTGTCTCTAGAAACATCATTGAAACCAGGTGATGTCATTGCATGTGTGGGTGGTGGAACTAATAGGTTGGATAAGGTATAGTGAGCAGGACTAGAGGCTCTACAGTGAAATAAGCCAATAAACACTAACCAGAACAGCAATGGACAAGGCATATTGACATTAAGGAGAGGCATGCTTAGTCGAGTGATCAAAAGGGTCCAGTGAGTAGTGAGGTCGGTTGGGGTCACGGCGATTCAGACAGCTAGCCGGGCAAGTTAGCATAGGATGGAGGTCTGTTTTTAGCCACCTCGTGTGTTTCCGTCGGTAGGATTAGTGGGGTTCCGTGTGGTAGAGGGGATCAAAAAAACGAATAGATTTAGTTATAGAGGCCCAACAAAAAAGAAAAAAAATTGTCTGATAGGTCTATTCAGATAGCAGCCGATAAGACAGCTAACAATTAGCGGACCGCAGTTGGGCATTCAGGTAACGTCGCGACGGAGGAGCCAGCTGGATAACTCCCTCGGGCAGATAACGTCAGTGGTCCAGTTGTGAAGGCCCGGTGGGGCTCCACGTTGGCAGTAAAACGTGTCCGGATAGGTGATTGTAGCCCAGGAGTGACTGATGGAACTCTTCAGCTGGCTAGCTCCGGAATAATTGATGTTTGCTCCGGAATCGACGTAAGCTGATAGTCACACGGATAGCAGCTAGCTAGCTGCGAGATCCAGGTATAAATGTCCAGAGCTTGCAGTTGAAATCCGGGGACATGGAGAGAAAAATAGGTCCGGTATGTTCCGGTCCGAGCCATGCTGCGCCGTACAAAACTGGCGATAGATTTTCGAGCTAAAGGATTGCTGACGACCACAAACCGTGGTTAGCTGAATACTAACGATTAGCCAGTAAAGAAGCTAACTAGCTTCTGGCTAGCTTCTGGCTAGCTTCTGATTAGCTTCTGGCTAGCTTCTGGTTAGCTTCTATGGAGGATTACAGATTTGAGGTAAATAATACTTTCTTTTTTTTAATATAAATTGGTGAGGCCAGTTTCAGGAGAATGTTTTGAAGATGAGTTTATGGAAAAGAAAAAAAATATATAAAAAGGTATTCGAAGAAAGTTGTAAATATATATATATATATACGGGACACGACAAGACGAGGACAAAAGACGTCTGACTGCTATGCCATCTTGGTGACTATGTAATGCACCACAACACAGGCACCTGAATGCACTCATGAGTCCTTTCTATGCGCACCAAAATTACGATCTGTTTCTTTGAATTCTTTGAATTGCGTTGTGTAAGCCTAACACTGTAAGATCCTATTTATAACAAAGCGTGTCATGTTTGAAATAGAACAAGCTTTCAATTCATGCCCACCTGACCCAGATTGTAATTTATAATGGCCAGTTTCTGGATTGCATTAACAACAACAACAGTAATTGTGTGATTGCAGGAATGCAACAACTACAAGTGTGCTTGTTCTAGTTCCTCAAAGCCACCACTAGGGGAGCTCTTTAAAGCACCTCATAGTTGAAGACTGTTCTTTGAGTCATAAAAAGTGCATTAAAATAGCAAACTGTGCACACTTTGGAGAGGTGTGTGTGTCCCCACTTGGAGACTCCAGTTAGTCCTCTCACTCAAACCCTTGTTTTGTCTTATGTTGCACCTACACTAAACATTTACCAGGAATAGTCAGGTTACTGAATGAATCCAGAGTATTTTCATAAAGTACAGTAAATGTGAAATGCACATCAAATCAACAGGGAAATGTTTGGATTCAGTCTAGTGTCAGGTGAACTGTTGTGTCCTCTCACCTTTTGATCTAATACTTGTCCCATTTATCTCTAAACTGTTCCCTTTCAATTGCTACCATGGTTACGCATGTGCTTTTTATATTTCTTCTGTAAGAAACATTTACATGTAGCCCTATCCATAAAAGGCTGATTCCCACCAGTCTAAAAGGTTTGTCAAACTGATCAGACAACCCAGGAATAAACACAGGTTTACATTAAGCTGAGACTAAGGGCCATTAAGGGCCCTGAGGTAAATCAGGGCCCTTTAACATGTGTGTGAGACCGCATAATTTCTCCCCGAGACCATTTACAATCTGACAAGCCATAATGAGTGCGGGTAGACTTATTGCCCTGAAAGATAAACTTTAATCAAGCTCTTTTGCCTGTCCTCTGTTTGAGCATGCCCAGGCATATCCTGTGGTGTATGCGCCGGTGTGGAAGCAAATAGCAAACGGGAAGTCATTTAAGATTTTTCATTTAAATGTGAAGGCCCTCTCTAATATAATCACAGAGGAGATTGTCAGCAGTGACCCTCCAATCAATCAGTGAGTGATTCATTTTAATCACAGAAGGCTACGTCATTAATGAGACCTCATATTGTCCAATTTGTGAATTGGTAGGGCGTACTGGAATGTTCCACACAGACCTCTATTTCATTATGCTTTGTTCATATCCCACAGGTGCTTGTACAACTCAAACAGTATCAAGTATAGTGAATAGTGATTGTGTACTTTGATAATAATGTCTGTCTGTCTTTATATTTTACTTCCATAAGGCATAGGATCATAGGCTGCAAATATTACGCCAATACTTTACATAACCTTATACTGAACATGGTACTATTGCTCTCCATCAGCAAATTTGAAAAATATATACAAATTATTAATTTAATTTTATATAGAGGACTTAATGCATTTGTCATTTTTTAATAATACAAATGCAATAATGAATCACATTTTCCCTCTACTATGCCCTGTCTGGATTATCATAGCCTGATGCAGAATTCAGCAGGCAGCATCCGAATGTCTTCAATACAAGATTATCAACTGACAAAGGTTTTTTGGGGGTTTCAGGCTGATTATTGACTGCAGGGCGGAGATTAAATGTGGGAACTGCAACATAGCTGACAGTTTGGTTATCTCTCTTTGTTGAACTAAATGAAAATCATGGCCAGAATCCAGATTAACAGAATGTGAGCACATTACTGATGTCTTCTTGTTTTTTTTGTATTTCTTTTTCTTCATTTCCGATTGGCTTAGAAACCAGTGGATTGACCTCCTTTGCAGACGGCAGGGTGAAACGAACTCCTCCACTAACCCAGCTAAGTAAGCATCCTAATTTACAGGTGGAGAGGAGAGCAATGACTTTTTATTGAACAAAACTGACAAAGATTTGAAGGAACTAATGGTCATGTGAGTTCTGTGTAGGAAGTACAGTGTCTAAATGGCAACAACAACAAACCGATGAAAGTAATACAACTCTGCTGTACCCACATCATTGATGCCTATAGGTAAGGATGTATGTCAATACAACATGTGTTGCCATCAAGCATCTACAACGTGGTTCTAACCAAACATTCTAGAATGATTGTATTGTGACCCTATCAAAACTCCAGTAAACAGTTTAATATCAACCAACCTGGGGCATTCTTGTACCTTCTCTTTCCTTCGGAAAGTTTATGCAGTCCCATTTTCACCCATCTTTGAAAAACAATTTATTTTTAAATGTTTTGTTAACCTGGTGTGCCCATCCCCTTGTGCTCTCAGCATAGTGGAATAGCGTTGTCATTTGTATCCAAAACAGGGACACTGGAATTAGCTACCCGGTGACAAAATCACAGTCGACATTGAGATTGTTGAGGGCACATTTGCCTTGACTAGAATGTACACCCAGGGGGCGTTGCCAACGTATGTGTCAGGGAAATGACAATGTCTCCTGAATTTCTTGGCTGCTCCGATCTTTCAGAAACAGTTAACGCCAAACGAGAGTTCAAATGTAGGCCTAGAACACCACAAGTAACCTTGCTAAGGTGGTAATAATGCAGATGCAATTTCCCTTTAGAATGCTGTTCTACCGGAGGAAGCTAGAGAGTTGAACTTTGTGTACTTTAAAGACAGATGAATACAGATGTGATGTAAATATTGGTAACCCAGGTGTCAAGCACATTTAACAGTTTACAGAGTGGTGCCATGAATCACCACATAAAATTGTGTTTTACACTGATGTCTTTGAATTCTTAAACTGCAATGTGTAACTTGTTAGGCGACCCGTCCAAATTCACGTAGAAAACGTGTGCTATAAATCTGTCATTTACATTGAAAGCAAGTTTAAGCCAGACAGACAGACAGACAGGGACGGCAGTGAAGACTATTCAAATCGTTTCTCTAATTTGTCGAGGTAAGGCCAGTCAAAAGAGATTTTGCTGAAGCATTAAATAAGTTCAGTGATCTCAGTTTTAATGTAAAACAGCTCCCTATAGCCCCATAGAGGGCATGATTAACAACAGCTCCCTATAGCCCCATAGAGGGCATGATTAACAACAGCTCACTATAGCCCCATAGAGGGCATGATTAACAACAGCTCACTATAGCCCCATAGAGGGCATGATTAACAACAGCTCACTATAGCCCTATAGAGGGCATGATTAACAACAGCTCCCTATAGCCCCATAGAGGGCATGATTAACAACAGCTCCCTATAGCCCCATAGAGGGCATGATTAACAACAGCTCACTATAGCCCTATAGAGGGCATGATTAACAACAGCTCACTATAGCCCCATAGAGGGCATGATTAACAACAGCTCACTATAGCCCATAGAGGGCATGATTAACAACAGCTCCCTATAGCCCCATAGAGGGCATGATTAACAACAGCTCACTATAGCCCTATAGAGGGCATGATTAACAACAGCTCCCTATAGCCCCATAGAGGGCATGATTAACAACAGCTCACTATAGCCCTATAGAGGGCATGATTAACAACAGCTCCCTATAGCCCCATAGAGGGCATGATTAACAACAGCTCACTATAGCCCTATAGAGGGCATGATTAACAACAGCTCACTATAGCCCTATAGAGGGCATGATTAACAACAGCTCACTATAGCCCTATAGAGGGCATGATTAACAACAGCTCCCTATAGCCCCATAGAGGGCATGATTAACAACAGCTCACTATAGCCCTATAGAGGGCATGATTAACAACAGCTCCCTATAGCCCCATAGAGGGCATGATTAACAACAGCCCACTATAGCCCTATAGAGGGCATGATTAACAACAGCTCACTATAGCCCTATATAGGGCATGATTAACAACAGCCCACTATAGCCCTATAGAGGGCATGATTAACAACAGCTCACTATAGCCCTATATAGGGCATGATTAACAACAGCTCACTATAGCCCTATATAGGGCATGCCCAGAAGGGTCAGCTTACCAGGACCATTGGCTCTGTGCTGTAAGAAATGATGACTTGGAAGTGGCAGTAACCTCAAGGTTAGAGAAGTGGGCCGGTACATTTTCTGGAGGGTTGCCAGTTCTGAATTTCCAGAGCTAGAGGGGGAAACCTATAGGGAAAGGAATAAACACATTCAGATGTTTGTACACTACACAAGGGTATGTAGAAGGGAGCTAGTGGTTCTTCAGTGTGACATCATATCACACTGGGATTCTCCATCAAGCACTAACAGGAACCACAAGGAATCTACATCACCAATTGTGCCATAGTGGTACTACTACGAGTCAGTCTGCCTTAAAATAGACTAATTAGCACCAAAGGAGGAGCTGGCCATATAATTATTCTGCTCCTCTAAGCATGTGTTTAACAGAAGAATGTGTGTCTAATGATAAAGCCAGCACCAAATGCAAGCTGTTAAAGTCCCACGCAGACCAAGGCTACCATTAACATGAATAACCCAGCAGAGTGAGACTCTCTGGGCTAGTCTGGAATCATGTACAGTGATAACAAACAAATTCAGGTCAGAGGCTCTGTGGCGACACTAGGGGATAAATCACAGCGGCTTCCAGTCTCAGGCTTGCGTCCTAAATTGCACTGTATACACTTTATAGTGAACTACTTTTAAAAAGGGACCCTATGGGTAGGGCTCTAGAGTAGTGCCCTATAAAGGGGTGCCATTTGGAAAGCAGAGTCAGTCTCGGTCATGTACATGTGCTTGTTAACTCTTCTAATTTTCACTGATGTCAGATATCACTAAGCCCCGGCCTTGTAATCTACATGGTGAATTTTCTCATAATCGAAGTGACTCTAGAAATGAAGCAGAATAGATATTCCAGGGGACCACACCCACCAGTGGCACTTCTAGACCATTTCAACCGGGGGGGGGGGGGGGGCAAGCTGGGGCCAGTTGTACTGTTAGAGGGGCCAGTTGTACTGTTAGAGGTTGTACTGTTAGAGGGGCCAGTTGTACTGTTAGAGGGGCCAGCCAGTTGTACTGTTAGAGGGGCCAGCCAGTTGTACTGTTAGAGGGGCCAGTTGTACTGTTAGAGGGGCCAGCCAGTTGTACTGTTAGAGGGGCCAGTTGTACTGTTAGAGGGGCCAGTTGTACTGTTAGAGGGGCCAGTTGTACTGTTAGAGGGGCCAGTTGTACTGTTAGAGGGGCCAGCCAGTTGTACTGTTAGAGGGGCCAGTTGTACTGTTAGAGGGGCCAGCCAGTTGTACTGTTAGAGGGGCCAGCCAGTTGTACTGTTAGAGGGGCCAGTTGTACTGTTAGAGGGGCCAGTTGTACTGTTAGAGGGGCCAGTTGTACTGTTAGAGGGGCCAGTTGTACTGTTAGAGGGGCCAGTTACATTAGACGTTATTGTTTTCGTATCATTTTCTTCACTGCATTGCAGGCATCAGCAGGGCAAAATACCATGTTCATAATTATCATCGTTGCCACTGTCTAATAACGGATGTAAAAAAAAGAACTATTTCATACTCCACATTTAGGGGGGCCACAAGGGGGTCCAAAATTGTTGTCACAGGGGCCCCGATTTTGACCTTGTCAGCTCGGGGATTTGATCTTGCAATCTTGCAACTAGTCCAACGCTCTAACCACTAGGCTACCTGCCGCTTTGACAGCATAGTATGTAGGGAAAGGGTTTACTTGATAGCTACCTACACAAATAGCTAGCTAGAACAAAGTGTTAATAAGATAAATGCATTTAAAAAGATTAAAAGCAATTCAAATATGACAGACCTTCTGCTTATTTTATATATGTTCATTTTAAATGTTCCGTATGCAAGACAATCATATTTCAAATGTATTTTAAGCATATTTTCAGATAAATCCAACAACTGTATCCGTTTATGTAAGTTTTAACACACTTTTAACACACTTTTATTTTGAAAGCGAACCACCAACTTTGTTACTAATTACACGTTGCTCCTTTCATACTCATGGCACCAGCTAACACATGCTGAAATGAACGACTCAGTTAGCATCCAGCAAACAGAAGTCTATATAAAACCATGAAAGTACAACGCCTGCTGCTGTAGAAAATGAGTCTTCGGTTGCCTCGGCAACGACCCCTCCCTCCAGCAGCAGCAGCACAATGCAGTAAGTAATGGAAGAGAGGAGAAAATGAGTCTTCGGTTGCCTCGGCAACGACCCCTCCCTCCATCAGCAGCAGCACAATGCAGTAAGTAATGGAAGAGAGGAGAAAATGTGTCTTCAAAATAAAATGATACACATCCTTTTTTGTTTTACGGTTATAAACGGTGACCGCGGTCATTTGGCTGACCAATAACCATCAAGTCCTAACTTCCACCAGGTGAGAGATGTGTGAATGCAAATGAGCTAAGTAGCTAACTCGGTACTGGCACTAGAAGATATATCAGGCACATGATTTACTACAATTTCCAACAGACAAATAAATTAGTGTCAATATTGCCAAATAACACTGGTTTTGGTGTGGTTATTAGCCAGACATTTCATTTCAGAGTTCTGGAATCCTATAGTTTCCAGACATTTCATTACTGGGTTCTGGGAATCCTATAGTTTCCAGACATTTCATTACTGGGTTCTGGGAATCCTATTGTTTCCAGACATTTCATTACCGGGTTCTGGGAATCCTATTGTTTCCAGACATTTCATTACCGGGTTCTGGGAATCCTATAGGCTCCAGACATTTCATTACTGGGTTCTGGGAATCCTATTGTTTCCAGACATTTCATTACCGGGTTCTGGGAATCCTATTGTTTCCAGACATTTCATTACCGGGTTCTGGGAATCCTATAGGCTCCAGACATTTCATTACCGGGTTCTGGGAATCCTATTGTTTCCAGACATTTCATTACCGGGTTCTGGGAATCCTATTGTTTCCAGACATTTCATTACCGGGTTCTGGGAATCCTATTGTTTCCAGACATTTCATTACCGGGTTCTGGAATTACCGGGTTCTGGGAATCCTATTGTTTCCAGACATTTCATTACCGGGTTCTGGGAATCCTATTGTTTCCAAACATTTCATTACCGGGTTCTGGGAATCCTATTGTTTCCAGACATTTCATTACTGGGTTCTGGAATCATATAGTTCTGGAATCATATAGGCACCAGGCATTCCATTACTGGGTTGTGTGTAACCTTTGTTTAACTAGGCAAGTCAGATAAGAACATATTCTTATTTACAATGACGGCCTTCGCCAGCCAAACCTGGGCCAATTGTGCACCTCCCTATGGGACTCCCAATCACGGCCGGTTGTGATACAGCCTGGATTCAAACCAGGGTGTCTGTAGTGACGCCTCTAGCATTGAGATGCAGTGCCTCAGACCACTGCGCCACTCGGGAGCCCTAAAATCCTATAGGCTCCAGGCCTACAATTGTAATGCCTGAAGTACAGTCTTTCTGCTTTGCAAATAGATAAACTTGTAATTAAAATGTTCCCTTAGATTAAAAAAATGTTTTCTCTGTTGTAGACCTTAGAGAAATAAGCACATTTTTGTCAAAACTCAGTAATCTGTGTTCTATAATTATTTGTGGGTGTAAAGGGTTACTTACTAAGTTTCCATAATGAATCTTTACCTTGTGTTTTATAGACATTTGTATTATGGCACATTCTCTAGCAGACATCTACGTTGGTGTGTTCTGTTAACTTGCTTAATCAACTCTACTGTTAAATAGTCACAGTAATATAGATAATTTGATCAACCCCTTGTCTTTGCAACAGATCATGGCAATGCATGTCAAAATCCACATGTTATGATAATACCAGGAATGAAAAAGAGCTGATATATCTGGAGAGGCAACATTATAATTCCCTGAACTGTGGGGGTCTGCAATAATGGCTCTGTGGCAGCGTCTGCAATCAGTCTCCTCTGCACTCCCAGATCCACACAGAAATGCCATCGGAAGGCTCATACTTATTATGCTCAAATGGTTTTGAAAATGAGACCCCGGCTGTTTTCTCAATTTGCAGCCTTAAGGCAGTGATTTAAACAAATAAAAGGCTAAATGCAGAGGCAAAGCACCCTCCAATCTGTCATTCAGTTGACCTTGTGTTTCAGGAAAGGGAATGAACTGTAAAATAAATCTGCATGGACATTTCCCAAAGTCAAACGTCATGTTGATGGGAGAAGAGGACTGCTGTGGGTTCCTATATTTTATTCACAGCGACCCCTCTCTCTCTCTCTCTCTCTCTTTCACTCTTTCTGACACCCATCTCATTGGCTCCACACTAATGAGGCCACTTGAGTATATATTTCAATACATCACTGAGTGAGATGCTAAATCGATAGTCATATCCACACGGCCATATTGGATTGACAAGTCCCTCAACCCGAGAGGGAGACGAACTAGCCGGGGTGAAAAAGTGAAATGTCCTTTGAACTGAGATAATTGTTTAATTAATAATAGGTCCTTTCCTAAGGTTAATATTAAATCAAAACCACGGTTCAACCTACTAGCTAATATGGGTTTTCTCTGCTCTCCTTGGTAATGATAGGGTTTCATGTCCTCAAGGCAGAACCTTGGATAGCGATGGCACAGAATATCAAGCATCACTAATTTAGCCTAATGACTCAGTTGATAGCAGTGTGCTCAAAAGATATAAAACACCACACTGCATACTGCATCTATGCAAATCAAGGGCTTTTAACACTATGCACATTTCCCTGAGTCATGTTTGACAGGTAGTGAAGCCGAATGAATAGCATGAGATACTCTTGGCATAATGCGTCCATTACACACTCTTCTTCTTCTTCTTCTAAAAAAAGATATAGAACCTTTAAAGGGCTCTTCGGCTGTCCCCATAGGATAAACCTTTGAATAACCTTTTTTTTTTTGAGGGTTCTACTTGGAACCCAAAATGGTTATACTTGGAACCAAAAAGGGTTCTACCTTGAGTCATGTTCTTATGATCAGTAGGGACAGTAAGCGGAAGGAGCTAAATAGTATATCTTTATTACGGTAAAGAGCTAATCTGTCTGAGAAGACCTAGAGGTAAAAAAAAAAGTGTGCATTCCAAAGGACACCCAATTCCCTATATGGTGCACTACATTTGACCATGACCCCTAGGACGATAGTGCACTAAATTTGACCGCAGAGCATAGGTCCATAGTGCACTATATATAGGGAATAGGGTGCCATTTGGGACACATATCCAATGACATCTGACTAGATTGCATTGTACCTGTAGAGAAAGAAGGTCAACAGCTGTAAAACAGGCGTTCATTCATTTGCGTTGTGCTGACAATCGCTTGTTTAAGCAAGAGAAGCGAGGGTAAATTGACAGGGAAGACGTGTTAGCCACTTAATGCACAGCGTTGACCCCAACTCTGGCCGCCGTCATCAAGAGTTGATTTTGGTACATTGTGTTTTGAGGCTATGTTGAGTCATAAGCAAGTCAGTTGTTGAACTGAACTTCTACTAGTCACCATAGCAACCCCAATCGCTTAGTTCATAACACTTAGGTCACAAAAGGACGATTTCCTGGACACAGATTAGGCCTAGTCCTTGACTGAAAAGTATTTTTAGTAGAGATTAGGCTTAATCTGTGTCAGGGAAACTGGCCCCAAGAGTTTTACTCATAATATGGACAATTCATATAGCATGCAGTTCCACATCTTTTACAGACACTTTCTGTCTCTAGTTTTTGGAGAGTTGGCTTATAAAACTCTCAATAAAATAGCTATTTTCAGATGAAAGCTTTTGCATAATAATGTTGTTTTGCATTGTACTGTATTATTAGAAGATTCTCGGCATGCTGTACATCATATTGTCTATCCTTGATTTGAAGGAAAGGAATACAAATGTGATATCCCTTTTCCTGTCAGGATAAAAAAAAAATGCTAATGTTGACTCCTTTTGAAGTACATTCAGTAAAAGATGTAATATAAGAAACTGAACCATCTGGTAAATACAAAGCATACATATTTTACAATGTTCTATTTGCTTTGTCAGCTCAAGGATATGTCTTCAGAATAAGCCTATTATGAAGAAAGTCTATATATATATATATATATATTTTTTTTTACCCTCCTAAATCCCAATTTGGAGACTCAAAGTGGATGTAGAGAGTCCTTGTGGCTCTTGGTTTCTTAAGCACTTGATATGTGTAACTAGGAAAGCATGGCTTATCCTCTCTTACCGGGGAATACAAAGCACAAGCATGTTCTTCAGGGGGAAAAGACCAGAGCAAAAGTAAAAAATATAAGGTAGGATGATCAGTGTGAGACTGTGTAAAGCTCACACCAGGTAGGATGATCAGTGTGAGACTGTGTAAAGCTCACACCAGGTAGGATGATCAGTGTGAGACTGTGTAAAGCTCACACCAGGTAGGATGATCAGTGTGAGACTGTGTAAAGCTCACACCAGGTAGGATGATCAGTGTGAGATAGAGACTGTGTAAACTCACACCAGGTAGGATGATCAGTGTGAGATAGAGACTGTGTAAAGCTCACACCAGGTAGGTTGATCAGTGTGAGACTGTGTAAATCTCACACCAGGTAGGATGATCAGTGTGAGACTGTGTAAAGATCACACCAGGTAGGATGATCAGTGTGAGACTGTGTAAAGCTCACACCAGGTAGGATGATCAGTGTGAGATAGAGACTGTGTAAAGCTCACACCAGGTAGGATGATCAGTGTGAGACTGTGTAAAGCTCACACCAGGTAGGATGATCAGTGTGAGACTGTGTAAAGCTCACACCAGGTAGGATGATCAGTGTGAGATAGAGACTGTGTAAAGCTCACACCAGCTAGGATGATCAGTGTGAGATAGAGACTGTGTAAAGCTCACACCGGGTAGGATGATCAGTGTGAGATAGAGACTGTGTAAAGCTCACACCAGCTAGGATGATCAGTGTGAGATAGAGACTGTGTAAAGCTCACACCAGGTAGGATGATCAGTGTGAGACTGTGTAAAGCTCACACCAGGTAGGATGATCAGTGTGAGACTGTGTAAAGCTCACACCAGGTAGGTTGATCAGTGTGAGACTGTGTAAAGCTCACACCAGGTAGGATGATCAGTGTGAGATAGAGACTGTGTAAAGCTCAGGATGATCAGTGAGACTGTGTAAAGCTCACACCAGGTAGGATGATCAGTGTGAGATCGAGACTGTGTAAAGCTCACACCAGGTAGGATGATCAGTGTGAGATAGAGACTGTGTAAAGCTCACACCAGGTAGGATGATCAGTGTGAGATAGAGACTGTGTAAAGCTCACACCAGGTAGGATGATCAGTGTGAGACTGTGTAAAGCTCACACCAGGTAGGTTGATCAGTGTGAGACTGTGTAAAGCTCACACCAGGTAGGATGATCAGTGTGAGACTGTGTAAAGCTCACACCAGGTAGGATGATCAGTGTGAGACTGTGTAAAGCTCACACCAGGTAGGATGATCAGTGTGAGATAGAGACTGTGTAAAGCTCACACCAGGTAGGATGATCAGTGTGAGACTGTGTAAAGCTCACACCAGGTAGGATGATCAGTGTGAGACTGTGTAAAGCTCACACCAGGTAGGATGATCAGTGTGAGATAGAGACTGTGTAAAGCTCACACCAGGTAGGATGATCAGTGTGAGACTGTGTAAAGCTCACACCAGGTAGGATGATCAGCGTGAGACTGTGTAAAGCTCACGCCAGGTAGGTTGATCAGTGTGAGACTGTGTAAAGCTCACACCAGGTAGGATGATCAGTGTGAGATAGAAACTGTGTAAAGCTCACACCAGGTAGGATGATCAGTGTGAGACTGTGTAAAGCTCACACCAGGTAGGTTGATCAGTGTGAGACTGTGTAAAGCTCACACCAGGTAGGATGATCAGTGTGAGACTGTGTAAAGCTCACACCAGGTAGGTTGATCAGTGTGAGACTGTGTAAAGCTCACACCAGGTAGGATGATCAGTGTGAGATAGAGACTGTGTAAAGCTCACACCAGGTAGGATGATCAGTGTGAGACTGTGTAAAGCTCACACCAGGTAGGATGATCAGTGTGAGACTGTGTAAAGCTCACACCAGGTAGGATGATCAGTGTGAGATAGAGACTGTGTAAAGCTCACACCAGGTAGGATGATCAGTGTGAGACTGTGTAAAGCTCACACCAGGTAGGATGATCAGCGTGAGACTGTGTAAAGCTCACGCCAGGTAGGTTGATCAGTGTGAGACTGTGTACAGCTCACACCAGGTAGGATGATCAGTGTGAGATAGAGACTGTGTAAAGCTCACACCAGGTAGGATGATCAGTGTGAGACTGTGTAAAGCTCACACCAGGTAGGATGATCAGCGTGAGACTGTGTAAAGCTCACGCCAGGTAGGTTGATCAGTGTGAGACTGTGTAAAGCTCACACCAGGTAGGATGATCAGCGTGAGATAGAGACTGTGTAAAGCTCACACCAGGTAGGTTGATCAGTGTGAGACTGTGTAAAGCTCACACCAGGTAGGATGATCAGCGTGAGATAGAGACTGTGTAAAGCTCACACCAGGTAGGTTGATCAGTGTGAGACTGTGTAAAGCTCACACCAGGTAGGATGATCAGCGTGAGACTGTGTAAAGCTCACGCCAGGTAGGTTGATCAGTGTGAGACTGTGTAAAGCTCACACCAGGTAGGATGATCAGTGTGAGATAGAGACTGTGTAAAGCTCACACTAGGCAGGAGGATTAAAGGAGTGAGGAGGGCCTGTCAAAATGAAGGAGGAGGAATGTTGAAGTCGCACCTTCTATTACCTTTACTAAATGACTGTAACGTCATTAATTCCGCTTGGCTTAATAAGTATCACCCATTTATGAGCCCTTATTTTGTGTCAATCAAACACTTAAAACCCCAAATTGCATTCCATGAACGTCAGCATACCTATTTTTTTTATACCAATGCGTCACCTGTTTAACTAGAGGCAACAAAACTCTAGATCCTTTTTACTCCAGAAATACATCCAAAGCCCTCTCTCACCTTCCCTTTGGCAAATCAGAACATATTTCTACCCTCCTGCTTTCTGCTTAGAAGCATAAACTCAAACAGGAAGTACCAGTGACGCGATGAATACGGAATATGTCTGATGAATCAGATGCTAAGATACTGTTTCGCTAGCAACATACTGGAGTAAGTTCAGGGATTCATCCGATAACATGGAGAAGTTTACCACATCAGTCACCGGTTTCACTAATAAGTGCTTCGACGACGTCGTCCCCATAGTGACCGTACGTACATACCCCAACCAGAAGCCATGGATTACAGGCAACATCCTCACTGAGTTAAAGGCTAGAGCTGCCGCTTTCAAGGAGCAAGACACTAATCCGGACGCTTATAAGAAATCCAGTTATGATCTCTGATGAGCCATCAAACAGGCAAAGACTAAGATATGAATCCTGACACTCGAGGGATGTGGCAGGGCTTGCAAACTATCCCGAATTACAAAAGGAAAACCCAGCCTCGTGATTCCCAGTGGCGCATGCCTACCAGGCGAGCGAAATGCCTTCTACAGTGCATTCAGATAGTATTCAGACCCCTTCCCTTTTACCACATTTTGTTATGTTACATCCTTATTCTAAATGGATAAATTATCCATAGTATGACCATCTTAAAACAATTCCAAATGTTAGCTTTTATCTAGTAAACATTTCCTCCTGCTTGCTATTTTTGGCTGGATTTACGCCCAAGGCTATACATTTGTACCTCCAGCGAGCGAGTGGAGTTTTCCGTTCAAGGAAATGATTTGCATCTCTGGCGGGTAGCCCTAACGCAGAGGACCACTATAAGCCCTCGGCAGGCCGCTTTTGCATCTCTGATGTTTAGCCTCCGCTCAGAGGACAGCTATAAGCCCTAGGCAAGTCATTTAGACCATGAGTTCATTTGAAAGACAATAGCAAGACATTTCTTTATCTCAAATTCGGCCTGCCACCTTCCAGATAACCACATTCATCCAGAGGCTGCAAAGCTGTTTTTGTTGTTTCTATAATGTAAATACCTTACATTTGTTGTGATTTTAATTTAATGTGGACATAATCCATTTACAATCATTGCCGATGACAAAAAGTGATAGGCCTACATCTAATCATGAACAATTTTAGAAGATTCATAATATATAGATTTTTTCCCCCAACAATAACCTACTTTTTTAACCATTGAGGCAATACAAACGGTTCCTTACTGGCAGTAAATATCACTCCCTAAACTGCCTCACCCACTTGAATAAAAGTGTTGATCACAACATACAGTAGGTGGCGGACAGCTCTTAAACACCACAGAAGAAGAAGGAAAGGCCACAACAATACGTCCTTTTTTTACTTTGTGGCTGTGGTAACTAAAGTTAGTGCAAACCATCCTCCATTGTGTTTTCAAACATATTTTATACTGCCAGTACAATTCCACAAGCTTTTGGAACTAAAGAAACGTTTTTGTTTTATTTTTCACCACCGAACGTTTGGAAATCCCAAACAATAATACACTATGGCTTTCTGGTTAGATTGTAAACTCTCCTTCCAGACTCACATTAAGCGTCTCCAATCCAAAATGTAATTTAGAAATGGCTTCCTATTTCCCTAAACTCATGCCACCAAACTTACCCTCGTTAAACTTACTATCCTACCGATCCTTGACTTCGGCAATGTCATTTACAAAATAGCCTCCAACGCTCTAGTCAGGATAATCCTAGAAAAGAATGTGGAAGTTTTCCAGAGACATTGTTGCACGGAAAAGTTCTCTGTCAGTTTCGGCATCCCACAGGGAATATGTGGAGTCCCTATTGGATCTGAAAAGAACCCCAAAGTATGCATGTAAATGACTTTGGTCCATCTCCTTCCATCTCTTTCCAAAAACACGCCTTCCCTCCAAATTAGTGCAGTCCAGAATACATTTCTAGATGGTGTCTGGGATGAACTGTTCCATAAAATACTTTATGTCCTGCACATGAGAAACCGCCATTCGCGTCGGCCCTGGTTGCGTCCTTATCACATTGGCAGCCATTCGGGGTGGCTCATTCCTTTGGTAAGAAGACCATTCAATTTCACATTTTTTTTACATCCATATTGTTCTCCTCCTGCAGGCTGCTGGTTTCTGACGGGCTGGTCCTGAGGATGGCTGCTGATGGGCTGGTCCTGAGGCTGGCTGCTGAAGGGCTGGTCCTGGGGCTGGCTGCTGATGGGCTGGTTCTGGCTGCTGATGGGCTGGTTCTGGGGCTGGCTGCTGATGGGCTGGTCCTGGCTGCTGATGGGCTGGTCCTGGGGCTGGCTGCTGATGGGATGGTCCTGGGGCTGGCTGCTGATGGGCTGGTCCTGGCTGCTGATGGGCTGGTCCTGGCTGCTGATGGGCTGGTCCTGGGGCTGCCTGCTGATGGGCTGGTTCTGGGCCTGGTCCTGGGGCTGGCTGCTGATGGGCTGGTCCTGAGGCTGGCTGCTGAAGGGCTGGTCCTGGGGCTGGCTGGTTCTGGGGCTGGCTGCTGACGGGCTGGTCCTGAGGCTGGCTGCTGATGGGCTGGTCCTGAGGCTGGCTGCTGATGGGCTGGTCCTGAGGCTGGCTGCTGAAGGGCTGGTCCTGAGGATGGCTGCTGATGGGCTGGTCCTGGGGCTGGCTGCTGATGGGCTGGTCCTGGCTGCTGATGGGCTGGTCCTGGGGCTGCCTGCTGATGGGCTGGTTCTGGGCCTGGTCCTGGGGCTGGCTGCTGATGGGCTGGTCCTGAGGCTGGCTGCTGATGGGCTGGTCCTGAGGCTGGCTGCTGAAGGGCTGGTCCTGGGGCTGGCTGCTGATGGGCTGGTTCTGGGGCTGGCTGCTGACGGGCTGGTCCTGAGGCTGGCTGCTGATGGGCTGGTCCTGAGGCTGGCTGCTGATGGGCTGGTCCTGAGGCTGGCTGCTGATGGGCTGGTCCTGAGGATGGCTGCTGATGGGCTGGTCCTGGGGCTGGCTGCTGATGGGATGGTCCTGGGGCTGGCTGCTGATGGGATGGTCCTGAGGCTGGCTGCTGATGGGCTGGTCCTGAGGCTGGCTGCTGAAGGGCTGGTCCTGAGGATGGCTGCTGATGGGTTGGTCCTGGGGCTGGCTGCTGATGGGATGGTCCTGAGGCTGGCTGCTGATGGGCTGGTCCTGGGGCTGGCTGCTGATGGGCTGGTCCTGGGGCTGGCTGCTGATGGGCTGGTCCTGGGGCTGGCTGCTGACGGGCTGGTCCTGGGGCTGGCTGCTGATGGGCTGGTTCTGGGGCTGTGAGGCTGGCTGCTGACGCCTGGTCCTGGGGCTGGCTGCTGACGGGCTGGTTCTGGGGCTGGTCCTGGGTCTGGCTGCTGATGGACTGGTCCTGGGGCTGTGAGGCTGGCTGGTGATGGGCTGGTTCTGGGGCTGTGAGGCTGGCTGCTGACGGCTGGTCCTGGGGCTGGCTGCTGACGGGCTGGTTCTGGGGCTGGTCCTGGGACTGGCTGCTGATGGGCTGGTCCTGGGGCTGGCTGCTGATGGGCTGGTTCTGGGGCTGGCTGCTGATGGGCTGGTCCTGGGGCTGGCTGCTGATGGGCTGGTCCCGGGGATGGCCGAGGGTCAATCTCATCCTCTTCTTCCATGTCACTGTCAGACTCCGAATTGACAGAGACATGACCCTCATATTCGGAAATGTCTTCATCTTTTAAAGTGGAAGATGCTCCTTCCACACTAGCTTCTCCCTCTACAAAAAAATGTTCAAAGGCCCTCTGAGCAGAGATAATTTTTTGCCATACTGATTGATTGTGCTAAGGAGCTACACATGCAAAGCTATTTATTTGTAGTGTCCTTCCCCCAATTTGCACCTGGCTGGGGTAGACTGTAGTATAATAGACTGTAGTATAATAGACTGTAGTATAATAGACTGTAGTATAATAGACTGTAGTATAATAGACTGTAGTATAATAGACTGTAGGAATATACTACTTTTTAAAACTTTATTTTTTTACAATGTATCGAAATAATGTATTGTAATTACATTGTTAATGTTCCCACAAGACATTGAGTAGTGTCACTTCAAAGGGTAAAGAATGCGGGAGAAGTGGGAGACAGGCAGACAGGCTGTGAGACAGGCAGACAGGCTGTGAGACAGGCAGACAGGCTGTGAGACAGGCAGACAGGCTGTGATACACGCAGACAGGCTGTGATACACGCAGACAGGCTGTGAGACAGGCAGACAGGCTGGGAGACAGGCAGACAGGCTGGGAGACAGACAGACAGGCTGGGAGACAGACAGACAGGCTGTGAGACAGGCCGACAGGCTGTGAGACAGGCCGACAGGCTGGGAGACAGACAGACAGGCTGGGAGACAAGCAGACAGGCTGGGAGACAGACAGACAGGCTGTGAGACAGGCAGACAGGCAGACAGGCTGTGAGACAGACTGGCTGTGAGACAGACAGACAGGCTGTGAGACAGGCAGACAGGCTGTGAGACAGGCAGACAGGCTGTGAGACAGGCAGACAGGCTGGGAGACAGACAGACAGACAGGCTGTGAGACAGACAGACAGGCTGTGAGACAGACAGGCTGTGAGACAGACAGGCTGTGAGACAGACAGGCTGTGAGACAGACAGGCTGTGAGACAGACTGGCTGTGAGACAGACAGACAGGCTGTGAGACAGACAGACAGGCTGTGAGACAGGCAGACAGGCTGTGAGACAGGCAGACAGGCTGTGAGACAGACAGGTTGTTGGTGCCTTGTTTGAAACAGCAGGCCCAGGGAGGAGGAGGAAGACAGAGTGAAGGCACACAGCAAATCTTTTTGTTTAATTTTTACTTGGTTTCACGTACAAACGCACTTTTCCACACTTTTATTAGCCTCGGGTCCAGTGGTCCAGAACACCACATTTGTAATATAGATGTGTAGGGGGGTGCACAGTGTGCACTCAATGAAAATGTGCTATTTTATATGTTCTTCACAGAAAATGAGCCAAGGCCAATGAGTCTCAGGTTGAAAAAATAATTAATTGTATGATTTTTCTTTTAGTAAACATTGAAAATGGGTCCCACAGACCCGAACACCACACAAGGGTTCAGGTTTTGAAGTAATAATAGGACTTCATGAATGAACTCTGGCTGATTTTCCCCACCTCAGGGTTTCCATTTATCTCAGCAACACTCATTGTTTCTACTGTCTGTCCTCAAATGTAAAATTACACATTTACATCATTAGATTCTGTAATAAAATGACATGGCTAAGATTACAATTATCTTATTGATTCCAGTTCTTTCAATTAATATATTATTCATTGGAGATGAATTTGCACGTTGATGCGTCACTAAAATATGAATAATAAAAAATTAAATTCCTTGAAGTAGAAGTAACGGTCATGAATGTTTGAAGGCCATTTGCACTACTTGTTGGGTAGAGGGTAGAGAGACAGGGTAGAGAGACTCTCATCTCTCTACCCTGACATAGGGAGTATCTGACCCTGACATAGGTAGTTATCTGACCCTGACATAGGGAGTATCTGACCCTGACATAGGGAGTATCTGACCCTGACATAGGGAGTATCTGACCCTGACATAGGGAGTATCTGATCCTGACATAGGGAGTTATCTGACCCTGACATAGGGAGTATCTGACCCTGACATAGGGAGTATCTGACCCTGACATAGGGAGTATCTGACCCTGACATAGGGAGTTATCTGACCCTGACATAGGGAGTATCTGACCCTGACATAGGAGTATCTGACCCTGACATAGGTCGTTATCTGACCCTGACATAGGTCGTATCTGACCCTGACATAGGTCGTTATCTGACCCTGACATAGGTCGTTATCTGACCCTGACATAGGTCGTTATCTGACCCTGACATAGGTCGTTATCTGACCCTGACATAGGTCGTTATCTGACCCTGACATAGGTCGTTATCTGACCCTGACATAGGTCGTTATCTGACCCTGACATAGGGAGTTATCTGACCCTGACATAGGGAGTTATCTGACCCTGACATAGGGAGTTATCTGACCCTGACATAGGGGTTATCTGACCCTGACATAGGGAGTTATCTGACCCTGACATAGGGAGTTTCTGACCCTGACATATGGAGTATCTGACCCTGACATAGGGAGTTATCTGACCCTGACATAGGGAGTTATCTGACCCTGACATAGGGAGTTTCTGACCCTGACATATGGAGTATCTGACCCTGACATAGGGAGTATCTGACCCTGACATAGGGAGTATCTGACCCTGACATAGGGAGTATCTGACCCTGACATAGGGAGTATCTGACCCTGACATAGGGAGTATCTGACCCTGACATAGGGAGTTATCTGACCCTGACATAGGGAGTTATCTGACCCTGACATAGGGAGTTATCTGACCCTGACATAGGGAGTTATCTGACCCTGACATAGGGAGTATCTGACCCTGACATAGGGAGTATCTGACCCTGACATAGGGAGTATCTGACCCTGACATAGGGAGTATCTGACCCTGACATAGGGAGTATCTGACCCTGACATAGGGAGTATCTGACCCTGACATAGGGAGTATCTGACCCTGACATAGGGAGTATCTGACCCTGACATAGGGAGTTATCTGACCCTGACATAGGGAGTATCTGACCCTGACATAGGGAGTATCTGACCCTGACATAGGGAGTTATCTGACCCTGACATAGGGGTTATCTGACCCTGACATAGGGAGTATCTGACCCTGACATAGGGAGTATCTGACCCTGACATAGGGAGTATCTGACCCTGACATAGGGAGTTA
Organism: Oncorhynchus nerka; assembly: GCF_034236695.1. NCBI lineage: Eukaryota > Metazoa > Chordata > Actinopteri > Salmoniformes > Salmonidae > Oncorhynchus > Oncorhynchus nerka. Next base: position 85,130,769 of record NC_088401.1, on the reverse strand, counting down.
TCTGACCCTGACATAGGGAGTTATCTGACCCTGACATAGGTAGTATCTGACCCTGACATAGGTAGTATCTGACCCTGACATAGGTAGTATCTGACCCTGACATAGGTAGTATCTGACCCTGACATAGGGAGTTATCTGACCCTGACATAGGTCGTTATCTGACCCTGACATAGGGAGTTATCTGACCCTGACATAGGGAGTATCTGACCCTGACATAGGGAGTATCTGACCCTGACATAGGGAGTATCTGACCCTGACATAGGTAGCATCTGACCCTGACATAGGGAGTTATCTGACCCTGACATAGGGAGTATCTGACCCTGACATAGGTAGTATCTGACCCTGACATAGGTAGTATCTGACCCTGACATAGGTCGTATCTGACCCTGACATAGGTCGTTATCTGACCCTGACATAGGGAGTTATCTGACCCTGACATAGGTAGTATCTGACCCTGACATAGGGAGTTATCTGACCCTGACATAGGGAGTTATCTGACCCTGACATAGGGAGTATCTGACCCTGACATAGGTAGTATCTGACCCTGACATAGGTAGTATCTGACCCTGACATAGGTAGTATCTGACCCTGACATAGGGAGTATCTGACCCTGACATAGGTAGTATCTGACCCTGACATAGGGAGTATCTGACCCTGACATAGGGAGTATCTGACCCTGACATAGGGAGTATCTGACCCTGACATAGGGAGTATCTGACCCTGACATAGGGAGTATCTGACCCTGACATAGGGAGTATCTGACCCTGACATAGGGAGTATCTGACCCTGACATAGGGAGTATCTGACCCTGACATAGGGAGTATCTGACCCTGACATAGGTAGTATCTGACCCTGACATAGGTAGTATCTGACCCTGACATAGGGAGTATCTGACCCTGACATAGGGAGTTATCTGACCCTGACATAGGGAGTATCTGACCCTGACATAGGGAGTTATCTGACCCTGACATAGGGAGTATCTGACCCTGACATAGGGAGTATCTGACCCTGACATAGGGAGTTATCTGACCCTGACATAGGGAGTATCTGACCCTGACATAGGGAGTATCTGACCCTGACATAGGGGTTATCTGACCCTGACATAGGGGTTATCTGACCCTGACATAGGGAGTTATCTGACCCTGACATAGGGAGTTATCTGACCCTGACATAGGGAGTATCTGACCCTGACATAGGGAGTTATCTGACCCTGACATAGGGAGTTATCTGACCCTGACATAGGGAGTTATCTGACCCTGACATAGGGAGTTATCTGACCCTGACATAGGGAGTTATCTGACCCTGACATAGGGAGTTATCTGACCCTGACATAGGGAGTTATCTGACCCTGACATAGGGAGTATCTGACCCTGACATAGGGAGTATCTGACCCTGACATAGGGAGTATCTGACCCTGACATAGGTCGTTATCTGCTTGTGGAAAAATCACCCAGCTGTAAAGATACCTTAATAGAAAATGACTCGAAGTAAAACTGAAAGTCACCCGGTAAAATATTACTTTGAGTAAAAGTCTGAAATTATTTTGTTTTAAATATACTTAAAAAGTAATAGTAAAAGTATAAATTATCTGAAATTCCTTATATTAAGTCAACCAGATGGCGCCATGTTATTGTTTTATATTTTATTTACGGAGAGCCAGGAGCATACTCCAACACTGAGACATAATTTGCAAATAATGCATGTGTGTTTAATGAGTCCACCAGATCAGAGGCAGTAGGGATGACCTGGGATGTTGTCTTGGTAAGTGTGTGAATTGGACCCTTTTCCTGTCCTGCTAAGCATTCCAAATGTAACTTCTGGGTGTCAGGGAAAATGTACGGAGTGAAAAGTAAATTATTTTCTTTAGGAAGGAAGTGAAGTAAAGTGCACATACCCCAAAAAACGACTTTAGGATTACTTTAAAGTATTTTAAATTAAGTACTTTACACCACTGGGAGTATCTGTTGGTGGAGGTGCTGTAGACTATGTCTTCTCTCTACCCTGACATAGAGAGTGTCTGTCTTCTCTCTACCCTGACATAGGGAGTGTCTGTCTTCTCTCTACCCTGACAACGGGAGTGTCTTTCTTCTCTCTACCCTGACATAGGGAGTGTCTGTCTTCTCTCTACCCTGACATAGGGAGTGTCTGTCTTCTCTCTACCCTGACAACGGGAGTGTCTGTCTTCTCTCTACCCTGACATAGGGAGTGTCTGTCTTCTCTCTACCCTGACAACGGCAGTGTCTGTCTTCTCTCTACCCTGACATAGGGAATGTCTGTCTTCTCTCTACCCTGTCATAGGGAGTGTCTGTCTTCTCTCTACCCTGACATAGGGAGTGTCTGTCTTCTCTCTACCCTGACAAAGGGAGTGTGTCTTCCCAGTGTCTTTCTTTAAAAACACATCCAATAAAAATAATGAAGGTAACAGAGTGCCTTCTTTCAAATTGTTAGAGAGCGAGAGATCTTAAAAAAGTATCCAGATGTGACATCAGTCTGTTAAAGAGGTCCTTGGCAAATATTTTGTAGTCCGAACAAAGCAATGCCACAGGCCTCCAGCTCTTAAGTTCACACAAGTCCCCTTTCTTGGGCAGGGAAGTCAGAGTCCCTTTTCTTGGGCAGGGGAGTCAGAGTCCCTTTTCTTGGGCAGGGGAGTCTGAGTCCCCTTTCTTGGGCAGGGAAGTCTGAGTCCCCTTTCTTGGGCAGGGGAGTCTGAGTCCCCTTTCTTGGGCAGGGAAGTCAGAGCCGCCTGCCGGCAGCTCATCGGCAACTGTCCTACCCCGACGCATTCATGCAACACGCAAAATAAGTCCAATTGTTCCCCAGAATTTTTTATAAAACTCCACTGGGAGTCCATCGACCCTCGGTGCACGACCGGGGGACATCTGGGTTACGGCCTCTGCCAGTTCATTGACCTGAGCCCACACACTTCTGCCCCTATACAATTCAGTATAAAACTCCACAGTCCACTCCCGCATCTCACCCACCACAGAGGTCACCCGCCCATCAGACAGCCGTAGACAAAGCATACCCTTGGCTTCACCACTCTGTCTTTCCAAACCAAAGAAGAAGGAGCTGGGAGCATCCATCTTCTTGAGGCATGGAGAACCTGGCTCTTATAAGTCTTCCCTTTGCTTTAACCTGGAAAGAACTACCCAGGTCCCTGCGTAATTCAGCTAAATTAGCATGGAGGCCTACATTGCCTTGCCCCGCCATCTCTACCTCCATCTCACTAATACTACGCTCTAGATCCCCCAATACTCCCTTAGCCTCTGAGGATGAGAGAGCTGTGTACTGTTGACAGTAAAGCCGAATTTGGACTTTTCCAACATCCCACCATTGACTCAGCGACTCATACTCCTCTCTTCGCTGCCCCCACCTTTCCCAAAAGGTCTGGAAACCTGAGCAAAAAGTGGCATCTTGTAAGAGCTTTACATTAAACTTCCAATAGGATGCCTGCCGGGGCCGTGGTGAAATAGACAGCCGAGCCATGGTTATGTGGTGTTCCGAAAACCCCACTGGGAGAATGGTAGCACCCAGCAGCCTATTGCTCTGATTCCTGGACATGTAAAAATGATCAAGTTGGGCTGCATTCACCCTAGCCCCCAAAACCTTCACCCATGTATAGTGTAAATACAACCCATATTTACTTATTTATTTCCCTCTTTATTTTCCATACATTAACCATTTGTACAGCCTCACAACACTGTATATATACATAATATGACATTTGTGTTGTCTTTATTATTTTGAAACCTCTCTATGTGTAATGTTTACTCTTCATTTTACTATTGTATATTATCTACCTCATTTGCTTTGGCAATGTTAACGAGAGAGAGAGAGAGAGCGAAAGAGAGCGAGATAGACAGAGAGAGAGAGCAAAAGAGAGCGAGAGCGAGAGAGAGAGCGAAAGAGAGCGAGAGCGACAGAGCGAGAGAGAAACAGAGCGAGAGAGAGAGCGAAAGAGAGCGAGAGAGAGACAGAGCGAGAGAGAGGGAGAGAAGGCCTGTGGTGTCGATGGTATCCTCAATGAAATGATCAAATATACAGACAACAAATTCCAATTGGCTATACTAAAACTCTTTAACATCATACTTAGCTCTGGCATCTTCCCCAATATTTGGAACCAAGGACTGATCACCTCAATCCACAAAAGTGGAGACAAATTTGACCCCAATAACTACCGTGGAATATGTGTCAACAGTAACCTTGGGAAAATCCTCTGCATTATTATTAACAGCAGACTCGTACATTTCCTCAATGAAAACAATGTACTGAGCAAATGTCAAATTGGCTTTTTACCAAATTACCGTACAACAGACCATGTATTCACCCTGCACACCCTAATTGACAACCAAACAAACCAAAACAAAGGCAAAGTCTTCTCATGCTTTGTTGATTTCAAAAAAGCCTTCGACTCAATCTGGCATGAGGGTCTGCTATACAAACTGATGGAAAGTGGTGTTGGGGGTAAAACATACGACATTATAAAATCCATGTACACAAACAACAAGTGTGCGGTTAAAATTGGCAAAAAACACACACATTTCTTCACACAGGGTCGTGGGGTTAGACAGGGATGCAGCTTAAGCCCCACCCTCTTCAACATATATATCAACGAATTGGCACGGGCACTAGAAAAGTCTGCAGCACCCGGCCTCCCCCTGCTAGAATCCGAAGTCAAATGTCTGCTGTTTGCTGATGATCTGGTGCTTCTGTCACCAACCAAGGAGGGCCTACAGCAGCACCTAAGTCTTATGCACAGATTCTGTCAGACCTGGGCCCTGACAGTAAATCTCAGTAAGACCAAAATAATGGTGTTCCAAAAAAGGTCCAGTCACCAGGACCACAAATACAAATTCCATCTAGACACTGTTGCCCTAGAGCACACAAAAACTATACATACCTTGGCCTAAACATCAGCGCCACAGGTAACTTCCACAAAGCTGTGAACGATCTGAGAGACAAGGCAAGAAGGGCATTCTATGCCATCAAAAG